>NW_028258412.1:19350869-19663804 GCF_053883595.1 Heterocephalus glaber
TGATGAGAGGAGGTCAATCGGGCAACTGGCAGGGAATGGTGGAGATGCTGGCACCTCCCGGGGAGACCCTCACGAACCCCCCATTGGCCCTTGACACCCACAAAGATTCCCAATGGGATCTTCAGCTTCTGAATTTTCTTGCAGCTGTAGAAGTTGAGGGTTTGAGGGGCCACTTTATAGATTCCAAAGCTGAAAGCCTGTGAGGTGAGAAGACACCCCAAACATCATGCAGGTGGCAAGCCATGGCTGCACCCTAGAATCGCCTGGGGAGCAGTCAAATGCCAAGGCCAGGACCCCACCAGAACAGTGGGAGACACTCAGAGGGTGGGTGCTGGCATTGATGGGCTTCAAAGGTGCCCAGGTGATGACAATATGCAGCCGGGGCTGAGAGCTACCTGTGGGCACTGCCACCCAGAGGAGCCTCCCCCCCTTCACCACTGTCTCCAATGTGAATATGCATCAGATCCCTGGGAAGGCTGTTGGGCACAGGGGACTGTCCTCCTCCCAGCTGCCCAGGTCTGGGACAGAGCCCTCGAATTTGCATTTCTAAGTTCCAGGTGACACTGGTACCCTTGGCCAGGTACTCCCATCATGAAAACCTTCACCTCCTGCAAACCCAGGAGACTAGATTCCTGGTCCACAGTTTCTCATCTGTTAGCAGCACTGTCTTGTCCTGAATCCCAGACAGGGCCCTGGGGTGCATTGCTCCCCAGGGCAAGGCAGGGGAGGGTGAGAGTTTTCTGGCTTTTCTGTCTGTAGTTTGCAGCCTGTCTTTGCACCAGTGGCCCCAGCCCTCTGCCTGCAATGCAGGTCTGCTGAAATAGTTAATAGGTTCACTGCGCTACCAGCTGCTGCAGCCGGCCAAGGTGAGGTCGCTATTGACAAAGGCTTAATGTCATTAATCAGGTTAAAAAGATCAGGCTGCAGAACTGGCTTTACGAAAGACCTTTACTTTCTTCCTCATCACCAGAATCCCCAGTGCCTCCCACTTTCCCTGCCCAGGCTCCCACCCTACCAAGACTTGAAAATTTTTATTTCTTCCCTTTGCAGCTATTCCGTTTAGCGACCCATGAGGTTATTTAGTGGAGCCCAGAGACAGGGCAAGGTTTCCAATCAGAGCAAGGAGCATTGGCTCAACACTGTGCTCATTTATCCAATAAATACTTATTGGGCACCCACTGGATGCTGGGCACTGTGTAATACAGTGTGCTGAAGATGTAGTGGTAAATAAAACAGTTGAATTATCCTGTTCTACTGGGGCTAGCATTCTAGGAAGTGAACAAAATTAATTATTAAAGTACACGGTGTGTACCTGGCACGAGTGCTGGGGGGAATCAAGTGGAGAAAGAGGAGGCAGAGGTCTAGGGGAGAGGGGACCTTTTAAACAAGGTGAACAAGGGCTGGGGATTTAGCTCAGTGATTCCACTGCCTGTCTCACAAGCTCAAGAACCAGAGTTCAATTCCCGGTACCAGAACAACAACAACAACAACAACAACAAATCTCTCTTTTAAACATAAAAATAAAATAAAATTACATTAAATTAAATTAAATTAAAAAACAAGGTGAACACACTGAGAAGGTGGTGGGCAGAGAGTGGAAAGGGTTAACAGGCCCCCTCTGGAATGCTGAGCCCAAATATCACACCACCCCGCACGGCATAACAGGAACGACTGTTCACTGAGTACCTGCCACACGCCAAGGTCACTCTTAGCAACAGCCGCATAATGACTTGTTAGACAACTGACGAGGCAGGTGTCACTGTTGTTGCCATTTTCCAGATGAGAAAACTGAGGTGCAGCGAGACTTAGTAACTTGTTCCAGGTCTCCCGGTGGCAGAGCTGGGATTTAAACCCAGGCAGATCAGCAGCTCTCCCGCCTCCCCTTCACGTCCCTATCTCTGTTTTCAGGGAGGGGCCCCCACACAGCTCATTGCTGAGCCCCTCCTGGAGGACCCCTCGGTCTCCCTCCCTTCCAGGGAGTTGGTGTTGCCAACAGCAGTGGGGTACCAGGACTCCCGCAAGATGTGGGTCACTCTGAATACATGTTGAGTCTCCCCAAGTTCTCACCTGCCTGGGAATCCTACAGTGCAGTTAGGGTGACTTTTTCAAATCATAGATCATTTCAGGCCTCAGAATAAATCACCCCAACATGGCCCTGCAGGCACTGCCCTCCTCATCCCCCACAAGGTTCCCCTGACCCCTTGCTTTAGCCATGCTGGCCTTCTTTCTGTTCTTTGGGTGCTACCTCAGGGCCTTTGCACATGTTCTCTCTGATTCTGCTCTCAGCTCAAATGTCACCCCCTCAGGAATGCCCTTTGGGATTAGATCAGATATCCTTGTGTCATCCTGTCATAGACCTGTGTTCCTATCTTCAGAATCCCTGCTTCTCTACCTGTAAATACACATCTACTTGCATAATAAATTGTCTACTTATTTGTGGGAAGGCACCAAATCGAAATTGTTTTCTGTCACATCCTAGCACCAAGCACGGTGCCTGACAAGGAGCACGTGGCCAAACAGAAGGTGCGAATGTGGATCATCACCAGGCATCCCTCAGAACACATGGCACCACTCCACCCAGGTTCTGGAAATGTTTTTCCTACTATTGAGCATTCTGTCTTCCCTCTCAAAATGCTTCATTTTGGATACCAAAACAGTTTAAGTACATTCTCCCTAAACTTTTCAACCCTGATAGCTCTTTCTTCCCATCTGCCAACTACTGTAGATGATTTTTGCCAAACTGATAAAATTTTCTTACTTTTCTGGTTATTTTTTTAATATGTACCAGTGGTTTGAAAAAAAAAAAAAACAGGCTTTATGGCTGCATAATTTTAGGTATCATGCAATTTTAAGTATGTGCATTACAATGGACAATTCAAATAATATATATGGACATTTCACTACTTCCCTTCCATCCCTAGCAGAACCTCCTAGTACTGAGGATTGAGCCAGGAGCCTTAGCACTGAGCTGCATCCCCTGCCCTTTTGAAAATTTGGACAGGGTCTTACTAAGTTGCTAAATTTCCCAGGCTGGGCTTGAATTTGTAATCCTCCTGCCTCAGCCTCCCAGAGTGCTAGGATGACAGGCAGGCACCACCATTTCTTGATCCTAACCGGTTATTCAAGCTGGGCAAAACATGTGGGGTTGGAGCCCCCAGACCTGCCTGAGTTGCTTAGGAAATCATTTATGCTGCAGATTCCTGGCACCCTAAACCTTCCAAGTCAGAATTCCTATGGCCTTGAGAATCTGTGTTTTAGAAAAAGTACCCTAGGAGATTCTCATACCCATGAAAATTGTATAACCCCTGAGGTTCCTGACTCAACAAAACACACTCTCAGACATGGATTTCTTGATGAGCATGGTGCCTTCCAAGTGAAGGTTCCTCGGTTTGCACTGTTTGGGGTATCTCTACTTAGCAAAGAAGGGCACCAAAAATGACTTTTAAAAGAAGCTACCATCAGTTATAGGCCAAGAGTTCTTTTAAATATATATATATACATAATTTAATATTAAATAAGTAGAAAAAACATCAGAATAGAAGAAATCTTTACTTCTTACCCAACTGTAAATGCTTCATTTCTTTCTCACACACCAGGACCGGGGGAAGCTGTATCACAGGGCAGATCTGGGTCTGGAAATAGCCAGTGTGATTTTGTGTGCTTCAAGAGCCTCACTCAATTAGGAAGATCCAGAGACCCGAGAAGGGGTTTGTCTCGCACCTCTGCAGTTTGCTTTTAGGAACAGCATCCCCATCCCACAGCTGGAAAGACTGAGGTACAGGGAGGCATGGGAACCAGCCATATCTGCACTGCCACAGGGGCAGAGTGGAGATCTGAACCCAGATCTCTGGACTGACTCCCTACCTGCTGGGCTGTGTCACCAGCCAATGCAGCTTTGCGAGGGCAGAGAGTGCTCTGCTGATATCACATATGGTGGGCAGACAGGGAAAATGGGAGGGTTTCAACCTCAGATCCTCTGGAGAGAACATGCAGCAGGTGGGCAGGTGTTCTGTAGCCTGGAGCAGGGAACGTGTCCACCCGTGCCCACCTGGAAGTGCTCACAGCCCCACCTGCTGGGCCCACGGGGAGGCTCCCCAGGCCACCAATTCCCCCAGCCCTGCTGTCGTCCAGCCTGTCTGAGACTGCCGATGGCCTGGCGGACCTGCCATGCTTTGGGGCTTTGTGACTCAGCCACTGCTCTCCCTGAGGATGGAAGCTGGTCCTGGTCCCCCTCACCCCCAAAACTTGGGAAATTGGTTCACTTCTCTGGGACTGAGATCCTTCACCTGTAAATGGTGCTACTAAGTCCATCTCTCCCCTTCAAAGGTTATTGTGTAACCACATTGCACCTAGAAGCAACCTTTTAAGAAATACATAAGTCCAATATGATAATAAACAGCTAACATGTAGAGCGTGTCATGTACGGGGCACGGTTCAAGGCCTTTGTGTGTAGATACACATAAAACTCATGTGATCCTCACAGCTACTCTATGAGGAGGTACCATTGTTATTCTCATCTTGCAGGTGAGTAAACTGCAGCTGGGGAGGCCACATGCTGGGAAGTAGCACAGCTGGAACACTAGCCAGTGGGCTGGAGGCAGCATGAGCTTCTGACCACTTCCCCTCGGTCACTGGTCACAGCGTCTGCTCCTTTACCTGAGCGACACTCACCCTTTGGCTCCCAGCCAGAAGGGGTTGCAGATGAGAGAATCGGTTTCTGCAGAGACAGTTTTAAGTTGCTTTACCTTCACAACAATCCCCAAAAGTATGTAAAGTGGTGATTGATTCTTATCCCATGTTAGGGGCAGGAGAAAGAGCCCTGGGGAGGCTCATTTCTTTGCTATGAAAATTCAGCATTTGACTTTGATGTCAAAGGCATCTGCATTTGAGTCCCTGCATCCCGGGGCACTGAGGCTCCCTGTTCCCTGGTGGTGATTTCCTAATCTGCAAATGAAGTGATAACAAGGGCTCCTCAGCAAGGTAACTCCCGAGACTACAGGAGGTCGTTCATGTGACACCCAGCACAGCGAGGGCCAGGACCCCATGGAGAAGCCACAGAGCCCTGTGGCCCAATCCAAAAACTCAGCACCCAGACACCTCTGCCCTTTGCCACAGCAGGGCTGGGCCCCAAGGCATCAACTCCTGGCTCCGTGCTCTTTTTGTTGGGAGAGGGTTGAAGGCTGGAAGCAGATGGGAGCCACCTGGGGGACATTGGAGACCAATCTGCTGTGGCAGCCCAAGGCTGTCCTCGAAGTATGCACTGGTCAGAATGGCAGCCCTTGGGACCTTGGGGATGGAGGCCCCCCCAGACCTGCTGCCATGGCCACCACTCACATCAGGAGGAGTCTTCTCAATCCAGGGCCTTGGGGAGCCTCCAGGGGCCTCTGTGGGCTCTTAAAGACTCTTCCTTCCAACCTCTGAGGGACTTTACCTTCTGGGCAAGCTTGGGGCCAGGACGAGCGGGTGTCAGGCCTAGAGGAAGAAAGCCAGGCCCTGGCAAGGGAACCAGGCTGATCACGCACAGGATAGGAGGAGGGTCTCAGGGCCTCTCTGCAGAGAGGGAAATAACCAGCCCCCAGGGTAGCAATGTCTCCACCTCAGCAGGGAACCACTTGTGGACACAGTCACATGCACACACATGCACACACACCGCAACACAGAGTCCAGACCCTGAGGGATTGTGCCATACTTTGGGCCCGGAATGCTCCCAAAGATATTGTCCACTGGGTGGTGTTCCTGGGCAGACATGCAACTTTTAAGAGGTAGGGCCAAGTGGGAGGTCTTAGATCCAAAACCATGAGCCAAAACAAATCTTTCCTCTTTTTAAGTTGATTATCTCAGGTATTTTCTTACAGTAATGGAAAGCTAACTAACGCAGGCTATAAATATCTATTTATCCAAGCCCACCAACAAGGTGCCTAAGGTATATCATGCATCATCTTATTTCACTCAGAAGCAACCTTATAAAATGAATACTTTCATTGTCCCCATTGTATGAAAGAAGAAACTGAGGCTCAGAGAGGTTAAGTCAGTTCATCAAAACTCACACAGCCATAGGTAGCAGAGTCAGGAATAAAGCCCACATCCACCCAGTTTCCAACCCCAGCAATCTGACCACTGTCCTCTTCTGTCTCCTCCTCAAAATCATCATGTCTGCATTCAGGAATTGGTACTCCACGTTTGTTGAACAAAATAATCAAAAGCGAAATGGCTGAGCATCTTCCTGCACCTCCAGAATTACTGAGAACTCTACTAAAATGAGAGGAGAATCTCAGGAATACTCCAGGCTACTGGAGGGAAACTAATATAATTGAAGAAAATGGGCAAAATCTGGGAGATCCATGGCTTGGAGTAGAGTGACAATTAGAAGCAAAGGATTAGCTACATCCTTTACAGCACCTGATGGGTTCTAAACACCTCATGCTGAGTGGGGAGAAAAGAAACCAGGAGATCAACAGCACAATCCATTTGCATAGATTAAAAGACATTTAACTCTTCATCTACTAACAAAAGAGCTGTCCATTAACAGCAAGGAGTGGCCTAAGAAGGGAGGGGTGGGGGCCTGGGGATAAGAGAATGCTTAATGAAAAACAGAGCCAGGGTCTGAGGATCTATGTTGGCCCGAGTTCTAGGAAATGAAACAGAAGAGCAACTCAACTCCGCACCAAAACAAAAATTCTGCTAACCTGAGAAGCAGCAGCATCCTCTGGGTTTACCTGAGAGGCTACGCATGAGGCCTGGTCTGGAGCATTATGATCAGAAACAAAGTCCCCTACCTGGTCACCAACATACGTGTGTGTCATCTACCTTTCCCCGATCTGTGGCTCAGAAGAGGACCTGTACCCAGATACCCAGAGGCCTTTGCAGCTAAGAGCTGAGGCTGCCCCAGTGACAGCCCCCTTCCAAGGGGAAAAGAGAGACTCAGCACCAGGTCCCCTTGGAAAGGTGAGACTGGTGTAAGATACATCACAGAGGTGGGACCCCTGACCTGTGTCCTGCTTTTAACCTTAGGCGCATGTCCAGTGCGGCCAGTTCCCTTCTGCCTGCTTTAGCTGACAACAGTCAGCTGTCCTTTCCCAGCCTCTGGACTCTGGATCTTGGCTCGAGACTCAATCAGACACCCTGCCCTGACATGGAAGCAGAAGCCTGCTAGGGGATTTTACAGCCTTCATCAAGTCACCATATCCTGCTTCTTGCTGATCTGTCCACCACTCCTATCCCAACATGCTGCCTTTTCATTTGTGGCAAGGGGATCATGCGTTTTAGACTTCATGGAGGGGGCATGTGGGGGTCTCTCTGAGAGGTCCTGAGCTTGCCCACACTATGTCTCACCTCCTAGTCCGCTGGCCTTGGTTACAGCCAAGGCCCCACTGCATGACAGCAGAGGTCCCGGGATCACAACCACCACCACCAACCCCCAAGAACAGCCCCCAAGAGGGGGTGGGGAGGTCCCCCCCCCTCCCCGAATGGGCCCTGACTCCCCTGTCCCCATCCCCCACACCTGATCCCTCAGTGAGACTCCTGCACGCCACTGCAAAATCCACCCACATCTGGCCACCTCTCCCCTGCTGCCATCCCTTCATCGTTGTAAATTGTGTCAAGCATCCTGCTGCTTAAAACCCTTCCCCCAAAATAAAATAACACTGCACTTGGATCATCGTGGATCCTTTCAGAGACTCAGCTTCCAGTTCCAGTGTTGCCATTTCTGGAGCCGCCCCAGGCCACCCCTTTTATAGCGTCATCGCTCCGAGTTCCAAAGTATCATCTGTTCACTTCCGCCCCAGCTCTTCCCTCAGTCTGAAACGCTCTTATGTGTTTACTTCTCCATTGCCCCTGTCACCCACTGGACTGTCTGATGCAGGAGAGCAGGGAACCCTGTGTCATCCACTGCTAGGTCCCGCGTACTTGGACAAGCAGCTGACAAAGGGCAGAGAGGAAGGAACAAGTTTGCAGGGACCTTGTTAGACATGCACACTGCTGAGTCCCATGGGATCAAAACTGTATTTAACAAGATCTTCGAGGAACCCGATGCTGGCTCACACTTGTGCCCCCCCTGGCATAGAAGGTTGTGCAATCTCTCCCCATTCCCTCTGCTAACAAGTGAGCAAAAAGCCACTGGGGTGGTCACTGTCAGGGCCAGGGGTGAGGAAGGTGGAGGGAGTCAGCCCGCCCACCCTCCATGGACCACTGGGCTCTGTGTGCCCAGGTGGAAGAGAATGCCCAGGGTAGGGGTCTTCAGAAACCAACGTGTGCCTCCCCCTGGCAGGAAATGGGCAACTTACCCACCACTCCAAGTCTTTGGTCTTTTGGAAGCCCTAAAAGGTTCCAAGCATTTGGCTTGGATGTAAGGTGACCACTTTGTTCATATTTGACTAGGGCCCTGGTTTTTATGTGGCAAGTCCTGCCTCCCTGGAATCCTTTCAGTCCTGGGCAAAGCAGAATGATTGGTCGCCTGCCTTGGGGGCCTCTCCTCTGGGGGTGTCGTAGCCTCTACAATGCATTCCCTTCACGAGTCATTTCTGTGCCCTCCACCAAGAGGGGCAGAGGCGCAGGATGAGACAGGGAAGGAGGAGGAGTTAAGAAAGTGGGGAGGAAGAGGGGCTGAGGAAGCTGGGGGAGTCCTAGGGGAGAGAAGAGGAGAGAGGGGAAGTGGAGGGGGAGTCTACAAGGAGAAGGAAGGGACATGCAGGAAAGATGGGAAAGGAGACAGAGCAGTAAACGGGAAAGAGGAGACAGAGAGAGAGACTCAGAAACAACACCACAGTGACAGAGGGAAAAGACAGACACGTGGAGCACAGAGGGGGCAGGGAGGAAGAATGCGGAGCAGAATGGACCAGAGTCGCTTCTGGGCCGCACAATGCATGGAGGACCTCCCAGCAAACTTTGAGAAATTGCCTCTCTTCTCCGCAGCTCCAGAACGCCACCGCCCTGCCCACCCGATGGCTGGCACTGAAAGCTGCTTACATAATCTGCTCCCTGCTGAAAGCTGCTTCCATTCACAAGTCTCTGCTTCTCACTGTGTAGGTGCAGTAAAGAGGGGAAAAGGAAAGGAAGGAAGGAAAAAAGAACAGAATAAGAAGACAGCTGAATGAACTCTCTCTGAAGATGATAACGAGAAATGAGAAGAGATTCTTTTTTCCCCACTCTCTAAATAAATCTTTCTCAAAGGAAACATCATTCCCATGCTGTCAGAGGAGTCTCTTCTTGTTGATTAATTGCAGGGGGGCGGGCATCCCCCCCAGCTGTCTCAGACATGTTATCTTGCTCACTTGCTGGATTACGGAGCCAGAGTCTGCCAGAGCTCCATTACAATTCGATTTAAGCGTGCATTATATCATTAAAACTAATGACAGCAAGACAATTACTTCGAGGAAACCGAAGTGACACTGCACGAAGCAGCCTGGTGCCTCACCACCGCTGCCTCCTCCACTTCCCTGACCCAGGCAGGGTGCAGAGTTGGGCTAAGACAAACCAGCTGGGTTCCCTCAAACACTCAAACCCTGGCCAGGCTGGAGGGCTGATTTTTGCCACTGGGCCGCTGTGCCGTCTGACAGCCTGAATGAGGACCCCTGGGAGTTCTCTGAGCTCAGGAATAGGGACCACCTACTCAGCCCAGGGGGACACTCAGTGGGATTCAGGAGGCAGGAAAGAGGAAGCTGTGGGTGCAGGAGGCAAAGGAGCCTGCTTCTGGTCCTGCTCAGCCCCTTGGGGACTGATGGGAGGATCTTGCCAAAAGGTTGAGGGCTCCCAGCACACAGAGAGCCTTCATAGGTAACACCCGTGAAAGCATTTCTCGGTGTTTAAAATGCCGTTCCTTAGAGCGGTGGGGGCTTGTGCACTCAGTTTTGAGTCCAAGAGTTCACCTTCTAGCAAGTTCTCAGGTGACTCTGAGAACCACCTGATTCAGGCTTATCACACCCCCGGAGCAGCAGAAGCTTGTCCCCTCCTCCTGCACCCCACAATTCACCTCTGTTAGCCTTCCTCTGCCATTTGTATCCTGTTCCACCTGGACATCCGGGAAATGCAAACGGCACTCCTGTCCCACAAACCCATCCTGCCTCACTGATAAGACAGGCTCTCATAGTCACTAAGTGTCAATGACTAAGGCGGGATGCATGAAACCACTCAGAAGCATCGGGCCTTCTGCCAAGAGCAAAGCCAAGCAAAGAATGAAACTTTCATAATGCAGTGTCAGTTATTGGTGCACCGAGTGCTGCAGATTGAGGCAGGAAGCCCTCTTTGCACCCCCAATCTCATTTTGTAGGTGCCATTTATGTTATTTAAGACTCTGAAGAGATGGTGTCTATCACTATTTCATTCCCAATGCCCACCAGGCGTACTGTAGGTGATTAACAAATGTGTGCTAGGTGAATAAACAGTAAGTGCTCTGGCAGGAGGACAGGGAGGCCCTGTCCTTTGCCTGCAGCAGATCCAAGATGAGAGCCAAGTCCTTTCAACCCCCTCACCAATGACTCATCGTAATCAACAAACACTAACTGAGCACCTACTGCATCAGGCTGGACTATGCGCTAAAGACTTTCCCCCAGGGCTAAAGACATTCCACTAGTCAATCAATTGAGGTTTCATTCATTCATTCATTCAGCAAGTCATTGCTGAGCACATGCTGTGTGCTGACCACAATCCCCAAAAGGGAGGCAGCACCACCTGGGCCCTTAGGGATGTCATTGGCAGCATCTCAGGACCCTGAAGAGGGACCAGCATGTCAGGGAAAGCATTTCCAGGAGAGGGGAGGGAAAGCACGGGTTCCCCAGAGAAAGTCTATGCTGCTCAGAGCATGCGAGGGATGAGTCAGCAAAAGTCTCACCGGGATTTGGAGGAGCAGAGGCTGGGCAGGGAGCAAGGCCCCTCCTTGCCACCCTCCTCGGGTCTCCCCCACACTCAGGCTGCCTTGCCACTGGCTGGAAGCTTCCTGAGCCTAGGGCAAGGGGGCAGCGCTGTGCCTATTCCACAGACAAAGAAACTGAGGTCCAGGATCTTCGGCAACCACATGAGAGCACAGCAGGTCATAGTGGGACAGGAAGTCCAGGGTGAATTCACTGTTACTGTCACCAATATTGTCCCCATCACTAACACTTGCTGGTCCCTGACTGGACTGAGTACTCTGTAGCCATTTACCTCTTATAATCTGCACACCTCCATTATGATCCTCATCTTGAAAATGGGAAAATCGAGGTCCAGAGGGAGAAGTGATACAGCTAGAAGGTGCCAGAACCAGGGTCTCAGCTCAGGAGATCTAGATCCAGAGCTTGCATTCTTAGCCATCATACTGCACTACTTTTATATACCTAATGGAAGGACCCAAGGCTCAGAGAGGTTAAGGAGTTTGCCTAAAGTCACACAGCAAGGAAGCAGTTGGAACTGGAACTCAAGTCTGGCTGCACCTCACACTGCAGCCTCTGGTGGCTCAAAAGGGCTGAGAAACAGGAAGCAAGGGGCTAATTCTGCATGTTTCCTCTACTCTCTCAGCACATCAAGGCTTCCATCCTTGGTGGCAGTTGAATAATTTAAACTCCTCAGCTCCAGCCCACCACTACTGGGTCCCAGGTTTATTTTTATCCCAGGTTACAGCCACAGCTCTGAGCAGAAATAAACCATGCCATTTGCTTCCCATCGCCTTCACATCAACTTCTGTCTTGTCTGCATTTATGGCCAGCAACCCCCCCCCGCCCCCATTGGGGAGTCAGAGCAGAAGCCAGGTCCATGTGTCATGGTGGTTTTGAAATGAAAATCACAAGCACTCCATGGCCCGCACAGAGAGAGGGACAGCGTGAGTAAAGAGGAAGATCATATCCTGTGAGTGCCACAGTCTCCAAGCATATCCCCAGAGCAGTACTCTTCCCCAGCAAGGCAGAAGGGAAGCAGAAGGGCCAGAGCTGGCCAGGGTCCCTGGCTGCCTCTGCCTCCCTCCTGCCTGCCAGACGGACTGTCCACATTCACCTCCAAGGCGCGGGCTCCGGAACTGGGATGGCAGGGTCCTTCCTGGGCACCTGGGGCTGGGGCAGGAAAAGGAGCGAAACGTCTCCCTGGTGGTGGGTTTGGATGTTGCATACTGTAGGTCCTTGGGCAGGTTGCTTTCCCTCTCTGGGCCCCCCTGAAAAGGGTTAGAAGAGCACAATGCTAGCCCTTCCTAGAAGTGTGGGCATGCACATACTCACATACCACAGAGTCCCAGCCCCTCAGAGTTGGAAGGGGCCTTGGGGTCACTTAAATCAACTGCCTCATTGCATAGATGGAGAAACTGAGGGCCAGAAAGGTGAGAGAGAGCTTGGTCTCAGCTCTTTTGATCTGAGTCCAGGGCTCTTTCCAGAAGCTTCTGTGCCCCTCTCCCTGGTGCACCACAATGCACCACTTCAAATGTGATGTGGAGGAGGAAGCATGGCCTCCTGGCTCACAGCCACCCCTGGGGCGTGCGCAGGAAGCCCTGGTGTCTGGACACCCTGGTCCTGTCCCTGGGCTGGGCTGGCGTGCATTGTGACATTCCATCCTGGATGGCAGTGCTGCCCTGGGGCCCCTGCGGTTTCCTTAATAACCTCCTCAAGATCCTCCCCCCCAAGCTCCCCATAATCCAGCAATCCATACAGCAGGGGGCCCCTAAAATCCTCCACTCCAGGGTCCCAACCACGGTCCATTCTGATCAATCTGGGCCAAAGCCCAATATTTTAAATATTCCCCATGGCCAGATCCTTAGCTTCTTATTTGAACCAAATTTCTTCACATTCATCATTCATGCCTGAGGCTCTCCAGAGAGGAAACTAAGGCAGCTTCTCTCTCAAGGTCATTGAACAATGGAAACCAGGGATGAGAAAGCGGAGAATTTTGAGGACCAAGCCTTTGGCATTGACCACCAGGCCACCCTCCCCGCTCCAGCTCCTGCATCCTGCCTGAGCAGGCTCATTCTCTGGCTGGAGATAACGTCTGAGTGGAGCCCGCTTACACTTCAGGCTTGCCAGTCTCTGGGCCTGGTGTTTCATTCCTCTCACTTACAAGAGCAAGTACCTCAAGAAGAAATCCTTGAGGGTGGGGAGCACAGGAGGCTGAAGTGGCCCCTGAGATAATAGCAAAGATGCTAAAAATAAGGGCATTCACTTCCAGAAAGGTAAATAAAATTAAAGCAGAAAGCAAAGAGAAATCTGCTTTTGATGGGTCACAGATTAGCAGCAAAAGCATTTTAAAGTTAAATGTGAGCTTTTGGATTCAGTTATGAGACCTCTGCTTCCCACTCACAGGTTGGTGCAGGCTTACCCTTTCCCAGTTTCAGAAAAAGAAAGTACTGCAGGGTTATCATGGTGTGGAGCTGGCAGCTGGAGCCCTTCCCCAGGATCTGAACCAGCGCCGTTCCCCTCTGTCCCTACTGTGACTCAGGCTCAAGAATGGAGTGTCCCCGGTGCCTGCCTCGAAAGCGCAAGGTCCCGAGTTCGATCCCTGGTACCAAAAAAAAAGAATGGAGTGTCCTGAGCTGGTGCCAGGGCGCAGCCCCCCCCCCAGCAACCACTTACAGGTTACACCACCTGTGAAAACAAAACATCATCTGCTCCACAGGCAGCTGGCTGCTCCCTTCTGACCTTCTTGACCATTCATTCCAAGCAAAAAGGAGCCCTTTAATCTGCCCCCAGGTCCCCCATCTTAAGAACAGCTTGCAAAATCCACCACAATTAAATTCCTCAGCTGTCCCTGAAAGAGTACAAGCTAAGCCTGCCCTGGCAAGTGTCCACCACCAGTGTGGCCAGCAAGGGTTAATATTCCAGACCCAGGTGACCCCCTCCCAGCCAGGGCCAGTATACTCACCCACTAAAACCACACACCCAGAGACCTTCCGTGCCAGGCTGACCACCCCAGGAAGGGTTAAATCACTCAGAGAACTGCCAGCTACTTTCAACAGCTTTTGCTGCAAGGGAGACAAATTGGGCAGAAGCCACTATCTTGATCACATTGCCCAAAATATGAGCACATTTACACCCCCCACCCCCCAGCACTGAGCCGAAATCTCATTTGGCTTTGGGGTGCCGCTGTGGCCATAAAACACTGCAGAATGTGGGCAAATAAACGTGGTCATTCTCCAGCACCCCTCCCCTCCCAGCTACCGTTTACCCCACCAGCTCATACACACCCCTCACCCCTGAGATTCCCATGCTCCCAGCCCCTTTGCATACCCAAGAACAATATCTCTTACCGCGACACCAGAGGGTTGCAGGGACCACGGGGAGCCGGATTCTGGCCAACTCCTTCCTTCCCTACCCGGTGGGAAGATACTACTCCCGAGGGATGACTTGGTTTGAAAGCTCAGCAGAGGTGCCTGGAAGAAAATTGTTCATTTGATTCTCCTACTCTTCCCAAAATAAAATAAAAACACCAACACACACACACGCACACGCACACACGCACACACCCTAAATCAAGCAGGACCAAGACAGAAAGAAATACCGCTGTCAGAAGAGGAGAAAACTCAGGTCAGCAGAGTCCGTGGAGAGCAGACAGGGGAGTCATTCAGACTGTCCGCCAGCTGGGTGAAGGTATTTGATGAGCCTCTCTCTCCTCTCTCTCTCTCTCTCCTCTCTCTCTCTCTCTCTCTCTCTCTCTCTCTCTCTCTCTCTCTCTCTCTCTCTCTCCTCTTCTTCCTCTCTCTCTCTCTCTTCCTCTCTCTCTCTCTCTCCTTTCTGTCCGAGCGCACGCAACTCCAGGCTGCTGGCAGCAGACGAATCAATTGCTTCCCCAGTGCCCGATCCGGCAGTAGCTGTCACCACTACCGCAAAACCCAGCGCGAGCTAGGGAGGGGCGGCAGCAGCTTCCCAGCGCAGGGGAACCAAGCCTGCCTTCCACCCGTGATTTATGTGTACGGTGCCTGGGGAGAGAAGTGGGAGGCCGCGAGGAGAGGCTGGCGCACGAGAGATCCCAGCCGGTGGAAGCAGCAATCCGGGATTGGCGGTCAGAACCACGGACAGAGCTAGGCTGCGGGGAGGAGGGGACAGGCGGGACGCGAATCCCCAAGGCGAGAAGTTAAGTTATTGGACGGTTAGATCCGAGCACGGGGGAGGCCAGAGGGATGGGAGACGGGACTTCTCGACCTCACACAGTCGAATCGGTAACAGCCTCCCTACCACACACTCGTTCTAATATTGTCATTCGCTCCAAGCAAAGGAGCTCTGACTTCGCAGCACCCTTCCCACAACACACCCCCTACCCCACTGGCGCTCTGTTCAGAGAACTCTGAGTTCAGGATGAGGCTCTCCCAGGGTCTGTCTCCCTCCACCCTCAAAGCTCAGCCTGGCTCACCCATTCTCATCCACCTTCCCGCAGATTTCTAAACTGTACCTTGGAATTTTTGGAACTCAGAGCAGGGAAGGTAAGGCTTTGGATAAAGAAATATCTCCTGGGCAAGATGCCTTAGGTAAATAACCACTCACTTAAGAGGTTTCCAGGAGCCAGTTCCTGCCCCCTTACAACTTTGGGAAAGTCATTTAATGTTTCCAAGTCCCATCTGTAAAATAAGGATATGAATACTTTATTTTCCTAAAGATCAGAAGAGGCAATAATAACAACATCAGTATTTGTGGGGTACTAGGATTTCATGATGTAAAACGTGTCTGACAATGTTTTGACAAACAAAGAAATTGACAGTCACCCCAGGACAGCATGTGGTCCAAAGTGGGATGATGCTGGATATTTTTAGGAATTCCAAACCACACATCTGAGCCTTGGCCAGAGACCTCCCCCCAGGAAAACCTAGACTGGCTTTCTGAAGTGAAATTACTATCTGGAAAAGAGAATAGAATCATTAAAGGGGAGAGATATAAAAGGAGGAGTGGACCCCGTTGAGTTCAGGGTCCTATTCCTGCTGCTACGGGGAAGCACTCGTGTTGCAAAAGAAACAGAAAATCTCAACGAATCAAGATCTACAAAGTTAGTTCCCTTTCAGTGAGAGACTCTCATTAAAAATTTCCTGCTCACGGGTAATGAGGAAAAAAATAAGAACCAAGATATATCATGTACAGGTACAAACACCCAACAATAAATGTAAATGAATTGTATACCTAAAATGTACCAATAAAAGAACAACAACAAAAAAAATTTCCTGCTCAGGTAGCCCAGGGCAACTCCAACATCTGCCACTTAACTGTCCATTTGAGAGTAGGACTTGGAGACCATTCGATCTTCCTTTTGTTGATGAGGTTGATGGTGGTGGTGACTGTCCTGATGGTAATCATGGGAATGCTGTTGATAAGGATAATGGTGGTGGTGGCTGTGGTCATGATGGGGATCATTATGGTGGTGGTGGTAATGATTTCAATGACAGCTACTGAGAACATAGGATGTGCCAGCCACCCTGCTAGGACCATTCCACGTTTCATCTTGAGTCCTCACCTGGACCCTGTGTAGGTACTATTATTATCCCCATTTTATAGATGAGAAAACTGAGACTCGAAAAACTACATTCCATGCCCAAAGGTACATGGTAAGTGGTAGGCACAGTATTTAAAGCCAGGGTTGTATGGTTCTAAAACCCATGCACCAGAATACTTGTCTCTCAGAGTCAAGCTCAAATGTGTTCTTCAATTTTATTTTTGGCAAGATCTCATTGAATATTTTCTGGAAAGACCCCATGACATAAATATAGTCCCCTCATTTTACAGATGGAGAAACTGAGGGCCAGAGAGGGGTAGTGACTTGCTCACAGTTGAAGAGCTAGTGGAGTGTGGAATCAAAGATGTTCAGATGCCTGGACCCATGTTCTCAAACCTAGAACAGTCCCGTCACATAGTAAGCCCTCAATAAACATTTGAGTAGTCATTTAAGAAGATCAGAGTGCAACAAAAGCCACCCTGGATCCCAGTGGTGGAATCAGGACACAAATCGTTCCTAGCACCTTGTTCCTTAGTCCCAAGGAATTTCTGTCCCACCCACAGCTTGCTCAGAGAATGAACCTAGCTACCACCTGTTCAATGCCTCAGCACTCAGTGTGTCTGGCAGGGTGCTAACCAAACACTAACTCCAGTCTTTACAACTCCATGAACTGGATGCTAATATTGCTCCTGTTTGGGATGAGAAGACTAAGGCTCGGACAGGGGAGGTGAAGCCTCGAGGATCTCCTGGGCAGGCTGTTAATCTCAGATCATCTGACTCAAAGCCTGTGTCTTTACCACCCTGCTAATTTTTTCCCAAACTAGTGCCGCTCCCAGCTCCCCCCAGGAAGTGAAAAGGGGGCCTGAACTGACCCTCAGCCTGGTTTGCACTAGAACAGTTGTGCTTTTAACTGATTTTGCATACTGGGAATCTGTCCAAGCCTTCATTGAAATAAGGCTTTGCAGCAAAATTAAAAAATAATAATATGGTGAAAACCAGAGCTCTGCACGCTCCCTGGCGACTGTGTCCTCTAGGAACTAGCTCTGCCTCCTCAGGGGGACTTTGCCCCGCCACCCTGATCACCATCTCCACTTCTGTCTTCTGTCCTGAGTCCTCCTGGAAAACCATTCAAAGAATCAGCACCTGCTACAAGCTCTGATAGCTCCAGGATGATGCAGCAGGGAGACTCCTTGAAACCAGAGTCCTCAGGCTCTGCTGTCCCCTGAGGTTTCGTGAAAGGCTGGAGCAGCATTGCAAAGAGATTCTTAGGAGCCCTGGACTCAGTCACTTGTCCTGCTCTTGTTCTGTTGAACAGCCCATTAAGACTCCCAGGCATCCCAGGGAGGCTGGGAAAGGATGGCAGTAGTCATGGCTACAATCAAGGCTGCCCCCTGGCCTCTGGGTGACTCCTGTGCATCCCATAATTATCAATCTTCACCCCAATCCTATGTCAGGATGTTGTGGTTTTATTTCCATTTTACGAATGAGAAAACTGAGACTGGGATGCTTAACACCACCAGCCCGAGGCCATTCACTTCGGAAGGGGTAAGAGGGGAATGTGACCAAGGCCCTGCGAGTTTATAGCCCTTACTCTATGTGGCATCCCTAATTATAACAGACTCCCTTATTTACTTTGGTGGCAAATAGTCACCAGTTGTGATGCTTGGTCAGCCAGGGCATTGCAGGGGTCACAACTGTGTGAAGAGGTTGTGGGACATTATTGATCCATCTTAGAGATGAGGACATTAGACAGCGAGGTCTAATACAACAAGGCAATACAGCTAGCAGGGCAGCGTGTGAATCTAACAGCTTTTCTCAGAGCTCTTTGCTCTTCTGTCTCCCAAGGAGAAGGGTACTGAGAGGCCAGAGAGAAAGGACGTCCCCATGTCACTTTGCAAGTGTAGTAGGCAGCATAATGGCTCCAAAGTTATCTGTGCCCTAATCCGCCAAATGGTTAATATATTACTTTAAGTGGCAAAAGGGAACTTTGCAGATGTAAGTAAAAGATCTTCAGATGTGGGCATTATCCTGGGTTGTGGGGGAGGTTCAGTGCATTTGCAAGGTTCTTATAAGAGCTGGAGTTGGGAGTAGAGGTAATAGTGGAAGTATGGAGAGGTAATGGTAAGGGGCAGGGTGAAATACCATGTTGCTTGTCTTGGTCTAAAGGTGGAGGAAGAGGCTATAAACCCAGGAATGTAGTGGCCTCAGGAAGCTTGAAAAAGCAAGGACATGGCTTCTTCTCTAGAACTTCCAGAGAAACTTGCTGACACCTTGCTTTGAGGACTTCTGTCCACCAGAACCATAAGATAATAAATGTGTGTTGTTTAACTCACCAAGTTTGTGGTTATTTGTTACAGCAGCCACAGGAGATTCATACAGCAAGGGTATGAGGGAACCGTACAGTGAGGAACTCACAGCAAACCAGCTTGAGCAATCACTGCCTGAGCTCTCTGTCGTTCAGAGGAGCCAATGCTTCAGTCTCATCTGAGCCCATCTGTGTGTGCAGAGACGCACACACCCATATGCAGGAGGCAGCCCTACAGGAGGAAGGACCCGTGCTCAGAGCCAGAGCTCTGTGCCTGACACCATGGCTGGGCTCCCTCCCCCCCCACGCCCCCGACGGCCCCCAGGGAAACACTGTCTTCAGGAACACAAAAGGGACAAAATGTCACAGGGCAGCTTTCCAGGAGCACAACCCTTCATAGGAATCAGTCAGAGGCAGGCCAAGTAAATGAGGCAGAGATTGGAGAGGCGGGGAGGAAAGGGATGGAAAAAGAAGAAAAGACAGTGAGAGACAGACAGAGAGACACAGAGAGACTATGAATATGAATAGTCGCTGGGACCCAAAGATCCTAACCACCGGGAAAAGTAGCAAGTCTTGGGGAGATGATAGGGCAACTGCAGAGAAGGCAAACTAGGGTTTGCATGAAACAAACATTCAAGACAAGTCAGCAAACCAGTCAATTCAGCACGATCAGGCAAGGCACTGCTGGGGGAAGGGAACTCAGCCTTCTGGGGCTGAGTTAGACTCTTGGTTCCCCCAATACCACCCATGTGACCTTGGGGACGTCACTAACATGCTCTGATCCCCAGTCTCCTCAGCTATAAAAAGGGACCACAATACCCTTACTATACACCTTCAATGTGGCTGTGTTTCACTGAGCTCATGGTCATGAACGGGTATTATATATTTTAAATAATAAACAACAGGCTCCGTTTATTGAGTGCCTATTGTGTGCTGGGTGCTTAACCAGACTCCTCCTGCTCTGTAGGACTGTACGCCAGCAGCATTCATCCCCAAACAACTCCAGCTCCTGGAGGAAGGACAGCAATAGCCTACAGTAAAACCAAATGGTTAAAAAGCCAGGTGTTGGAGTCAGGCTGTCAAGGGTTCAAATCTGAGGGTCCTCATACAAACTGTGTGGGCTTGAGAAAGTTGCTAAACCTCTCTATGCCTCAGTTTCCCAAAGTGGACAATACTGCTTCCTCATGTGGTTAGCACATTAGCTAAAATATGTCAAAGCACTTAGCAGGGGTCCTGGCACATAGGAGTCCCTGTGTGTGTTTTATTACTATTGGTATTATGATTATTATTTATTCTTGAGGACAAGTGTTTTCCAAAAAACAATACATGCTGTACTGATAACCCAAAGACAGTATCAGATGATCTATGTGTGCATACTTTAAAAAACTTCAGATGTTACATATTTCTTTTAAAGTGCACTAGAAAAATATTGTATTCCCATTTCCAGCAGTGAAATAATGCATTCTCCTACGCAAATTTATCTAAGTTGATGTAATAATGTAGGTCAGAAATCAATTTGACTTTCCCTTTCATTTCCAGCACTTCAATAAAATGATCTGCCTGAAATCAGTTCTCCAAGATACGTTAGGTTTTCTTGCCATCCACCACCTCCCTTAGCGATGGTATCTCTTGGGGCTGGTTCCTCAATTATGTCAGTAAATTCAGGAGCATGGTCTGATGCCCAGGGAATAAAGGAAGCAGGAAGCTCTTTCCTTTGCCAGGTCCCCTCCAGAGCCTGTTTCTAGCCTATGACAATTTAATTGCTTACTGGAGGCTGTCCCTCACCGCTGCTCCCACACACAGTTGACATTCCTTCCCCTCTTGACCCAGTATTATATCTGGCTCCCCACCCAGCTGGACCCTGCAGAAGTTCAGCCCAGTCTTGTGTAACTCTGGTTTCCAAGGGCACAGAACCAGTCTGATGCTTGGTCAGAGTTTAATAAGTGAAATATTCTTAGCACTGTTGATGCTTATTTCTTTCATTGTTGCTGGAATCTCAGGAAGGGGCATTTGACTACCCACCATGGCAAGTTCAGTCACCATGGATGGGATATACCATGATATACCCTACTTTGTGGTTTACACTCTCCATGAGCCTAGCAGAGACGTTGAGAGGGAGCTGTCTTAGGTTCCTACCTCCTGTGTGGATTAGCTGTGTGACCTTGGGGAAGTCACTTCAGCTCTCTGACCCTTAGCATTATTATCTGTAAAATGACACCTACATCATTAGTTTATTAGGATAATAGTACCCTAGTTTTATTTTTTATTTTTACACTATGCCAGATGCTGGATTTACTAAAATGACTGGGAATCTATTCCTCCAAGCTACAGGCTCATGGAAGGGACAAAGAAAAGCCCCCAACTTATAAAACAATGTGACAAGAACTATAAAAGAACTGTGGGAGGCTTCTTATAGCAGATGCTTATTTCTGTTATGTGAAGTGGGAAGAGACTGAATAAGGTTACCTCCGCAGGGACCAGGGAAGCAGGGGAAGGGTGGGGGGAGGCCACGTGACCAGCTCCTCGATGCCCTGAGCACCCTCCTCCCCACTCCAGGATCTGCTCAACATCTGGGCAGCATCTGCCCTCCAAGGAGATTTCTCAGCATCACACGCAAGCCTAACGTAACGTGACAGACACCCAGCAGGCTTGGAAAGACGAGTGCTCCCTAAGAGTCCCATTCGGCCATGTAGGGAAAGTGCTGCAGAACCAGGGAGAGGCAGGCAGCAGTGAGGCCAGAAGATCAGCTGCATGACCAGTTGCAGGGTGAAGTGGTCCAGACTTTCTGTAGGGTGAGCTGGAGCTCTGCATCCCAAATGTTTTTTGGGTTTTTTTAGTTCTTTTATTGGTACATTTTAGGTATACAATTGGTTTACATTTCATTGGGTGTTTGTACCTGTACATGATATATCTTGGTTCTCATTTTCTTCCCCATTACCTGTGCACCCTTCACCTGCTCCACCGCATCCCAAATGTTAATGACAATCCAGACCTAAATGTGACCCTCGAGACTTGGTCCAGGAACCCAGCCTCAGGAAATAATTCCATGTGTGCACAAAGATCATTATCACTGCATCCCTTATAATAATGACAAATCGGAAACAGCTACATATCCAACAATGGGGGAGGTGTTTAAATAAACAGTAGCACATGCCACACCAGGGGAGGTAAAGCAGCAGCACACTGTGATGGCCTTGTGAAACACTCCAAAGGTGTAAACTACACAATTACAAAAATGCTCTGGTTTGATTTCATTTAATAAATATAGCCTCTGGAAAGAGAATTGCCTGAAAGTCCTTCTACATGCATAGCTTTGAGGCCCGGACTGGTACCTCATGTATTCACTCAACAAGCAAGCATGGAGGACTGATTTGTGTTCCAGAAGCTGAAAATACAGGAGAGGAAACTGATGCCATCTCTGTCCTTGCCAAGCTTAGAAACCTAGAAGTCCCTTCTTCTGAGGAGACCTCCCTGATTACATTAATATGTTCTCTTTTGCAATACCCACTCCTTCTGCCAGAATGTATAATAGCAAATTCCTAAGACCTCAGTTAAGTTCTTTACATTCCAGATATTGTTGAATAGTTACAGCAACCCTGGAAAGCAGACCCTAAGATTGATTCCCATTTCCCAGATGAGAAGACTGAGGCTCAGAGAGGGGAAGATATTTGTTTGAGGTCATGCACTAGCAAGCAAACAAGGAAGGACACGGCCCACATCGATCTGACATTGGAGCCCATGCTCTTATACCCCATATATCACTGAACACCAAAGAGCCTGCATGGGCCAGGAACAGGGCACCTGAGCCCCCAGGACTCCCCCAATTCCTCCCAGTGCAGGGAGCTCCCCATTCTCAGGCACACAATTGACACCCACAGCAGCCTGTCTCTGTCCCTCCTGATCCCACGTGAGGCAGGGAGGCTTCTGTCTGCCCTGGACTGCATGCTTACTTATCCCAAAAGGAGCAAGTCAGTAGCCAAGCGGAATCTGCAAAGAGCCTCATGTTTTCCAGATGCTTCTCTCTGAGCAAGGATGAAGATCAGGACCAGATCATCATCGGAGATCGATGCCATTGTCGCTGGCTGCGTCACATCCCAGGGACAGGGGCCATGTTTGTCTTATGCACTCGACATGAGGGTCTGGGTGGCAGTGGGCAACCATTGCATGAGACCATTATTTCCTGGGTAAAAGATTTTCCCTATGGATCACTGATCCTCCCCGATCACCACCACACCCAGAAGCTACAATGAAACTGAATGCAGAGAAATCCAGGCCACCTGCCCACCCAGGGTCCTCTCATGGGGGAGGCTTAGAAAGAAGATGGGAAGCCGTGGTGGCAAGGTGAGGTTGGCTGCACAGCTACCTCCCCAGCACTGATGGCCTCAAGTCACAGCCTCACTGAATATCCGTGCTACTTCAGTAAACCCAGGAACCTCTCCCAGCCCTGGGCTTGCAGGAGGCACAGAGAGAGAAGCCCTGGAGTGTACAAGTCTGGCTGCACTTGAAAGCAACTACTCGGTTTTCAAGGAAACCAGAGAAGTTCCAGAGGGTAATCTCATAAGACTTTATATGTAATTCTCAAGCCAATCTTGAAGGGTATTGAAGCATATAATCTTCTCTCCTCATTGGCCTGTCCTGATTCTCCTGTGATTCATTGCAGGGAAAGAAAGCAGAGGTTCTAAGATTCTCCACCTTCATCTGCAAGACAGGGTAAGAATGTCAACCTCCCTGGGTGTCTATAAAAATTGAAACCCATGAAAGAGCTCCCAGAAAGCTCAGCGGACATTCAGCAAAAGCCTGCTGAGTCTGAAGCCAATGAAAATACCAGTGTTATCAGGAAGAGATACCAGATCCAACCCGGGGCCTCCTGTATGCTAGGCAAGCACTCTACCCCCGAGCTCCACCCCAGTCTGATAGGTAATGACAGGAAGTTTCAAAGGAAGAAGAAAAGCTGGGGGACATGGGAAGTTTTCTCAGCAATCAAGCCAAGGTAGGCCCCAGAAGAGATGGCTGGAGTACTGGAGACATAGAGGGGAGCAAAGAGTACAGATGATGAATGCCAAAAGCAAGATATACTAAAGGAAAACATTGCTAACTTCACCGAAGACCTCAGAGTGTGGTAAGCAAAGCTGACATAGGGCATCCAAAACCCCAGTTGTAATCACCACATATTTGACTGCAAAAACAGAAACTCTCAGTATAGCTGGAACAAAAAGCTTTACTGTAAAGACAGACCTTGCAGTTCTGAGTCTCCAGCCTCTCAGCTACTGCATCTCTTGTCTGGACAACTGTGGGAGCTTTCTTTGTGGCCTCCCTGCCTCTTGCAATCCATCCTCTACCACAGCCAAAGGTACAACCTGAAAATAAAGCCAGGACCTGCCATTGCCTCTCTTGAAACTCTCAGGTATCTTCTTACTGCACTCAAGCAAACAATAGCAGAAACAAACAAGAAAAAAGCAACTACCTACAAATCCTGCATCATCTGCCCTTCACTCCCAGCCCCTGCCTTTCACTCCTAGCCCCTGCCTCTTTGACTTCATTCCCTACTGCCCTTCCATCTCACCTCATGTCCAGCCTTTGGCCTTTGTTCTATGGATCAAACAGCCCAAGCTTGATCCCACCTCTGGGCCTTTGCATCAGCTTCTGCCTAGATTGCACATCCACCTGCTCTTTTTGTAGAGTTTTCTTCTTGTCATTCAGGTCCCAGCATAGGTCACTCCCTCAAAGAGTCCTTCTCCAATCACCTCAGTGCCTCATGGCTTTCTGCATAGCACTTTCCACCATCTGACAGTTTATTATTCAGACAGAGGCAAAGACAGAAAGAGACTGCTTCTCTTGGCCAATATAAATTCCATGAGATCAGACACCTAATAATCTGTCCACAGCTGTATCCCCAGAATCTATAAGCGTGTCTAATGTACAACAGGTACGCAGTAAATATAGATTGGGTTGGTGGATGGACAAATAAGTGGATGGGTGGACTGGTGGGTGGGTGGGTGGATGGATGGGTGGGTGGATGGATGGATGGATGGGTGGGTGGATGGATGGATGCATGGGTGGGTGGGATAGATGGGTGGATGGATGGATGAACAGATCCATCCATTTCCATGGACAGGCAGGATGTGAAGTTTCCTTTTATCTCTCGGGTCTCTCTCTCTCTCTCTCCCTCCCTCCCTCCCTCCCTCCCTCTGTCTCTCTCTCTCTCTCTCTCTCTCTCTCTCAGTGTGTGTGTAAGGACACTCATTATAATGGGTTAAGGGCTCATGCTAATTCAGCATGACCTCATCTTAACCTAAGTACTTATATCTGTAAAAAACTCTTTCCAAATAAGGTCACCTTCTGAGCTTCCCGGTAGACATGGATTTGAGGGACACCATCCATCCCAGTACAGAGGAGCATGATGGATAAGGGGGCAGCAGTCAGGTGGGAGTCCCATCTTATCACTGACTAGTGGCATGGCCTTGGACAAGCCATATCTCTCCTGCCTCACCTTCTACATCTGTCAGATGGGAGTAGAGATGATAACATTGTTTGTAATCAACTGAGCTAATGGCTGTGCAAACACCTTTAGTCAATGAGACACTCTGAATATGAGTTAGGACCTGTGGCAGCCATGAGGAAGGGCCGAGTGCAGGAAGCTTAATGCACTAAGGGCCCCTGCTGCCGCATGTTCAAGTCCACTGGGGTAAAGGAGGCCAGGGCTCCCCGGGACCTTGAGCAGCTGAGCACACCACAGCAAGGACACTGTGGCAGGCCCACTCCTGCAGGACCAGGCTGTCACAGTCTGCAGTTGGAGGCCCCTGAGCCCTTGCTGGGCCTTTGCGACTGTGGCAGAGTCTAGGACACTCCCACCAGCATCTTCCTTCCCTCTCCCCTAGCTTGGGGTCTGATGGCCTCCAAGCCTTCCCCGGCCCCTGCTTATTTCCTGCCCTAGTCCGTCTTCCTTCCATCGCACACTTATTCCTGTCTCGGTATCTGCTTCCTGAAGGACCCAGTCTAGCACATTACCCCGAGGACCATCTGTTACCTCTGCCTGCTCAGTGCTCATTTCCCTGCTCCTGCTCATCCTAGGAAACCAACCCCATCACTCGAGAGATCTGCCTGGCACGGGCCTGAGCCCAGCCCAGCCATTGACTTCAACCCCTGCCACAGTGATCAGTGCAGAAAAGGGCAGCAACCGACCACTTGCAAACCAATGAGATTCCTATCCAAAACTTTTGCTGGTTGGGAAAGAGTTGTATCTTGAGCTGGTTGTGTACCTCAGTTACATTGCTTGTAACTTACATGCACAAGAGCCTGGGTTCCATCCCCAGCATGAAAAAAAAGATATATCTTTTTCATTGGGGTCACTAAGCTGAGAGAACATAAGTCTTTGTATCTTGCAGCCTGACACTGAAGTCTATGCAGAAGCAGGGGGTGTGAGAAACTGATAATTGACACCATTATTTGAGCACCTGGACCCGGCCATTCCTGAAGCTGCTGCATTCTTTCCTAACATAAACCAGTACATTTCCTCCCCATTTTCTTTTTTGCTTTTGTCTATTTGGTTTGAGTGTCCTAACTTTACAAAACATCATACATTTCCTGACTCTGTTTCTTTAAAATGACAGAGGATGAGATTGTAGCTTTGGAGGGGAGCAACAAAGTTAAGTAAACATCAAGGATGGTAAAAAAAAAAAAAAAAAAAAAGGATTCTTTTAATTCCATACGTGATCTACTTTGAGGGTGTCATGAGGATTGAAGAGAAAAAAGAAACAACCAAAGCAGCCTCCGTGGGAGCCAGTTTGGCTTCAGTCTGCTTTTTAAAGAAAGCCTCTCCGCAATTAGGATTTCCAAATATAATCCTTCTCTCATTCCACATCACCCAGTACCTCGACAGTACCTTCTAAAAATAAGAGGGATGAAAATCTGTCTGTTTTCTGATGAATCACCAACACATTTCTTCTCTGGCTCTTCTTGTGTTTGGGGATGGAAATCAAAAGGAGGCTTTCCTCCTTTTAAAAAATGGAGATTCGTGGGGGATTTCTATTAATAAATTTGTTCTGCTCTTCTCCATAAATGTCACTTCTTTTTGCAAATGCTGGTGCCTCCCAGATGGAAGGGAAGGGGATGTCAAGCCTGTAATATCAACTCCAGTTGAAGTTTATCCTACCCAGGGAAAAAGGATCCTGGAGATTCTTTGCTTGACAACGAACCGAAGCCTGAGCCCAGGCAAGACCAGACAAAGCCTGTTTCCCCAGCTCAGTGTAAAGAGAACTCGTCCTGCTGAGGTACCATGCACAGTGCTATAGATTTAACAAAATTTCAGCCTGCACCACATTTCTGTCTCTGGGCTCAATCTCCTTGGGAAATAAAAGTAAATGAATCATTCATATTCAGCTGCCAACATCCTTTGTTAATAGAAGGAAGCCAAACTTCACCAAGCAGTTTATTTCCCTATGGCCATCCAAGGGCCTGTCTTGTGGTAGGACCCTTCTGCTCTGATTTCAGATGCATCTCCATCCCTGGCACACCTTTGATGGGGAAAGCAAAAGGCACCTACGTGTTCTTTAAATAGATCTCTGCCCTGGTGGCTGTGACAGCTAGTGGCCAGTGGACGCTAACACACAGTGGCATTTGCGTTCGCAAAATCAAGGAAGTTTTCCTTCAACCGACTTGCTCCTTTATTAAGAGGAAAAGCAATCAGGCATGTGGCAGCAAAGCTGACTCAGAGATTTGAACCCCCAAACTGCACTGAGCAGATGCCCAGTAACGGGGAGGACTCAGATTGATGATAATATGAATGATCATAACAGCAACAGCCATGGCAATGGCTACTATTGGCTGAATGCCTCCTGCAAGCCTGGCTCGAAACCATGACTTTATATGCACCATCGAGCTGTGTCCGTGCAATAACACTAAGCAGGTTCTGATGCTATCTCTGCACAGCTCAGTGTGTGTGGTAGATCAGTTGCAGAAAAGGCCTCAATTCTTCCTTTCCCTGGACCCATGCCCCTTGCCATATGACTTCACATTGCAATGTGATTTTCTGCAGTGCTGCCCATCAAGAAAAGGACTTGATTCCTCCACCTCCTGAAGCAGGTTTGGCCTGTGACTTGCTTGGGCCAGTAAACTGTCATGAGCTTGCAGTCTCTCTCTCTCTCTCTCTCTCTCTCTCTCTCTCTCTCTCTTTTACCAGCTGGTTCTCAGAGTCCCCTCAGCTATTTTCAGGCTCACGGCATGCTCAGCAAGAGGAATTGAGCCCTGCCTAGCACAGCACTACCACTCACACTTCCCACAGACTAGTGAGAAATAGCACATGTGTACTGTTATACATCACTGGGGTTTTGTGTGTGTGTGTGTGTGTGTGTGTGTGTGTGTAGGGGAATTCTTATGCAGCATTATTGTGTCCATAGATAACTGATACAATGAAGTCATGGCTAATAGCAGGTATTCAACAAATAGTTGTCAAATAAGTAAATGAATGAATAAATTAATTGAAAACCAAGTTCAGGCCCTCTGATGTTAAAGTTTGAGTGTTGAAGCAATTAGCTACACGAGGATGTACATTTCTATCCTAAACCAGTTTCTTTCCTTTTAAAACCAATTAATCTGGTACTGGATTCAATAAATGATTTCTTTTCTTTTCTCTGTCACTCTTGATTTGTACCCAGCTAATTTAACTTAATCCCTGCTTTATTATACAGTCCATAGAGAAAGGGGGGAGAATAAAAGTAATAAAAGCTATGTTTGACACAACCACAGTCCACCATGTTTTAGTTCAAACTGTCTCTGTTTTTATGTGTTAGATGTGGCTGCATTCCCCTCCACCTTGTCCCATCTTTGATTTCTATCTTTTAACTGGTGAGTTTGGGCCATTTATATTTATTATCATTACTGCCGTGTTAAATTTCATTCTGTTGTTTTGTTTAGAACCTTCTGTTTGCTGTTCTTTTCCCAAAGTCCCTTTCTTTGCTTCTTCTACCCTCTACTTTCCACACTGCTACTTTGGAATATGTGTGTGTGTGTGTGTGTGTGTGTGTGTGTGTGTGTATACACACATATATTTTCTATTTTTCAGTGGTTATCTTTTATCTTTTAGCTTACTGACTTAATTGAAAATTAATCAAGGTCTTACAGTAGTTTAGTCCTGATCTGCTGCTACTGTCTTCCCCACCTAGCCCTGTTTTTCTATATCCTTCAAAGAAGACACCCTGGTAGCCCCAGAGCCTATAACAGCACCTGACTTAGAGACCACACACAGTGAGTACTTGGTGGCTGAATGGATAATTGCCATTTGCTTATTGTTACCCTTTAAACATGTGCTAGGTTCTTATATGCAACTTTATATTCTCCAGAGGGTTTTCACACTGCAAAGTAAGCAGTGGAGATATTAAAGTGGATATGAAGCTGAGAAGCTTAGTGTCTTGGGACAGCCACAAGCCAGACAGAGAAGGTTTCAGGGCCAACCCAGTTCTTGGACTTTCAACCCAGTGTTCCCAGACATGTCCAGGACATTGGCAGCTAGAGAAGATTTGCTGTTCTCTTTTCCTAAATATTATATTCACATTTAATCATCATAATACTTTGTGTGCTGGTGACAATCTGAGAGCTTGCCTCTAATGCCTGGGAGATTTCTCCATTCATTCCAACCTCTTTGGCTTTATTTTAAAAATTCAGGGGCGGGATGTAGCACAGTGGTAGACTACTTGCCTAGCATGTACAAGTCCCTAGGTTCAAATCCCAGCATGGCAAAATAATAATAACAATTTAAAATGACAACAATAATAATAAGTAACTATCCATGTATACTTTCCCCCAAGTCAATTCCTCATTTCCTTGGCATGTTCATCTAAAGCAGGCTTGTCCCTTGATTTCTCCTTTCCAGCAGCCTCTGCCCTCCCCTGCCTCTGCTCTCCTTCCACTGTGGCCCGAGGGTGGTGTGGGCAGCCAGAATGGTTCTCCCCACTGACACCAGGAAACGAGGAAGATCATGCAGAACACTGAATAGAAACGTCAACTAGAAAAAGCAAATCTTCCACCCTTGGTTGGGCCTCAACCTTTTCCTTCAGGGCATTAAAACATCGAAAAGTAGCAAATGTTTTTGAAACCCGTTTAATCTCTCCATTCAAATAGATTCCATTATCTTATAAATAATTTTTTTTTAAAAAAAGATGACAGTGCTGCAAGTGAGAAAAAAATAAATAAACCCAATTTGGACTAGCAATCACCACTTCAAAGCCAGGGTCAGGCTTCTTAATGGAAAAGAAGAGGGAGCTGTTTTTTGCGCCAGAGAACTAAGTTGCTATCATTGCATCTTGCGTCTCTTTTCATCTGCAAAATCTGATCCATCAACAGACGGTCTTGATCATTTTCTCCTCCCACCCAAGCTTTCCTGTGACCCTAGGAGAGCGGTGTCCCTAAAGGCAGTGCTCATACTGATCACAGACGGTGGCAGCGCTTACCCTGTGCTCATCACTAACTAAGCACCTGGCTGTGTGACAGAACATGTCCAAGCCCACACAATTTGAGCCACCATTGTTATGTCCATTTTACAAAGGAGGAAACTGAGATGCAGGGAGGTGATCTATCTCGTGGAGTAGAAGAGACAGGACTTAAACCCAGGGAGGGACTAGAGCTCCTAACCACTCCCTGCCATGGTCCTCAAAGGCCACACTCTCACTGTCCCCTGAGATAAACTGCCACTACAGTTACTTTGGTTTCTCCTCCAGAGCATGTCTGTCTGTCTGTCTGTCTGTCTAACTTGGGTGGATCACATCACAAGGCTCCCTTCTCCACTGGGTTAAGCAAACGGGAGGTTCCTGGGGGGTTTAGGGGTGGGAGTGGAGAGAGAGAGTGTGTGTGTGTCTGTGTGTCTGTCACTTGGGGCCTACAGTGATCCGCACCAAAGCAGTAACACCCACCAAGGCCCAGGCAGACATGAGTGCCAGGAAAGTGAGAGAGTTGTCCTCAGGGCCTCAGGGTACAGCCGTAGCCATCATTTCTGCCTCATTTTCATCCCGGCAGTGACATCTGGTATCAGACACCCGGGAGTCTGAGGGCCCTGGAATGTACAGCGCGACCAATGTAGACCGAAGCCACCGTGGATATAAACAGTGCCCTTGGGGAAATCCTGTCATCAGCAGCCCCCTAAGTGCTCCCTAGAACACTGGCACCGGGACTTGAGGTGACGGGATGAGGTGACCAGGGTGACCAGCAGTGATTGGGACTGAATCGAGCTTGTGTCAGGACATTCGCCTCAGGGGACAGAACGGGCACACGGGAGTGTGCGGGGCTCCTTTCCTGTTCCTCAGTGAGAGCTGAGAATGCAGAGATCTTTCTGGAAAACAGCTGCTGACACCATGGAGCAGCGCTCTTCCCCCTCTGTGACGAAGACCCACAGTACGGAATGTGCTCACATCACACCCGGTTCACACACACATACACAACTGTGCGGCCCAAGCCAAAGGCGACAAAGCATCGCCCTCACTGTGCCTGATGCTCTCCAATTTTTCCATTCTGTCCTGTGTGGATTTCTACCCACTGAATTGACTCTACCATGTGTTAAATAGACCTCACTTCTCAGGTTGGAAAAACTCAGCCAAGGACCTGACTAGAAGAGAGTATTTAGAAGATAAAAAGCATGATAACACATTGTGTTGCCAAGCAGGTGGGGAGATGAGCATTTCCAGATACAATTAGTGAAAGTGAGGACATAACTTCCTGAGTGGGCTCTTTGGCGGACTCGTCAGTGTGTTCAGCGTAATCCCCTCAACCCAGCAGTTCTACTTCCAGGGATTCTTAGATTCACTCACACCGGCACCCAGAGCCGGATGTAGAAGTACCTTCCTGGAAGCCTTGCTTGTGGTGACATCAGTGTGGAAACAACACAAAGGTCCACCAGCAGGAGGCTGGCAAGATGAATGATAGGGCATCCTTAGGACTCGAGCGTTCAAAGCCACCATGAAGATAAATGAGGTGAGATTGTAGGAAGTGAACCAGAGTATAGCCCAGGATGCATTGTGCAGTGGGAAAAACCAGGACCATGTGCTGATTATTGTTGATGGTGAATGATGAATCCAGGTGGGTTGATCATCCTGCTGTCTCTACAACTGGGTAGTTTTTAATTTTGTCCATAACTAAGAAATGCTAAAGGGAAGTGCCCTGACTATGGTCAGTGGTCACTACTCGTGTGTACGCAGAGTTGCTTGATTTGGCAAGAATACAGACGGGACTAGGAGGAATGAGGGAGGGCCTCTGGCAAGCTGCAGCCTTTTATCTGTGTCTGTATGTGTGTTTGAAAATAAGACTGAGCTGGGTGTGGTGACACAGGCCTGTAATCCCTGCACTCCGGGAGGCTGAGGCAGGCGGATCTCAAGTTTGATCCCAGCTTGGGCAATTTAATGACTTAGCAAGATCCTGTCTCAAAATAAAAGAAGGTTGGGGATGTAAACCAATCCTCAGCACTGCTAATAATAATAATAAGATACTGGTGCTCACTATGAAGTGACTTAAACTCATACCCCTTGCGCAGACCACACGGCTGTGAGCTCCAGAGCTATTTCTAGATTCCCAAGTTCTAGAATCTGCCTCTCCTAAGCATTCTTTCTACAAACAGTTCCTTTGCTACCTTTCTGAGCTCAACAAAGAGAAACAATTTTATCTAAAATGAAAAGAACTCAACAGCACGGGGGAGAAATTCACTGAGAAAATGTACCCCTAACTTTGACCCCCATCCTCACACTACCTTTAGGGGTTTCCCAAGCAACCAAGGCAAAAGTGGAATTGTGTTTAATTACATTTTTCTGTCGATTTGTTGACTTTTGGAATCGAGACATAACAAAGGCTGGACCACATGGGTCCCTAATTATCCCCAGGCTATCCTGGACTCCATGTTGAATTTAACCTGTTCCTTCTCTGCTGTGGAAGACAGAGTCAGGTGCCACCCACCCTGTCTCTCAACGTCTGCCCAGGAGAGGGGCTTGAACGAGAATGTTCATCACGTATAGTTTTCAACAAGGAGAGACTGAAAGCAGCCTAAACCTTCAACACTGGGAACACGGCTAAGTCACAAGGTGCCTGTTCTGTGGAAAACCAGGGCGATATCCAACAATGTGGGAAATATACCCGGAAATTAGCCAGAGACTGAAGTTTGGGAGGGAAAAAACAACTTGTGGTACAGTGTGGCTAGTATTGTACATTTATGGGGCACATAGTGTCACAAAGCAATACTGTATCCAGTCACAAGAACATGCCACGCAGGCAGCGGGAATCCCAGAAGATCCTGGGGCCTGGTGACGTTGGAGGGAGTCACATTACTTTGTGTAATTACTTTGTGCACCACGTGAGGTTTGCAGAACAATGAAATCACCTAAGGATGCAATTACATTAAATGACATTAAATGCCACCTGACTGTATTAATATACATATACATAGGGCCCGGGATTTAGCTCAGTAGTTCCGCCGCCTGCCTCACAAGCGTAAGGTCCTGAGTTTGATCCCTAGTAACAAAAAAAATTAGGTAATATACATATGCATAAAAAAAACCCCATCCGGAGCCAGGCACAGCAGTGCACACCTGAAATCCCAGCACTCTGGGAGGCTGAGAAAGGAGGAGTGCAAGTTTGAACCCAGCCTGAACAACTTAGCTGTCTCAAAATAAAAAATAAAAATGGACTGAGGATGTAGCTCAGTACAAAGGCCCTGGGTTCAATCCCCAGTGTCACAAAAAAATCTAACATATGAAAGAATATATCAGAGGCATGGGGAGGGGGTTGTGGTCAAAAGGAACAACAGCTGTATTAGTAAATCTTAATTTTTTGATAAAAATGTATTTCTTATGACTTGTGTGATTAAAATCACTCAAACTATATTCTTCCCCCAAAGGGTTCTGAAAGAGTGGCCTAACCAAAGTATTCCAGAGCTGTTTCTAGAGCCCACATTCTAGAATCTGCCTCCTGACCTAAGAGCTCCTCCCACTACAGTTCATTCCCCATCTTGATCTTGAGACCAATAATTCCACTCTCCTTCTGGAGAGGGAAGATGGCCGCCTCCAGACCCCAGAGAGGAAGGGATGGCTTGTGCACTAAATGCTACGTGGTCAGATCCTGACAAGGTTAGCAGAGGCAATTAATTCCAAAGCTTTCTGCTGACAGCAATATACAAATTAGCTTCTGCCTCAGCTTTGGAAAACTAATTTCATTACATTGAAGAATTCAGCAGGGGGTTTAGTGTCTTTTAAAGAAAAAAAAAAAGGCTCAGTTCAAAGCAAGACGAAACTCTTTTCTGGAGTAACTTTATAATCATACTTCAAGGACAATGCTTCTAAACCCAGGGCTGGACAGGGACGAGCTGGAAGGAAGAAAGACATTGCAAAGAGATGCCCAGTTAAAATCTGCAGGAGACCCCATGAGAGGAAAAGAGAAAGATTAAAATTCTCAAAAGTTTATTATAAGCTATCAGAAGAGCTAACATTTAGGTATTCAATCAAGAAGCACCGAGTACTGCCTGCACGCCTATAATTCCAGCTACTCAGGAGACTGAGGCAAGAGGATCGCAAGTTCACAATTTAGTGAGATGCTGCCTCAAAATAAAATTTAGAGGACTGGGGATTTAGCTGAGTGGCATGGCACCTGCCTTGCAAGTGCAAGGTCCTGAGTTCGATTCCCAGTACCAAATAAAGAATTCAATCCACGGTGGGGGGTGGCGGGGGGGAGAGAAACAAAGGAAAAAAGAAAGTAAAAAAGGCCAAAAGGAAGGGAAACCTGAGACCTGACCGTGCCAAGGCAGGTGAACAGGGAGTGTAGGGCAAGGGGCTTCTATTTTAAGTAATGTGAGTGGTCAGTAAAGGTCTTCCTGAGAATGCAATAGGGGCCAGGCACCAAAAGGGCGAAAGAGCAGGTTCAGCAGATATCTAGGGGCAGTTTGTTCCAGGTAGTGGGGAGCATGTGCAAAGGTCCTGAGGTAAGGACATAACCAACATATGTTTTTAGGAGCTGCAAGAGGGTACCATGGCTCAAGCAGAGAGAATCAGGGAAGAATCTCAAGAGATAAGATGATGAGAAAGCCAGCAGCCAAGTGACACAGAACCATCTAGGCTGCTACAACAACTTGGCCTTTTACTCTGAGAGATGGGAGCCATGGGAGAGTTTAGAGAACAGGAATGATGTGAACTCACACATTCCTGAATACTCTGATGGGAGGGGAGGAGGTGGGGAAACCAGTGAAGCGGCCACGGGACGTATCCTGGGAAAGGTGGCTTACCAAGTGCCTGTGTGCAGACTTGGCATAACACCCATTTCCACTTTGCTACACTGAGATATGCACTCGACTTCATTTGCCCTAACAGTCACCATCTTCGCGTGTACACTTGAGTGGATTTTAATATATCTGGAAGATCATGTGACCATCACACCATCTCATCCCACAGCTCTTTGTCACCCCAAAAAGAAAGCCCATCCCCACTTGCAGTGTCCCCCCAGTCTCTGCCCAGCCCCTGACCCTGTGGATATTTCCTACATGCGTGGCCTTCCGTGTCCATCTGCAGCGTAGGCTGTGTCAGAGCCATCCATGCTCCTTCTGCCCATTGAATCTCCACACCCTGCTGCCAGGAGCCCCAGGAGGAGGACGCTGTAACCGCCGTGCCCAGCCAGGAAGGAGACCACAGCCCCTAGGACAAAGACGAGTGGAACGGCTGGCTGTGGCCGCAGGGCCTGACCCCACCACTGCTGGCCGCTTGTCTGCCTCATTTGCGGCTTTACCTGATAGGGAGCAAAGCGCTTGGCCAGGTCCTCCCTCACCAGACTGGGGAAACTGAGGCCCTTATTTTGTCTGGATTAAGCAAAGCCATACCTGAAACGCCAACGCCAAGGTGTCCTGACTTGTGGTTTGCTCTCGTGTCTCCCAGCTCCACAGTGGATGCCCGACAGGTCAGGGAGGTGGGCAGTGGGCAGGGGGGCGGGCACCGAGGAAGACAAAGCACTGGGGCTGTGAGCCAGCGACTGCAGCAGCAAGGTGTGAGCCAGGGTGGAGATCCACGCCTGTCATCCCAGCACTCTGGGAGGCTGAGGCAGGAGGATGGCAAGTTCAAGCCCAGCCTGGGCAAAATATAAAATGGAAAAGGGCTGGGATGTAGCTCAGTATGAAGGCCCTGGGCTCCCTCTCCAGTGCCAAAAACAAAATAAAACAGAACCAAAAAAACAGGCTCGCAGGGCAGTTGGGGACCATGTCTCAACACCATCGCAAGCCCAAGGCTGCTGCTTCTGTTGCTGCTGTCTGTGCATTAGCAGAGGACCCACAGTCTGACTGACTGCAGGCCACTTATGTGCAGGCGAAGCCCCCACCACATGTCTGGGAAAGAGGGGGTTCCTTGGGGTGGGTGGAGTGGCAGCAGGTGCTGACCCTGCTCCATCCAGATCTCCTGGGTCTCTCTTCCGTGTTCATGCAGGCTGACTGCCTTTCCAGGTGACACCGAGAGCCTGGCATGTCTGGGAATGGCCTTAGCTCTGATGACACGTGTGGGGTATAAATACTCCAGCTCCCTCACCCGCACTCCAGGGAGAAAAGATCTCCAGAGCGCCCCCTGCAGGATTCAACCAGGATTCTCTTCCCCAAACTTTGTCTCAGCCCACACCCTGCTTAGGACCCTATTTTCCTACTCCCCTTCCCATTTCTCATACAGACACTTCCTGATAACCTTGTTTCAGGGAGCTGCTGCTGGGAGCTAACCAAAGACAGGAGGTGAGCTGGAGAGCCATGTATTATGAATCACTGATGTCCGCTGAGCACTTACTACATGCCAGCCAGTTGTACCCACTGCACACATACTAACTCACTTACATCTTATAAAACTCTTAGGAGGCAGGTGCTATGATTTTCCCCAATCTACAGAAGAGGAAATGGAGGTGCTCAGTGTAGGCATCTACACAACACCTGCAGACATATGGAACACGTCCAAGGTCACCCAGCTAGTAAAGGGCAGAGCCAAGAGCTGAACCCAGACAATTCAATTCCAAGTCTAGGCTCTCATTGCTATATGATCTGCTCTTGTGTGGGGTTGGGGAGCAGGGATTGCATTTGGGGTGACTCGATGGACCAATTACAAGTAGAATGATGAGGACAGATGGCTTCTATGTACACAGAAAAAAGAACAAGAAGCATTTGCATGGGGTGGGGTCCAACAGGACAGTGGGGCTTCTCAGTTGCAATGGAGCCCAGCTACAGATCTAAGATTTCCTGGACTCCACCTACTCCTTTGTTACATGAGCTAACTTGCATGGATCTCTGCCCCTTGGAACTAAATTAATTCCCACATGGGCCAGGCACTGCCCTGCCAATGCCTATGCCCCAGCTTCAATGTGGCAAGTTTAGTTGTTTTTAAAGCAGTATTTCTTGGAAGCCTAATGGGAGGACACAGAAAGCACTCTCTGAGCACTTCACACATGCATTCATTTCATGCCTCTGTTTATAGGTGAGGAGACCAAGACCCAGAGATGCTATGTCGCCAGTGTAATAAGTGACAAAGCCAGAACCTCAGCTCAGGTCTGGCAGGCGCTCAGGACCACAACTTGAGCTTCCTGTATTGCTTTTACAACCTCTTCTTTATGAAGCACTGCAGGTGTATTAGACATATTTTTCATCACTGTGACCAAACAATTGAGAAAGTCAAGTTAGAGGAGGAAAGACTTATTTTTGCTCATGGTTTCAGAGGCTTCAGTCCATGGTTAGCTGGTTCCATGCTTTTAGGCCTGTGGTGAGGCAGAAACATCATGGCAGAAAGGCATAGAACAGGAAGGGTTTTCACCTCATGGCAGCCAGGAAGTAGAGAGAGAGAGAGAAAGAGCCAGCAAGGAAGGGGCCAGAGATACAGCACATGCTCAAAGCCACACCTCCATCCAATTGGACCCCAACTCCCAATAAGCCATTGAGCTATGAGCTTATTGATGGGTTAATCCATTGGTGAAGTTAGCTCCCTCGTGATCCAAGCTCTTTCCAGCCTCTGTCTCTAAATACTTCTGCACTGGGGATTGAGCCCTCAATACATGAATCTTTGGGGGACACCTCCTATTTAAACCATAACAGCAGGGCACCTTGGGGTCTTTATTAGCCTGTTCCTGTCTTTGCTGTGGACAAAAATAATCTCATGAGCCTTCAGTAACCTCTCACAGTCAACATTTAAAGAAGCTTGCCTTTCTTCTGAAAAGAAATTTGGGCATAAAAAAGTAATCGTACACATACGCACACAATTGAAACATCACTTTTTTCTTTGACACTTTCATGATCAACACCTTTTGACTCCCCACAGATCAGCTCCTCCTTGAACAGCTGGGACCAGGTAGACAAGCACCAGGGGTGTTTGATGAATGGAGAACTCTTAGTGAATACAGAGTCTTCAGAAAAAGGTGACTTCTCTCTCTCCAACCAACAGCTGAAAAATTCCTTGAAGGGCAAACGAAAGTCTCTTTGTGGCTCAGACAATTCTCCAGTGCCAGCTTGTTTCTAATGGGTTGAAAGTTCTGCATGAAATTCTCTTAACAGATCAGTATCAATCAGACACCAACCAGGGAAAGAGACCTCACACTAAGCAGTTCAAACAGATAAAATGTAATGCTGGAAATGGGTTGTTTGGGGCATGAAAAAGGTCAGGAACCAAGAAGGAATGGCAAGGTAACCCGGAGATAAACCACATCAAAAAGGGACAACTGTCTGTAAGTCTGGACAAACAGATGGAAGAGGAGGTAGGGAACAATTAAGAAATCAGAGGGCCGGGAATTTAGCTCAGTGGTACCGCCGCCTGCCTTGCAAGCACAAGGTCCTGAGTTCCATATCTGGTACAAAAAAAGGAAAAGAAAAAGAAATTGGAGTCACCAGGCAAAAGCTAGAACTGAAGGGAAGATGTGACCACCACAAAGAAAGTTCCTCAAAGGAGAAGTAGGGAAGGTAGAGAGAGTGGGGGAGCTGGGGGCACCCCAGGCTCTCCTTCTCCTATCCACAGGGGCCCTTCAAGGTCTTCCATCAGCCTCCCCAGGCAGAAGTCACGGAGCTGGGAAATACAGCCCAAGGGGCTCCATCCCCTCCCACAATGAGAGGACCAGGAAAGGATGGCAGCAGATCTGAGAACAGCACAAGTCCAGCACATTTGCTTCACTCGCTCATTCCATGACCCTTGTTGAATGCGCACCATATTCTAGGCACTGTGCCAGGTGCCCAAGCCTACAATACTAACAAAATACAGCCTTTGCCTTGGGGGAGTTAAGCACAATTGTGCTAATTGAGGTAGCATGTGACTGGTTTCCCAGGGGGTGAACACATGACCTAAATCAGTCCAATCAGCACATTCCATCTTCCTGGACATTGGCTTGAGGAGGGGCACATAACTGAAAGTGAGCTAATGGGAGGCAAGTCCAGAGTCTCAGGAATCTTAAATGAAAAGGAGCTTTCCTTCTCCTGGTGTTGCTACAACAGGTGGAAGTACGACTGAACTATTCAGAGCCATCCTGCCACTGGCAAAGATGAAAGTGAAGCCAACACAAAGGGAAATTTATCTGAGAGAAAGAGAAAATCCAGAGACTATTTGAGTCCCTTGATCCAGCCATACCTGAAGCCAATAATATAGATCCTTTAGTTATTTGAACAAATATATATTTGTTCAGCTTTTCAGTGTTGGATTTCTGTCATGTGCAGTTTAAAAAGTCTTGACTGATGAGATGGAGGACAGAGAAGAAATGGCCTGCAAGAAATAGGAAAGAGGGCGGTGTATTCAAGGTTGCACTAGTAGTTTGATGTGCCTAGAGAGCAGGCTCTTATAAAGGGGGAAAGGACATGAGTCTAGGAAGGCGGATGTGGATTTAAAGAGTCTTCAGCCCTCAGCAGCAAAGGCTGAGCTTCCTCCTGAGCTTCTGGAATTTTCTATTTTTACATCAAATAATCAATGTGGAATGGAGGGTGAGGTCACACTGGCCTTGAATTTGGCGTCTTTTTTCCTTTCAGAAGCCTTTTGCAAATGTCCCCGGCAGAATTAGCTGCTCATTGGTTCTTGCATCACTTTAACCATACTAGAGACCTGTCACATCATGTGTGTGTGTCCTTGTGTCTCCACTGGACAGTGAGGTGCTTGAGGGCAGGAGCCATTTGTGTTTCCCAGAGCCTTGTCCCGGCCTGGCCTCATGAAAGCAGATGCTCATAACTGAAGGCTGCACTGAGCAGACGTGATAATTACAGCTTCACAAATGTGTGTTTTCTTTCAACAGCCAGACAGCAACTTGTCTCAGAGCAGAAACACATCGCATTGGAGTTGGTATTCTCTGACTGTGCCTAGCACCGGGGTGAATACTAATTTAATATTCTATTTGTTGTTGAATGCTTAAAACACACCAGGGGCTGTGATATGGTCGTCCCATATTCCAACATATTTATCTCTGTCCTACACTCTGCAAGGCACCTTTTAACTCCATCTTACAGTCAAGGTCACTGAGGCTCAGAGAGGCTACTCAGCTCACCCAATGCCACACAGCTAGTAAGCAGTGGAGCCTGCAGCAGCTGACGTGGCTGATTGGTCACCATGATAACAAAGAGTAGTGGTCAGCAGGGAGATGATAATACCCTATTTAACACCTCAAATTGCACAGGGCTCCAGGTGTCCTGTTCCATCTTATTAACTGTGGCAGAGCCTGGACGTCTGAGCCTGGCTGGCTGCAGTTGCTGCAGGGACTCGGCCACTGGTCCAGCCTAGCGTGACTCAGCATCTGGGAACATGTGCGCTTTTAAATAGCTCCACTCTCGGCTGATGGATGGCCAACTGTGGAGGGAGGGTTGGAGGGAGGCAGCCAGGTGAGGCCCCCTGGGGTGTGCTGAGTGCTGTCTGGAGCAGAGCAGGGGACGTTCGGGAGTGAGCATAGAGCTGCAGGCGCTGTGATGTCTCTGGGGAATTAAGTGAGTGGGCAGGGAGACCCCACCAGACACCTTCCACCCTGATGCTGAACATCATTTGTCCATACCCAGCCTTGCACCTTGGCCTTTTGGGTCCCTCCTCTCCTCCCAGCTCTGTGGAGCAGCCACCATAGGAGAAGAACCAGGGCTAGGAGACCCGTGTTTGAATGCCCAGAGTCCCCCAACCTTGGACAAGCCCTGCACATTCCATGTGCTCATCTGTCAAGTGACAGTCAGATTACAAATGCGCAACAGGAGGCGGAGGACAGCCTGGCCGTCCTCCGTGGAGGATCAGCGAGTGACTTAAGGTCTGTCCATAGCCTGGACCAAATGAATGCATGTTCCTCTGGGGACAACTGTCATGTGCTGACACAGAGCCAACCCCAAGCCAGGTACAGGGGAGTGAGCTGCTGTCTACAGGCTTTGAGTGGCAACTGAGATAGTCATATGTGCCTCAATGGTCACAGGACGACTCAGAAAGGACACACACACACACACAAACACACACACGCACACACGCACGTGGATGGAGAGTTAAAGATTCATTTTTTACTCTATGCTATTTGTAATTTAAAATTATTTCAATATTGAATTGATAATCATCCTATATATATTGATGGGGCACAATAGAATGTTTTCATCTATGTTCACATTGTGGAATAATTAAGTAGAGCTAATGAACATATCCATCATCTCACCTACTTATGATAGTTGTGGGCAAGAACATTTGAAATCTACTCTTGGCATTTTCGTAAATATATGCTATTGTCCACTTCAGCCACCATGCTAGGTAACAGGTGGCTGGAACTTATTCTTCCTGTCTGACTGAAACTTTTTCCCCTTCACCAACCCCTGCCTGCTGTGGTTTTGGTGGCGTCTGCACTACTGAATTCTTTTAGGACAGTTTCTCAGGGGCTGAAATGATGACACAGAGGGTGACCAGGGGAGAGCAAGGTGGGGCTGTGGAGAGAGCACTGAAAACATTGGAGGCACAAACAATCCAGGTCTATTTCCAGTGACACAGCTGGGCGGTGGTCAGCAGCCCGGACTCCCCGAGTTTGGGTTTCAGCCTCTGACCCACAGGATCTGTTCACGCGTAAGAAGTGCCACATTTCTGTCCTGGGTTGGTACGGAGGTCAAATACAGAAAGAGCAGCACAGTGTCCATTGTAAGGCGCCAATGTTATTAATATTCGCTTACATCAGTAACAGAGAAGAGGGGGCCTAGAGCAGGTCAGTTAGGCTACTTCTTTTGTTAAGGCATTTTCCTAAATTACTGATTTATTACTTACTTATTTTGCAGTACTGGTGGTTGAGCCCAGAGCCTTCACACTGAGCTCCATCTCCCAATGTTGCCCAGGCTGGGTTTAAACTCCTGATCCTCACGCCTCAGCCTCCCAGAGCAGTGGGATTATAGGTGTGCATCACCAAGCCCAGCTTCTTGACAGCATTTCTGGTGACTTTGGGTCACCTGATCACTGGAGTCTAGCAGACTGGGTTGAAAGCCACCTTGATCATTTACTATCTTGAACAAGCAATTTAAACATCCAAATTCTCCTCTGTGGGTAAAACAGTGGTAGCCACACTCCACAGAGCCATACTTCCTTAGGGTTGAGTGATATAACATACATGAAACCTTTAGCATAGTGTTGTCACATAGTAAGTGCTCAATAAATAGGGTTTGGCTTTTAAAACCTATTCGTAGATTTACCTCAAGCCATTCTGCTTTTAGGAGCCAGATGTCACATGTACGGTGTGTGGACCATGTCCCCCTCCCAGTGGAAATGGGCTTCCTTTCTGTGTTAGCAGGGCTCCCTGGAAAACATAGCCTGGGCAAAAGCATTGCTAACCGACAACCAGTTGGAGAATGTGACTCAAGGGAGGCCAAAGAGGGGAAGAGGAAGGAAGGCAACAAGAGTGACCTCTGGAGCAGCTGCAGCTTTGACACAGGCCAGTTGCTTGGGGTCCTGGGTGCCTTCAGAGCTGCTGTATCTCTGCTCCACTCCTCTGGGGTGGGAGGAATCTACCCCCGCTCAAGTTCTTATCCCCTGTTGATCCGATGTCCCCCAAATTGGGTGTCACCTCCCCTACCCTTCCCACAAGGTCCTGTGCCTGGATGGAACAGGAAAATTCCAGGGCAGGGAGAGAGGTACAGGGCTCTGGTGGCCACCATGGTAATGACAGTAGGGGGACGGCGGTACCAACCATCGTCCCTAAGATCATGCAAACAGATGGGAAACCCCACCCATGCCAAGACTGTTCTTGTTTCTGCCAGGCTTTACTGGAGTCACTGAACCATGGTATTCATTTTATTTCATTCCTCTGATTATTTGTCAAATGTATATTAAGCAAAACAATGAGAAAAAAACAATCTAATGGAAAGGTGGCCAAAGGGTAATGAGTAGACAGTCTGTGGAAAGGAAAACACAAACAGCTCCTTGAAAAGATTCTCAATCTCTGGCAAATAAGAGAAAGACAAATTAAAGCTACATGGAGGTATCATTTTCCCCCATCAGATTGTGTGTTTTTTGGTTTTGTGTTGCTGTGACAAAATACCTGAGAAAAACAATTTGAAGTAGAAGAGGTCGGTTTTGGCTCATGGTTTCAGAGGTCTCAGTCCATGGTAAGCCAGATCCACTGCTTTTAGGCTGTGGTGAGGCAGGAGCAACATGGCAGGAGGGTGTGGTAGAGGAAAGCTGCTCACCTCATGGCAGCCAGAGAGAGAGAGAGAGAGGAGAGAGAGAGAGAGAAGGCTGGGACCAAATAGAAGCCCCAAGGCCACACCCCCACAATCCACTCTCTCAACTAGGTGCTGCTTGTTTCTATTACTTTCTAGTTGTCATCAAATTATGATCATTAATAAATTAATCCACAGATGACGTTAGATTCCTTATGACCCAATCACCTTCCAAAAAGCCCACCTCTGAACACATGAGCTTTTGGTGGGCGAGTGTGTTTTAGATCTAAACAATACCAGACAAAATATTGAAAAGGTTTATAATACACTGTGTTGGCAAGGCTGTGGCAACTATGTATTCTGAAACACTCCCTAGGAGTGCTCTTGTGGAGCCTAATCAGACAATATCTGTCAAAATTAGGAAAGCACATGTTCTTTGACATAGCAATTACCTTTCTGAGGAATTTATCCTACAAAGATGTTTGAACTTGTCCAAAATGATGTATGGACAAGATTATTTACTATGAAATTATGAGCTAAATACTGGGAACAAACTGTATGCTTCTGAGTAGGAGATAAGTATATCCAAACAATGACAGTCTATCCAGTTTTTAAAAAAAAACAGAATGAGGGGCTGGATGTGATGGCACGTGCCTGTAAACCCAGCGCTCTGGGAGGCTGAGGCAGGAGCATCACAAGTTCAAACTTAGCCTGGGCAACTTAGTGACTTAGATCCTCTCTCAAAATTTTAAAAGTAGAATGAGATTCCCTATATAGAAAGATTTCCATGATATATTGGCAAATAACAAGGGACAGAGATACGCTCTTCCCACAATATTCTGCCTAAAAAACCACCCCCAAACTTTAATTGGTGATCAGTCAATCTCACATTCATGGATTTGAGAGCTGGTTGGGGCTCAGCTGATCAAGGTAGGGCTCAGCAGAGTGGCTCTGCTCCAAGCTGCAGCTACGGGTCCCGTCTGGCTCCAGGGCACACTGAAGGGCCATGCGGAGGGATGGTGGCCAATCAGGGCACACTCCCCCATCCTGGGGTAGGCAGCTGGAGAGCACAATACCCCTCACATACACATTGTAGGACTCGCGCACATCTGGCCAGCTAACACGACATTGGCCAAAGCAAGTCACATAACCGAGACCCAGGAAGAGCACTCCACCTGCTACGAGCCAGAGCAAGAATGTGGGCACATCAGACCCTCAGAGCAGAGTGAGGAGCAATAACTCACTCTGTCATTACACATGCACACTTGTGTGTGCATGCCTATATGTGTACACGTGTTTTACTCATCTTTGCAGAAAGATGTCCTTGAGGAAACTGGTGATGACTGCCCGTTTGGGGCTGGGAGAAGTGAGGACCAGGTAGACAGAGAATGGGGGAAGGCATTTCTTTTTTTTTTTTTTTTTTTGGTACCGGGGATTGAACTCGGGTCCTTGCCCTTGCGCAGCAGGCAGTGAAACCACTGAGCTAAATCCCCGGCCCTGGCATTTCTTATGATACTAAAGAAAGCTTTGCTATCATTGAGTAACGAGATTCTTGGCTCTCTGTTATTAAGAGTTATAAAACATGACACACCTCTTTTTTCACTTTGGCAGCCAGGAAACTCAATGCCAAATGTCCAGCTCACTCAGAGCAACTACTCAAATCCAAGTTTCCTACAATATGGTTTTTCTTTATGAACTGAATTTCTGCCCTGATTTAATTTTCTATTGATCGAGAATCTCTACTTCTAGTCTTTGGTTTGTGTTCCTACAGAGTACTTCACATCAAACCTTATGATGTGGAGGAATTATATTATCAATATAATAATAATAAAGCCTTCTGTTTATTTCCCTGGCATTTATGATGCTCTAGGTGCTTTAAATATTTTATCTCCAGTTATTAAAAAACAAAACACAGGAGAGCTATCACTGTGTTCATTTTACAGATGATAAACTGAGGCTCAGAGAGGCCAACAGCTGATAAGAATCCTACAGCAGAAAGCAGACAGGCTGCTGTGTTAGTTCGCTACCATGGCTGTCATCAATTGCCACCAACTTGGTGGCTTAGAACAGACTTATTACAGCTCTGAGGGTCAGCAGTCCAGATGGAGAGGCAGGGCTGCGATCCTCCTGCAGGATGTAGGGGAGACTTATTTCTTTGCTATCCCTGCTTCTGAAGATGGCCCTCACTCTTCAGCGCAGAGGAGCACAGGACCCTGGCCTCTGCTCCTGTTGTCACATCTCCTCCTACTACTCTGACCCTCCACCCTCCCTGTGTAGGGACCCTTGTTACTCCTTGCTCTCCACCCTAGGAATCCAGGGTGATCCTCCCACCTTGACACCATTAACTTTGTCACACGTGTGATGCCCCTTCTGCCATGCAGGGCACTGTGATCCCAGGTTCCAGGAATTAGGATGCAGCCATCAATGGAGGATCGTTATTCAGCTGACCACAGCTGGGATTCAAATCCAGGTCTCTGACCTACACACATACATCTTTTCACTATCTTTTGCTTTCTCTGAAAAGTCTGGGGTCCATTTCTATGAAATCATTAAGTCTAGCACCTTCCAGGTTCTATCAAGAAAGAAACATATTTCTTTACAGATCAGACATGAGGCAGTAATAATCCTCACACTATCAAAGAGAAATTTCCCCCATTTGCAATTGGAGCTGGTAGGGCTTTACATAAGGCAGGGCACCTAGGGATCAGTTCCCAGCTGCCTCTGTGGTTGCCAGGTAGGGCTTCAGGAAGTAGCCAACTTTGCTTCTCGGTTTGTTGCCTCTATCCCTAGAATGTTGCCCCAATATTCACTACAGTGTCCCAGAGCCCAGAAGAGCCCAGCCCCAAACAGGCAGTGAGTTAATCCATGCACACCCCAAAGTTGTATCACAAGCCAGGTTCCACCTGGGTGCAGATTTGAAGGTGGGGGAGGGAATCAAGTGGCTTTGTCCAGAACCCCCTCCCACAGGAGGGTTAATGTGAAAGTTGGACATGAGAAAGGTGGAGCTTGTCCAGCTGGGGCCCTTCAGAGAGCAGAGATTACACCTCCGGAACATTCCACCTGCAACATGTGCCAAATCGATCTCATTTAGACATCAATAAGAATCCATCTATGAGAAATTCCCCCACAAGGGCACAAGACAGATGCACAAGGATATCCACTGCACTGTTTGTTACAGCAAAAAATATTGGCCATCACCCAAATGCCCATCAAGAGGGGACTGGGAAAATAAATGCTCGTATAGTCACAATGATGGAATACTGTCTAGCTGTTTAAAAAAAAATAGGATCGATAGGGAAAGATGTCCAAGATATATTGCTCAATGAAGAAAGCATGTTGCAGAAAAATTTTATAAAGGAAGGTCCTATGCATACATATATGCATACATATTCATTGAACTATCATATATATACTCATCAAACCATATACTTTAGGGTCTATGTATCTTTACTACACATAAATTATCCCTTCATAAAGAAAAAATATCTGTATACATTCTGGTTCTTTGATCTTAAAAAGCACATTTTTTCAAATTACTTTTTGAAATTAAGACTTGCCTTTTCATATGATGCAGCGTTTTATGCCTTGTGAAAGGCTTTAAGTCAAAGGGGTGACTTACCAATGGTTTGAGTAAAAGACATACAAGGATATGCATTACATACAATAGAAAATATACACCAGAGATAAGTTTATGCATAGAAAAGCTAAAAATAAATATATCTGGATCTAGGAGTGAAATAATGGGATGCCAGTGGAAACTGCAGACACTAAATAATAGATTTCTATAACTGAATTTTTACTAGAGACATATATCACTTTAGTAATGCAAAACTAATAAAGGTGAAGAAAAATCCTTCCTTCAGAGCATGACTGCTATTAGACAGGAGGAAGGGAACAGGAGGGATGCTGCACAGGAGGGTGATGGGGGATGGATAAGATCAAAATGTGTTCTATACATGTACAAAAATTTTAGAAAACAAAAGAGACTATCCAATAAAACCCAATATACTGAGGAGGAGGAGAAGGAGGAGGAAAAAGAGGAAGAAGAGAGAAAAGGAGGAGAAAGAAGAAGAGGAGGGAGAGGAGAAGTAAATAAGAAAGGAAGAGAGAGGGGGAGGGAGTGGGGGTGGAAGAGAGAGAGAGAGAGAGAGAGAGACAGAGAGACCCTTCCTGTGAGCCATATCTTTTGTGGGAAATCATGAAAACTCATTTTATATTCAGAAAAAAATGGGGCATTTGAAAATTTAGCAAATCAAGAGAATTGAGTCTCATTTGTGTTTTTAAAGAAGAAAAAGCTTTGTTGTTTTCTAATATCAAAAGCATTATGTGCTACTGCATAGCCAAATATTCAAATAATATGGAAAGTAGTCACTGAAACTTACCCCTGAGCCTACACTGTGAGACAGAAAATCTGAGTTGTCCATGTAATACGCATGTCAATAATATTCAAATATACATCGTTCCTATCCTGAGCCCAATATTGGTTGAACATTGGTGGTTTTTTACTTTTCTTTTCCTTTTTCTTTTTCTTCTTTTTTTGCCAATTTAAACAGTGGTGCAAAGAAAATTCTCATGTATACATTTTTAAGTACTTATCTGATTATTAAAAGGCTAAACTCCTGGAAGCACAATTTGCTGAGTCAAGAAGTTTACACATCCTTAAGCCTCCCGATCCTCGTGGTCACATCTTCTCTCCATAACAGGAACAATCATTAGTATTAGCATTTATTGAAGATAGACCTCATGCTGGGGCTTGTATTTCTTTCCCTTCTGAACAGTCTTCTGGGGCTGGTGTTTTTATTTGCCCTCATTTTGTAGATGGGAAAACTGTTATGGTTTAGATTGAAAATGTTACCGAAACTCTCATGGGTGGAGGGTGATTGGATTGTGGGGCCCTCTACTCATCAGTGGATTGATTCATGGATGAGCCCAGGGCTGAATATGCTGTTAGGAGGTGGGGCCCAGTTGGAAGTGGGGTGCTGAGGACATGACTTGGAAGGCTGTGTTCCTGTCCCCAGATCCTCTCTTCTCTCTCTGTCTGCTTCGTGGCTACCATGCGGTGAGCAACTGTCCCCCACCAGGCCCTTCTGCCATGATGCTTCTGTCTTGGAGCCAGCTGACCACAGACAGAAACCTCTGAAACCATGAGCCAAATAAACCTCTCCTCTTTTAAGTTACAGGTGTCAGGTATTTTGTCCCAGCAACGGAAAAGCTGACTAATACAGAAAACAGAGGCTCAGAGAGGAACGAAACTTCTCAGTGCCATATGGCTAAGACCCAGCAGAGCCAGGGACCCAACCCAGCATGCCTGCTTCCAACAGGCATGCTCACAGTCACAGCACTGCCAGAAGAGTGGTCCTATGGCTCGGAGGACAGTCCTCATGGTTCATCCTCCAGCCACCAGCAGAGGAGGAAGCCCAGTCCTCTCTCCCCAGCCTCCACTCAAATTGTTGCTTTCACTGGAATCATGTGGGGGTATGCAGCTGGAAACAACAGAAACCTCACATTGGAATAAATAGAGGGATTCCTGGGCTCCAATTAGCAAAGTTCCAGGGATGGCCATCTCTATCCAGCAGCACCATGGGGAGACCAAGGCTCGGGTTTGGTTTTCTCTCCTGATTTCTCTGTAGCTGGCTCTGTTTTCCATCTGCCTTCCATGGTCTCAAAGCAAGTGGTCCCCAACCACCCTCAGATCCAGAGAGAAGCTTTCCAGAAAAGCCTTTGGAAGCCCCGCCAACACAGAAGAAGAAAGCTCATTCCCAGGGCCCCTGGGCTTGTCTGGGAATTACCATTGTGCTCTCCCTAAACGAATCGCTGTGGCCAGAGGTGGGGTAGGGTTCTGATGCTGAGCTCAGGACTGAGCTCCAGATCCCCATTCCAAGATCCTGGATGGGGAATAGATTGATTCAGCATCCTCTAGAGGCTAAATAGAGAAGGCGTGCAATGAGAGCTGGCATGTGAGTCCAGAGGTAATGTGGACACCAGGAATTGTGGGACGTTCTCTCAAGACTCACCTGCCCCACAGCCCTTACCCTACAAGATGCTCTACCCTTGCCCAGGCAGTGAGAAGAATCGGGGAAGAACATCGCCAGGGAGTAACCCACAGCCAGTGATCAGAAGGCAGGGAATAAACATCCCTATTTTGATGGAACAGTCAGGGGCATGCTCTCCAGTGGCTCCCACACTTTCGTGATGAGATTAAAGTCCAGTTGCCCACGCTAGTAACCAGCTATGTGACTACCACCAGCCCTAACCCTGGCTTGGTGAACCACCTGTTATTCTCTCCTTTCTCTTCCTTCTCCTGTCCTCTCCCCTCTCCCCAAGGTTCCTGGGACCATACTGCACTTACACTTGAATTCTTAACTTGGGGTCTACTTCTGGGGAAGCCGAAGAAGACAGCGATGCAACTACAAAGCCCTCTCCAGAGTTACCGTGGCCTTGGTCTAGGGTAGGGACATTGTACAAATGTAGGCTTACAGTGTCGTGAGGTACAGGATGGGCATTCATGCAGCGGCTCTCCAGGCTGATGGAAAACACAGTCTACCTCTGAGCAGACACCTTCACCTCTGTGTGAAGGAGAAAGGAGGCCCCTTTCCTTCGAAAGCTACTTTGCATGCACCGCTACCTACAGTGACCAGACGCGAATGCATTATTCAGCACCCACCCCATTGCGAGACTGTCCTGCAGCTTTGGACATCTGGACTCCCTGGACAGATTCCTTCAGGAAAAAGAACAGGAACTCAAAAGATTGACTCAGCATATGGTGAATCAAAGTTTTTAATATAGCTTTTCCGTGAGCCTTCGCTACAAACAATTAGTCTGGTTGAGAGATAAAAAATAAATCCTTCCTCAAAATATGGCGGACCTTAATTTCTCAGTTTGCTTCTAAAAGATGTAATCTCTCCTTTCAGGCCTGCTAATGGGATCTGTATGACAATAATTTATTTACTGATTTAATTAATTGCTGGATAGCTTTGCATGGCTGGATGCAGCAGTGGCAAATGGCTGATTTCTATCAGGAAAAGATGCACAAGCAACTTCATTTCAGGAATGAGCCATAAACTAAGGAGATTTCTATCTCGGAAATGGCTTCTTTCAAAAGGGAAATTCTCTGGTGTCTTACAATGGGGCCTGACTTCCCAAGTCTGAGTAGGAAGAGAATTAAAAGATACTGAGTTCCAGTACTCCCTCCCTTTACGGATGAGAAAACCAAAGCCCCAGAAAGAAAAATGGCCCATCTTTAAGAACCAGAGTTTGTGCACACCAAGGAAAGGACCCACCATCTGGATTTCCAGCTGAAAGCTCACCACACAGACCTCCACCCACACCCCTGAGACAAAATGCTTTTCTGCTCCCAGTGGGCTGGGCTGAGTGCTGTTGGATCGATGGCTTAAAGGCAGAGGCAGGAAAAGCTGCCTCCTCTAGAATGGCCTGAAAAACTTATCAATCCCTCAAAGGAGATTGGCTCTGGGGGAAGAACAAATTCTTGAGCTAATGCACATGTTACTTAGCCCAACAGAAGCAACATATGGTAGGCAACACATGAGTGAAGGAGGCAGGAGGTGAACATGAGGGAGTGGTGGGGACTGTGGCAGAGATCACGTGCAAGGGCCCAGTGCTGCACACATCTGGGTTTTAGGGACCAGTAGGAAATATAAAGAGGCTACCAGAAGGGGCAGAGGCTGCCATCTGCCCTCCAAACCTGCTCTCCATGTCTTCCAGGGCTCACATTAGACTACATTTCCCAGACTCCTTTGCAGTTAGAGTAGCCATGTGTTGAACTGGGGCCAATAGAATGTGAACAGAAGTCATCTACATCACTTCCAGGAGTGGCCTGTGAAACGCCTATTTTTGCCCTCTGGGCTCTTTAACCCCTCCCTGCTGCAAGAAGGGACATGTGGATGCCTTGGTTGAGGATCAGAGCCACTGTCAGTCCAGGCCTGTGGGTCCAGGAATAACTGTGAGGACCACCTATTTTCCTGGAATAGTTGCTTTGGACTGTTACACATGAAAGAAAGAACTTCTGTGTTCCTGGTGCCCCTGGATTGCTACAGAGGTCTCATTAGAGCAATCGAGCCAAAAGCAATTATGACAGAGATAAGGGTGCCGGCAGCCAAAAGACTAGATGACTGGGTGCAAGGACCCAGACTGGGGGAGGTCAGAGCGCCTCCTATTTACTATTCATTTATTCATTCACTCAACAAATATTTACTGAGCACTTGCTATGCACCAGGTGCTGCTCTAGAAGCAATCAATTAATCAGTAAACAAGTTATGGTCATGAAAACCCCACTAGAAGTCATCAGGGATAAAGAAGCATCCTAGCTCATTGGAGCTGCTATAACAAAATGCCATAACTGCGTGGCTTATCAACAATAGAAATATATCCCAGCACCGTACTGGAGGCTGGGAGATGTAAGAGCAAGGAGCCTACAGATTTGGTGTCCAGTGGTGAGGGCTGATTTTTGGTACAAAGAGAGCCATCTTCCTGCTGTGTTCTCACATGGAGCGGGGTGAGCAAGGGCCTCTTTCAGAGAACAAAGATCTCCTACATTAGGGCTCCACCTCCATGACCTAATCAGCAGCAAAAGCCCCACCCCTAACCTCCATCACCTTGAGGACCAGGTTTGAACTTGGGAAGGTGAGGATGGGGCATAAAGATTCAGGTCACAGCATGCAGAGAAGAAAGTCTCAAAACGCCCTGCCCCATGGACTCAGGCTCTTCAGAGAATAAGGTGACATTTATACTCTGGGTGAAGGAAGTGGGCGGAAGTTGGGGAGCTGCCCAGATGGCACTGTTCCTGGGACCAGGAACAACAGGTGCAGAGGTGGGAGGGTGGGAGAAGGCGGCACTTTGGGGATGAGTCTAGTCACTGAGCCTGGCTGGGAGGCACAGTGGGCAGCTGGGAGAGAGGAAGGGGAGGAAGGTAAGGAAGGAGGAGACGAGAAGTTAGGCTGAGACAGGCGCAGAGACAGAAACCAGCAGAAACACAGAGATGGAGCTAGAGTGAGGCAGAAAACCTGCTGTCAGAAACAGAACCAAAGAGACAGAGAGCAGAGCAGAAAGTCCCACTGCAGATGATGCGACAGGTACTGCAAAGACCCTTGCTCCCAGTTCCACACTGCTCGGCCTTATTTTCACACTGGAGACAGAGGCCCACATTGTATTAAGTTGGCCCTTTGGTTGGCTGAGAAGGTGGATGTTTCTTCTCTATAGGGCTGCCTATCAGGAGCATTGTCAACTAACCTGAGAGCAGTCCCAGACATGGCTCAGCCAAGTGGGCAGGGACATGTGCTCCTTGGGTGAGCAATGGAGGGCACAGTGGCATCAGGAGGCCTGGGTTCTATGCCCTCCCTGACTGACTGCTGGCCATGGGATCCTGTTATCTTCATTTGTACCATGCATGTTCTTCCTCTGACATTTGGGCAGAAACTTGGCGGAGTTTGTGATTGCGATGGTTTGGATCTGAAATGTCCTCCAAAGACTCATGTGTTGAAGGCTTGTTCCCCAATGCAGCAGTGTTCAGAGGTGCCCATCCTCCATGATGTTTTCGCCTCACCACAGGGCTAAAAGCAATGTAGTCACTGGACCGTGGACTGAACCCTCTGAAACCATGAACAACAATAAGCCTTTCCTCCTGTATGTTGTTCTTCTCAACTATTGTGTTACAGCAACAGAAAGCTGACGAACACCACGAGCCTGCATTTATTTGTGATGATGTTTGGCATATGGCATGGGAGAGCTGGGGAGCAGATCATGTCTATCTTGTTCGTGAGTAAATATACAGTAGGTGTTCAACAGCTAGCATTTCTTAATTAAAAGAAAATAGAGAGGAAGGAAGGGAGAAAAAGAAAGGATGTTGAACACACGTGCTGAGCACTGTGACAAGGAAGGACAGGTTGCAAGGGGACCTGACTTCATCTGAATGAAACTTTCAGGAAGAGAAGGCTGCTAGAGGGTCTACGGTAATCTTTGTGAGATTCCCTGGGGAAGGTCATCAACCTTCATGCTTCTAGAAGAGGCATCTACAGCTATGAACAGAGGCAAGGGAGGCGGCACATAGTCATTGTGGCCACCAGAAAATCACACAACTGCCGGCCCCTCCCACCAGGTCACCTGCACTGAGGGGTAGGGAGGGGTGAGAGGAAGACAGAGGGAGCAGCCTGGCTTTGGACGCTGCTGAAATTGTCCCAAGCTCCCCAAGGACATAGGGATGGTCCCTAAAAATCCCCAGACTCCTGTCCCTCCTCCCAAAGAGCAGAAATCGGAATTTTCTCCTTTCTGGCTAAAACTGAAGATTTCCAGGTATTAACAGCCTTTGGATTTTCTAAGAGCGAAGAGGTAAGATGAATTCATGGTGGGAACAAATGAGCAAGTGACAGCTCTTCTGACAAAGATGACCTGTAGGAGATGGACAAGCACAGGCTGTGACAGACCCCCAAGTCCTCGTCAGTGTAAATAAGTGTGAATAAATGAAGAAAGTGGGCTCTAAGCCAAGCAAGAGGAAAGAAGGGAAAGGAAAAATTATGAGAAAAGAAAAAAATGGAAACAAAATCTCTCTAAATAGGGAAGAGTGGAGGGGGTGAAGGGCGCACAGGTAATGGGGAAAAAATAAGAACCAAAATACGTCATGTACAGGTACAAGCACCCAAGGATAAATGTAAACATATTGTATACCTAAAATGTACCAATAAAAGAATTTAAGGGAAAAAAAAGAAATGTAACAGGAATGATGGGATTTAGAAAGCTTTCTGTGGATGCTAAAACTAACTGGTTAGTCTGATGAATAGCAAGATATTTACCAATCTCAAAGTATCTCCCACAAATTACATATTCATTAGCAAGGAGGAAACTGTAACTGCCAATGGAAAAACCCATTAACCCTAGCCAACCAATCTCATCAGGAATGAGATAAACCAACAGCAGATGCCTCCCAATGTGACACACAGAGGAGAAGGTGAGGTCGCTGCTATGTTATTCTTGCCCCAAATGCAAACTCTGACTCCAATCGCACTTAAGCAGCAAGAAGGGCTGAATTAAGGACCTTCTGTAAAGTAACAGGCTTATGTAAGTTAGCTTCCCACCACTGTGACAAAATACCTGAGAATAAGAACTTAAAGGAGGAGAGGTTTATTTTAGCTCACAGTTCCAGAGGTTTCAGTCCATGGCTAGCTGGCTCCATTGCTTTTAGGCTGGCAGTAAAGCAGAAACATCATGTGGAAGCAGAGAAAGCCACACATGGGTTGGGACAAGATATACCCTTCAATGGCAGCCCCCAGTGACCTAGTTTCTCCAACTGGACCCCACCTCCTAATAATCCACTCAGCTATGAACTCATCAGTGGCTGAGCTCATCAGCTGATGAATTCAATACCCTCACAATGCAGTCATCTCTCTAGGCCCCTCTTCTGAACATCACTGTCCTGGGGCCAAGCCTTTAACATGTGAGCTTTTTGGGGGACATTTAAGATTCAAGCCCATGGGTCAGGGATTTAGCTCAGTGGTTCCACTGCCTGCATTGCAGGCACAAGGTCCTGAATTCGATCCCTGGTACCAAAAAAAAAAAAAAAAAAAGATTCAAGCCCCAATAAAGCCTGAATGTTTCAAAGATGTCAAAGCCGAGAGACAAAGAAGAACTGAGAGCTATTTTGGATTAAAGGATGCTAAGGCGCAGTGACAGCTCAATGCAGTGCAGAATCCATGACTGCATCCTGGACAGAGAATAAAGAGGTTATTACTGGGGCCATTAAGAGTATTTGAAAATGGTCTGTAGGTTAGATGATAATGTTACAGAGGTGTTAAATTCTGTGGGTTTCAAAACTGAACTGTGGCTATGTATGGGGATGTCCTTTTCCCTGGGATGCATAGAGTGAAGTATTGGGGGGAAGGAGCTGGAAAGAGAATCCTCAAATCAAAGCAGAGGGTGAGGGCTGTTTCTAGAGTCAGGAGAACTAGGTTCAAATCCCAGCTCTGTTACCCATTAGCTGTGTGACCTTGGGCAAGCCAGTTGATTCCCTGAGCCTCAGTTTTCTCATTGTAAAATGGGGCTAATAGGGCCAGGGATTTAGCTCAGTGGTTCCACCGCCTGCCTCGAAAACGCAAGGACCCAAGTTCAATCCCCAGTACCAAAATAATAAAAATATATATATATGGGGCTAATAAGAGAGGCTTCCTTCATAAGATTACTACAAAGATTTGATAAGATAACCCACTGCAAGGCCTGAGAACAGTCTCTGGTACTCATGGATGCTTGGTAACTGTTAGAAGCAGCTATAAATCTGAAAGTCTGAGTTAGAAGGAATCTTCAGCCTTCCGGTCCAGTTTTCCTCCCAAATATGGGTTTCCCCGGAAATGCTCTGTGAGAAAAGAAGGAGGATTCCAAACATCATACACTGAGAGTCAGAGCTATGAAGGTCCTTTGTTTTACAAATAGGGAACCTGAAGCCCAGAGTGGTCAAGGTCAAATGACTTAACAAGCTTAATCCAACTCGTCAAAATTTTAATTAACACCTACTACATGTGAGGACATACGAGACACTGTGGGGCTTACAAAGATAATCAAGCATGGAGACTACGTGTAAAGGCACATGTGTGTGCAATTATTATAAAGTGTTGATGGAGACAAACCAGAAGAAATCCTTGCCCACAACTCCTCATGAGTTCTCACCAGTCTCCAAACCTGCATTTTTCAAGCTTTCATTTCTATGTCATTGCTTGAACCTGGAATGTCAAACCCTTCCCGGTTTCTCTCTGCAAATTTTGCCATGCTATTACTTTGTACTTTTGGTGGCTCCTTCCTACATTTGGAAATGACACAGATTCCTTCTCAAGGGATACTTCATCCAGCCTAACCACACAACACAGCCCTGTGTGTAGACTGACAGTCAAACCACAAAACTTGCTGAGCACCTACTATATGTGGGAGGCTGCTGGGGGGATACAAAGAAGAATTTGTTTCCTTTACTGTCAGCAGCTTACACCATAGCTGGGGGAGCAGATATGCTTGGAAATACAGCAGGCAACACCAGACAGTACGGAGCCACAAATCTCCAAGCATGGTCCATGGAAAGACCCTGCATCTTCATCGCTGGGAAACTAATTTGGGTGAGGAATGCATAACACACACCCGGCAGTGTGTCTGTAGTTGGTGAGTGGGAGACCAATGCACATGGGGGCCTTGTGTGTTCCATAGTGTGGTGGGAAGACATTACCACTCTTCCCCTTCCTCCAGGAAAATACCCACATCCTCTTCCCCAGAACCTCTGACTGCATGGCAAAAGGGACTCCGCAAGATGTGACTGGCATGCTATCAAAACCAAGAGATTGTCCTCCATGGTTCCAGTGGGCCTAAGTGGAATCCTAAGTGTCTTCCTAAGAGGGCGATTTGACCATGGGAGACAAAAGATGTGAAAGGCAGAAGCAGGAGCTTGGGGTGTTGGGGCTGCTGGCTGGGGGGCTGTGAGCCAAGGCATGTGGGTGGCCTCTAGGAGATGGCAGGAAACAAATTCCCCCTCGGTTTCCCACAGCACACACAGCTCTGCCCACATCTTGATTTTTGCCCCACAAGTCCCACTCTGGACTTCTGATCCTCATAGTTATAATAAACCTGCATTGTTTTATGCCACTAAGAGTAGAATAGTTTGCTACGGCAGTCATAGAAAGGGAAAGCATACACAATAGGGCGCCACCCCATAGTTCCCTGGATCCTCACAACCCTGAGAGGTCAGGCGCCGTATTTACCCAGCAAAGGACCTGGCTTTCTCCTCCAGGCCCAGAAGGACTCCCACTGGTGACAGCCCCCAAATATGGCCGTATTTCCTGCCAGTTTCCTGAACTCCGTTTAGTTTTGGAAATAGCCTGTATTTAAATTCTCCTCAAATAACCCAGTCTGAGAACACCAGCTGTTTCTGGCCAGGATCCTCATCAATCTTATCTTAAAATTCTCATCAATCCTATCCCATGAAAAGTCTTGTCCCTAGACTTCTGCACATTCCAGAACATTCCAGAATATTCCTCTCCCTAGATTTCCACTTATTCCAGAGGTTGATTTCCTCATGGCCCTGCCAGTACCCTGGCTCTGGGTACCAAAGATGCTTCTCAGCTACGTGAGCATCAGGCCAGCTCTTTTTTTCTTTAGTTTCCCATGAGATTCTACTCACAGCAAGAGGCTCTTATTAACTACACTAGAGGCAGGCGTCAAAATCATTACAATCAAAAATAATAATTAAAAATTTAAGAATAAAGAATGTAACGTCATCTTTAGCCAAATGTTTCACCAAAATATCTATATTGCAGCAACATAAGCAATGACTGGTGGTCACTGGAGACACTCAATCCCCAAACATCTCCTGGGATTTCATGTGGATTCAGGGCTCTTTCCAGCTTGCTGGGGCCTCTCTCCTCCTCTTTCCAAGTCTTTTCCCACTCCTCCTCTTGAGTTTAGAATGAGACACATGGTGTGGGGACAGAAGTTGCACTCCCTCCCCCAACTCTCACCAAAGCAATCTTCTAAAAGAGATAGCTCTATCTACGCCTGCAAAGAATTCCAGTGGAAATAGCATTTTTCACTCAATGCAAAAGTGGTGAGAATTTGGAGTTTGGAGGCTGAAGTCCCCAAGGAAGGCTAAGAAGCAAACAGAAATGAGAGAAGGTGACATGAAGCAAGGAGCACCTAACAACATGGCAGCAGCTGGGAGCTTCAGATATTCGGGGACTGAGGCGACTCACAGTGTTGACTACTCAGTTCTGTTTCCTGTTGCCTTGAACCGTGGTCCAGCTCAGCCATCCCCAAACCTTCAGTGAAAATCTGCTACATGCATCTCACCTACTTTGTTAATTCTGAGGACAGAAGAAAAGGACTATGTTCAAAATAGGGCAAACAACAGTACCAGGAGCCAAGACATCACACAAATCCCTATAGAATTCCTCCCAAGGCATGGCCAGGGAGGCAAAATCCCTCTGAGGATTCTCAGATGTATCCAAGAAAGATACATGAATTTATAGGGGGGAGCTTGGACCAACTGTGTTTTTTGTTTGTTTGTTTGTTTTACCAATGTTAATGGGACAAGTGGTGCTGGCAGCATGGAGGAGTGGGAGCCATCTGAATAGCACACATGGATGGCCCTTTAGGGATCATGGTCAAGGTCTTGGGATCACAGGGCAAGTCAGTGATTCACCAGAATCTCTGCTGAACTGCGGTATTAATTACATGTCTGCAAGACAGTCAGTGAGGAAGCTAAAATTAGCCAACAGTCTGATATGTTGACATTTGGCATCAGTAACTGAAGCTTCTATGAAAGACAGATTTCTAAAATGAGCTTATGTTTCATGATGACACAGGCTTTCAGGAGCCCCCCAAAATTCTGCAAGTTCAGCATTTCCTCTGTATCTATCAGGCTATGCAGAGCTGAAAAAAGGAGCTGGATTTCCAGCTCTGTGAGGAGAAAGAAGGAAGGAAGAGCAAAGGGCAAAAGCTCCAGACTAGGCCACAGCCTGAGCCACCAGAGTGTGTTTTAATTAATATGTACACCCAGAAACAGTGCTTTTCAAAAGAGTAAAACACAATAAGCCTCTGTGGGTAACTAGAGAATTAATAATGCTGCTTAAATTACTGCAGTGTCTCCAAGCTGGGAAAGCCATTTTTATTATACGTCAGAGGCTGAGCCAAAGGTTTGAGCAGAATTAACTCATTTGATCCTCAGCAACACCTTGGGTAGTAGATGCTAACATTATCCCCATTTTATAGATAGGAAATCAAGGCCCAGAGAAGTGAAGTCACTCAGCTGGCATTTCAATCAGGATCAAATGGAGAAATCAGGAACCCTTACAAGTATTTACAACAGGGAGAATTTAATGCAGGGAATTAGTTACATAGATGAGGAGTAAGATGAGGCAGCAAGGAATGGTGAGGCCACCCAGAGATTTGCAACAGCAGAAAGCTATAACTCCCTGAGGCTGGAGGGAAGGAAGAGGATATAAGATTCCTGCACCCTTGTTGGTGGTAGGAATGTAAACTAAAATAACCACTATGGCAATCAGTATGGTGATTCCTTAAAAAACTAAAAATAGAAATTCCATTCGACCCAGCTATTCCTTTTCTAAGGATCTTCCTGAAAGAATTAAAGGCATCATATTACAGTGACACATGCATACCAATGTTTATAGCAGCACAATCCACAATACCTAAATCTTGAAAGTGGCCCATAGGTCCATCAACAAATGAATAGATAAAGAAAATGTGATGTTTATACCCAATAGAGTACTATTCTGCCATAAAGAAGGATAAACTGGAGTCATTTGTAGGAAAATGGATGTACCTTAAGACCATAATGTTAAGTGAAATGAAGCAGACACACAAGCTTAAATGTTGCATAACTTCTCTTATATAAGAAGCCCAAATTGTTAATAATTTAATGAGTAAACTAAAAGACAGACAATAGGAAACAGGGAGATAGATCTTTTGCAATGGAAAAGGGACCAGAGATGGAGGGAATGGGGAAGGAAGACGGGGGAGGGAAATAAAAAGAATTAAGATGTGTTGTGTGCATATTCCCTACTCTCCGCCATGAATATAATTATCACATACTGCAAATATGTACCAATAAAAATATTTTTAAAAGATTCCTGCACCCCTGAAGCCAGAGTTACCTGGAAGAAGTTGGCACCTTGGAGAAGTCAACAATGACAGAGGGGAGGAAGAATATCAGTCTCCCATGGGCTGAGCCAGCAGGAAGCCAGCTCATGGGAAGCATGAAAAATGCAGCTGATAGGAGAATGCAGCTGGGGAGAAGAGAGCAGAGGACAGGTAAGAGGCCAAGGACCAGGGCAGCTACTGAGTGGCTTAACTAGAATCCGAACCCAGGTCCTTCATGGAAGCCCAATGAACCATAGCTCCCTTCATGGAAGAACACATCAGCCAACTCCAGATTGGTTCAGGGAGGCCCTTGCCATCCTCCATGGGTACTGTGCAGGCTCAGAGAATGTAGGCAGTGCTCTTTGTCAAGGGCAGATACAAAGGATCACCTTGAGCCTAAGATCCACCTCGGCTAAGGCAGTGGCTCCTCCTGTGAGTTTAAGCACAGGATCTCATCTCTCTCAGTTTCTTCCTCTGGAAAATGGATGCTAAAAATGCATGTGTGGTAGAGTTGACTTAAAACATAGGGAGTACTTGGAGCACACAGGTACTCAAAAAAACCATCCACCTGACAGAGGAGGAGGCCTCAAGATTGATGTGCCACCACTTCCAGTGCAGAGGAGGAGGCTTTCAGCCCAATGTACCACCGCTCCCAGCATAGAGGAGGTGAGCCACGCGGGCGCCAGCAGCACACCCCCACCCCCACCCCACCTCATGCCAGTCGAAATGAGAAGACACATAAACAAGCCTCAAAACCAGACTTCCAGATCACCCACAGCAACCTCAAAGGGAAACGAGATGGAACAATCTGATACTCAGCCACCTGGACTCTCTGAACTGGCAACAAAAGAGGATCTGGAAAAAATGAAATCAGAAATAATTTCTCAGATAACAGCAGAGATTGTGCCCATAGTGCAAGACATGATTAATAAATTTAGAGAGGAGCTCAGGAACATGATGGAATCCCAACATAGAAAACAAATGGAATCCATAAAACAGATGCAAACAGATTTCCAGGAGATTAAAAATTCCATTGAAAGTCTATGCAGCAGAATGATCCAATGTGAGGACAGAATTTCAGATATAGAACATAAGATTGCAACTAGTGAACAGGAAAGGAGTAATTGCTTTAAAACTGTAAGGGACCATGAGAAATCAATCCAGCAGCTGCTAGATGATGCAAAGATGAATAACATAAGACTGATTGGAGTCAACCAAGAAACAGGAGAGAGTGCAGATGACATTAAAAATCTCTTCACAGAAATAATGGCAGAAAATTTCCCAAGCAGGGGAAAAGAACTTGACATACAGATAAGTGAGCCATATAGGACTCCAAATAGCCTTGATCAAAAAAAAAATCTACATATAGGCATATAATTGTTAAGATTCCAGAAACCCAACAGAAGAACAAACTTCTACAAGCAGTTAGAGAAAAGAAACAAATCACATATAAAGGAAAGCCCATCAGAATCACAGCAGACTTCTCAACACAAACCATCAAGGCAAGAAGAGCTTGGAGTGATGTATTCCAAGCCCTAAAGGAAAACAGCCTCCAACCCAGATTGATGCACCCTGAAAAACTATCTTTCAAAATTGATGGAGAAATAAGATACTTTCATGAAGAAGAGCACCTGAGGAACTTCATGAATACCAAACCAGCACTCCAAAAAATTTTACACAATATCCTAGGAAAAGATAATGAGGATCACCACCCCAGGAAGCCCAGAAAAATGAATCCATCGGGCACAACAAGAAATTAAACACAAAAAGGAAGAATCCAACAAAAAGAAAAAGTCATGACACTGATAAGTCAATATGTATCAGTTATAACCATCAGTGTTAATGGTCTCAACTCACCAGTGGTCTCAACTCACCAACCAGAATGGGTCAAGAAGCAAGATCCAACAATATGCTCCATACAAGAAACACTTAATTCAAAAAGAAACTTATAGACTGAAAGTTAAAGGGTGGAAAACAATACTCCATGTGACAGGAACCTGAAAAAAAGCAGGAGTAGCTATCCTCTTTGCAGATCAAGTGGATTTCAAACCAACAATGATTAAGAGAGACAAAGAAGGACACTACATCCTTGCAAAGGGAGCAATCCAAGAGGAAGAGATGACAATCATAAATATTTATGCACCAAACACTAATGCAGCCAACTATATAAAACAAATACTAATGGACGTGAAAAATCATATAAGCACTAATACAATAGTAGTAGGGGACCTCAATACCCCACTGTTACAAATAGATCAACTAGACAAAAAGCAAGCAACGAAATACTAGAACTCAATCAAACTCTTAAACAAATGAACTTAACAGATGTTTACAGAGTGTTCCACCCCACAAAATCAGAATACACATTCTTTCAGTTGTACACAAGTTGTTCTCCAAAATAGACCACGTACTTGCTCATAACACACATTTAAGTATGTGCAAAGGAATTGAAGTTATCCCCTGTATATTATCAGACCATAGTGAGATGAAATTGGAGATCAATAGCAAAAGAAACCTCAAAAATTTCATAAACACATGGAAATTGAACAACACACTTCTGAATAACCAATGGGTCACAGAGGAAATTAAAGAAGAAATCAGGCAGTTCCTTCAATTAAATGACAATGACAATACAACATATTGGAATCTATGGGACACAATGAAAGCAGTCTTACGAGGGAAATTTATAGCAGTGAATACTCATATTAGGAAAGCAGAGCAAGCCCAATTAAACAACCTGATGCTGAACCTCAAGCTTCTAGAAAAAGAAGAGCAAGACAAACCCAAAGCTCATACAAGGGAGGAAATTATAAAGATCAGAGGAGAAATCAATGCAGTGGAGACTAAGAGAACAATACCAAAAAAAATCAATGAAGCCAACAGTTGGTTCTTCAAAAGAATAAACAAAATTGACAACCCCTTAGCCAACCTTATCAGAAAAATGAAAGAAAAGGCCCAAGTCCATGCAATTAGGAATGAAAAGGATGAAATTACAACAGACCCAGCAGAAATCCAGAGGATCATCAATACCTACTTCTAGAACCTATACACCAATTAGATGGAAAACACAGAAGAAATGGACAGATTCCTAGATACATATGAATTATCAAAGCTAAATGAAGAAGACCTAAAAATTCTAAACAACCCAATATCAATCAATGAAATTGAAAATGTAATTAAAAATTACCAACTAAGAAAAGCCTGGGTCCTGATGGCTTCACTGCTGAATTCTACAACACATTTAGAGAGGAACTATTGCCACTACTGTTTAAACTCTTCAGTGAAATTGAAAGAGAACCAATACTCCCAAATTCATTCCTGGAAGCAAGCATCACCTTGATCCCCAAAGCAGAGAAATACCCAACCAAAAAAGATAACTATAGGCCAATCTCACTAATGAACATAGATGCAAAAATCCTTAATAAGATACTGGCAAATAGAATGCAGAAGATCATCAAGAAGATCATACACCCTGATCAAGTGGGATTCATCCCAGGGATGCAGGGATGGTTCAACATATGCAAATCAATCAATGTAATACACTATATCAATAGAGCCAAGGACAAAAACCATATGATCATCTCAATAGATGCAGAAAAAGCATTTGACAAAATCCAACACACATTTATGATAATAACCCTACAAAAAATTGGAATAGACAGTCTCTATTTCAATCTGATAAAAGCCATCTATGAAAAACCAACAGCCAATATCATACTAAACGGCCAAAAACTGTAATCCTTCACACTAAAATCAGGAACAAGACAAGGATGTCCACTATCACCACTCCTGTTCAATATAGTTTTGGAAACATTAGCCACAGCAATTAGACAAGAGAAAGAAATAAAAGGAATAAAGATAGGAAACTAAGAAGTCAAATTGTCATTATTTGCACATGACATGATACTCTATACAGAAGACCCCAAGAACTCCACCAAAAATCTTCCAGACTTAATAACCAAATCCAGTCAAGTAGCTGGATACAAGTTCAACACACAAAAAACAATAGCTTTCCTCTACACGAGCAACAGACTCACTGAGAGAGAAATAGGGCAAACAATTCTTTTCACAATAGCACCCAAAAAACTGAAATATGTAGGAATCAACCCAACAAAAGAAATCAAAAGACCTCTTCTTTGAAAACTATAGCACTCTGAAAAGAGAGATTGAAGAGGATATCAGAAAATGGAAAAAAATCCCCTGCTCCTGGGTAGGAAGGATCAACATAGTGAAATGGCCATACTTCCAAAACTGCTATATAGATTCAATGCAATCCCAATTGAAATCCCAGGAGCATACTTCATGGACTTTGAGAGAACAATCCAAAAATTCATTTGGAACAAGAAGAGACCCAGAATAGCAAAAGCAATTCTAGGTAACAGAGACATGGCAGGGGTTATTGCAACCTCCAACTTGTAACTATACTACAAAGCTACTGTGATAAAAACAGCATGGTACTGGCAAAGAAACAGACCTGAGGACCAATGGAACAGATTAGAAGATGCAGAAACAACTCCAGAGACAGTCAGCCACCTCATCTTTGACATAGGAGCCAAACACCCTCACTGGAGGAAAGATAGCCTCTTTAATAAATGGTGCTGGAAAAATTGGGTTTTAACTTGCCAAAGATTAAAATTAGACCTATATCTCTCACCATGCACTAAACTAAAATCGAAATGGATTAAAGATCTAAATATTAAAACAGAAGCCTGAACCAGCTGAAATAGAGGTTATGTAGAACTCTTGAAGACATTGGTGTAGGAAAAGATTTTATGAACAAAACCTCAGTTGCCTGTGAACTAGCACAAACAATCAATGAGTGGGATCTCTTCTTACTAAAAAGCTTCTGCACTGCAAGAGAAACCACCAGCAGAGTGAAGAGACAACCCACAATGTGGGAAAAAATTTTCACCTGTTGTTCTTCAGACAAAGATCTACTATCTAGAATCTATAAAGAACTTTAAAAAAATCAGACCTTCCAAATTTAAAGGCCCAATCCAAAAATGGGCATCTGAAATGAACAGACATTTCTCAGACAAAGAAGTAGAAACAGCAAATAAACATATGAAAAAATGTTCAACATCACTGGTTATTCGAGAGATGCAGATGAAAAGAACACTGAGATTCTACCTCACCCCAGAAAGAATGGCTGCTATCATGAAATCAACCAATAACAAATGCTAGTGGGGCTGTGAGGAAAGAGGAACCCTGCTCCACTGCTGGTGGGAGTGTAGACTGGTGCAACCACTGTGGAAATCAGTGTGGAGATACCTCAAAGAACTAGGACCGGAAGTCCAATTTGACCCTGCTATTCCCCTGCTGGGGAATCTTCCCCAAAGAATTAAAAGGATCATACCACAGTGATATATGTGCACCCATGTTCATAGCAGCGCAGTTTGTAATAGCTAAAACTTGGAAACAGCCCAAGTGTCCATCAACTGGAGACTGGATAAAGAAAATGTGGGGTTTTTAAAAATAAAATGAAGAACTACTCAGCCATAAAGAACGAGAAACTAGAAACATTTATAGCTAAATGAATGCATATTGAGGACATACTCTTAAGTGAAATAAACAGGACACACATGTGCAAATACTGAATAGTTTCTCTAGTGTGAGAAAATAAGGACTAAAAGGTATAATAGATAATGTGAAATAGGAAGAAAAGGGGCAAAGGGGAAGGGGAAGTGGGAGGGGTAGGGGAAACAAAAGAAGGGAATGGAATTAATATGAGAAAATGAAAAAATGGAAACAAAGTCTTTGTAAATAGGGAGGGGTGGAGGGGTTGAAGGGAGGGCAGGGGAAGGGGAAAAAAATAAGAACCAAGAGAGACAATGTAAAGGTGCGAATTTCCAATGATGAATGTCATTATATTGTACACCTAAAATGTACCAATAAAATAAAATTTTTAAAAATCCACCTAATTCCCATCTCCATCATCCTCAGCCTTACGTAACCTACAGATGGCTCAGTTCACTCACACAATTATCATATCACTTACAGGCTGCTTGTCCCCATGAACAGGTAGCACTCAGAAAGAAGCAATGTGAATCCTCCGAGTCCCAGGCAGCCCTAGGTCCCCTTGGCTGTCAAGCAAACTGATTCAAGTTCACTAACAATTACCAGCTGCTCCTGGAAAGAATACCCAGGGATTGCTGCAAATGCTGTTGATTCTGGCCTCTTCTCTTTGAAGAGTTCATTTACCACATGCTGGGGCCCTGCTCTGCTTTCATTAGAAAGTTATTCATTAGAGGAAAAAAAAAGGAAATCTAAATACCTAGGCAAACAAACCCCACTGGCAGGTCTGTTAAGAACCTTTGGTTTGGAAGGCATCAGAGATATGCAGGGCACCTGGGGCTGAGGATTAGGAAATTTTACCCTGGGTTCAGTGTGCAATTTGGCTGAACTGCTCTGCTGGGTATGAGAGTAGATTTAACACCTTTGGTGGGAAATCATCCAGCAAGTCATCTGCTCTTTCAGACTGAGCTGGAGGTAGTGCAACCCCCAAACAATAACATCGAGCACCTTCTAGGGCACCCTTCTCACCCCCTCTGGACATAGGCAGGGGATCTAAGCCCTGCCACTTAAAGGCTGAAAGCACCAGTCAGCAGGGCTGTGCAACCTCTGAGACTCTGGGCAGCTTTCTTCCTGCCTCTCCCAGCTTCCAGGGGCTCCCAGCAACCCTTGCAGCCCCCTGTGTTGGGTCTGCATCTCTCCGACCTCTGTGTCCACTATCACATGACTTTCTTCCTGTATGTGTCTCTGAGTGCTCTTTTTCTCTTAAAAAGACACCAGTTATTGGATTCAGGACCTGCCCTAATCCAGCTTCACATTTTGTCCTTCCGGGACCAGGAATCAAACTCAAGGCCACTCTACCACTGAGCTACATGCCCAGGCATTTTTAGTTTTTATTTTGAGACAAGGTCTTGCTAAATTGCTAAGTTGCCAAGTTTCCCAGACAGGACTCAAACTAGTAACCCACCTACCTCAGCCTCCCTAGGTGCTAAGATTACAGGCGTGGGCCACCACGCCAACTCTAGCATGACATTGGAACTAGTGACAGCTGCAGAGACTCTTTCCAAATAAGGCCAGATCTGGAGGTTGTGAGTGGACATGCACTTTTGGGGGACACTGCAGAGGGTAGACAGACTTTAAGTGGCACTGTCTTTGGGGGTCTGCTCAGCATTGGAGCCATGGCCACCTTCTTCCCACTGGCCCTGGCCAATGACTGGGCATGATGTGGTGCTCGGGAGGCTCTGCCAATGTGAGGCTCCTCCTATAGGCCATCAGCTCACATGGCTGCCAGCTGAGCCCTTGGCAGATCTGTGCAGGTGTTTGTGCAGGCAGGTATGTGTGAGTGTAGGTGTGCAGGTGTAGTGTGTACTGATGTCCAGGTATGTGCAGGTCTGGGTGGGTGCAGGTGGGTGTGTGCCAATTGCAAGTGTGTGGAGGTGCAGGTATGCAGGTATGGTACGCAGATATGGGTGTGTACAGGTGGGCAGGTGTTTTCAGGTGTGGGTGAGTGCAGGTGTGGTTGGGTGTAGATATAGTGAGCAGGTGCAAGGGTGGGCGTAGGTGTGGGTGTGTACAGGCTGAGTGTGTGCAGGATTGTAGGTGTGTGCAGGTGTGTTGGATGTTGCAGGTGTGCATTCAAAGCTTGCCTTTTTTCCCAGAGCACAGGCTCGTCCCCATCCAGAGGCCATAAGCATAAAGCTTGCAGAATGCAAGCTCCTCACCCCCAACATGGGGTACCCGAGAGCAGAGAGCACCCAGTCCCCGCAGGGCGCCGGCTCACGGCAGGAGCAGCTCTATGCAGGTTCCTGCGTGAATGACGCAGGGACCGCTGTATTGCAGCATTCCTCTCAGGAGGCTCCTGTCACAGACAGGGAAGCATTCCAGAGCCCAAGCCCCCTAGGTCCAGACTCAACGTCCGCAACAGCAGCCAGTGTGTACCAGCGCAGGGGTGCACCCCACATTCCCCTGAAGAGCACATCACCCCAGCTGCAGCCACCTTGCCCAAGCACATGGCCCCAGGTTGACCCTCACAGGTGACTGACCACAGACAACCCCAGCCACCTGGAACCGACTGCGAACCCAGATCATCAGACAACACTGCAGGTCACAGTGTGTAAAGCCCTTGCTTGAGACTAGATTATCAGCAAGGTAGCGGTAGAAGCAGTCATCTTTGCTGAGGATTTAGCTCAGTGGTTCTGCTGCCTGCCTAGCAAGGACAAGGACCCGAATTCAATCCCCAGTACCAAAAAAAAAGAAGTCATCTTCAAGCTGGTAGTGAGCTTAAGTGATGTTTAATCCAACACTCCTGTCTAATCAAAGCCCGAACCTGAGAAATGGACCTGAGGCTTTTCACCACTGACTGGAAGCCTGTTAGAATAACCCAGTAAACCCACAAAATATGTACCTTCCCTACGGTTTTTTTTGTTTTTCTTTTATTTTCCACTTTCTCACAGGTAAGAGAAAGGGGGAGAGAAAAGTACCAGGACTGCACCAATTTGATTGAAATATTTGCTGTCTGTGGAACCTGGAGAAATCCTTTCCCTGTAATTAAATGTCATTTTTCTAGAAGACTTAATTAGAAAAGGTTTCAAGGGAGAAATCCCCCAAATGGATATGACATGATACCATTGTCTGAGACTGCTAAATTAGAAGGGAAGGAGGAAAGAAATGTGGCACAATCCACACAGACCAGAAAAATATCCCAGAGGTGTCAAGGTTCTCTGCAACAGGGCAGAGACTGGAATAAGGAGAATTAAGAAATCATTTCTGGATTTCCCGTTTCTTATGAAATCTCCAAGATGCATCCACAAGTGAGGAAGCAGTTAGAAGACAGGCTCTCCCTTTAACTTTAATAGGAGTAAGAGCTGGGTATTTATGAAAGCTGAAATACTGCCTGCCTAATAGTGCATATATTTTGTACTTGACTGGCATTTTTTAGCAGGTACCAGGGAATGGATAAAATGGTTGTCACTACTGGATTGCCTAATGTACCAAGCATCGAGTGCGTGCTCTCTCTCTCTCTCTCTCACTCTCTCCCCATAAAATGCAATGCACTATGGGAATTATACCTTCTTGCCTCCCTGCAAAGTATAAAACACAGTATCCTTCTGCCATGCTTAGCATCTCAAGACTCAGCCAGCTCTACCCAGAGCTCCAGCCAAGGACAGACTCCTCCCAAGGCCAAGAGCACATGGTTTCACCCTTGGAGTCTTCTCCTGCAAGGAGTTACAGGAATGTCACAGCAATGTGGTACGCCCCTCCCTGTTCAGCCCCTGTTGCAGTGACCTGAGCCCAGACCAGGATGCCAGAGCCCAGGAAGCCTGCCCTGGAACAAACAGCTGGGCTGGTCTCCTTTCCTGGGATGCTCTCAGATCCTCTCCAGAGGCATGGGGGAGGGAACGGCCAGAGCTTTGGCTGCCACTGGCCTTGGCTAACTGACTGCCACGTGCAAAGCCCTGGGCCAGGTGTTTGCATGGATTGAAGATGAGAAAGCTGAAGCCCCAGGTTGCAAGTCGGGGGTCTCCACAAGCAGGTCCAGAAAGTGGAGTTTGGGATCCTCCCTTGCGAAAGGAAGAGGGAGGAAGTGGGGTTGGGTGGAGGAAGGTGCTGGAGATGCTGGCCCAGAAAACCCCGGCCAAGGGCACGGAGAATTCCAGAGCAAAGGCTGCCTGCGGGAGTGTCCCGCACTGGGCTGGCATGGCCAAGCCTTTGTACCACTGCTTCCCTGGGATGCAGATGTCAGCTTCCTGGGGGACAGGGTGACTTAGGAATGGCTTTCTGCAGCCGGGCTGACCCTGGAGGGACCAACATCTGGAGTTGTCCACTGGCCACACTCCCCACAGCTGGACAACAAGTATGGGCACAGGTCCAGGTCTTGTTGGGGGAAGGATTCATTCCAGGCCCCTCCCTGGCTTCCGGTGGCTGCCAGCAACCTGGTGTTCCTCAGTTTCTGCTGTGTCATCTGATTTCTGACTTCATTTTCCCTAGGGTCTTCCCTGTGAGTGCATCTGCCCCCAGACTTCCCCTTTTGATCAGGGCACCAGTCATACTGGAAAAGGGACCCGCCTTTTCCTCGCCTGGGCTATAACCTCTGCAATAGCCCCGCCCCAGGAGGACCACATTCTAGGACCAGGATCATGACTTTCACAGAATAGGGGTGGGGCACAAGTCAAGCGATAGTACCCAGAAAGGCTAGAGAACAACACCCCCACGTTCACATGGGCCATGACTAGCAGGGTCGCAGTGGAGAGCCAGCTCTTCTGACTTTGAAGCCAGGGCTATGGCCCCAACCACAGGCACCTGGGTTATAGGTTAGCCCTCAAGTTTTGCAGCTCACTTTTAATGCAACTGGACTTTGTGGGGTTTCTCTGTGCCCCAGAAGGTGGGTGGTGAATTCTCTAAAGGTAAAACATGGGGAAAAGTTGAGAAATTAATAACCACGTAGAACTCATGAGATTTTAAGTTTTCACAGGTCTCAGAACATTCTGGTGTCCCAATGCGAGCCATGAAAGCCAGAAAAATGCACAAAACATGTTGGCATTCATTTAATGTCCATCCATGATCACACAGTTTGTATCATACCTGCTGCCATTGGGGAAAATTGGGGAAAGTAGAAGCCTAAAAGGAGTTGAGGAAGATACAAGAACACGAAAGAGCTGGCATCTGCTAACTCTGCGCCACAAATCTGGGGACAGGGTCTCCCACAAAGCTGGTAGATAAATGTTCCTGCTTCCACATTTCCCCCTTCTGACCCTGAGGTATAGAAGGGGTCTCCCTCTGGAATGGAGGGAAAATCTCCACACAGCAGCAGCCCTCTCGCTAAGGGATCGGACTTGCATTTGAAAGCAAACCAATGCCAAGGTTTCTCCCCTCAAACGCGAGCTGAAAGGAGAAGGTGGCACTCTTCCAAGGTGCTTTGGTTTTTCTTTTCTTCCATTTTATGTCTTTGTGTCTTTTCATTTATTGGACTATTGGGCTGAGGTCTGGCTTCAAGACAAACTATTATAGGGGAAGAAACCATTGGCCCAGGAGAAAAGTTAGTGGCTTCTGAATCAGTGAAGACTGCTGTTTTGCTGTTTTGTTGTTGTAAACAATAGAGAACCCTAATCAAACTGGCACAAGCAAAATATAGAATTTGTTGTTTCAATTAATGTACTGATATGGTCTTCAGGCAAGGCTCAATCTAGGAACAACAACCATGTCATCAAAACGCTTTTCTTTGTAATCTCTAGGCTCAATTTCACTACTTTTTTCCTTGACTCCATGCAATGCTTCTAATATTCTAGACACATATCAGGTAAGAGTTCAATTTAGCTGCATATTAATAGATACCAAAATAATCAGGGCTCTAACAAGATACAGGTTACTTATCTCCTATATAAAATAAATAGAAGAATAGCCCAGCGCTGTTATGGCAGCCCTACAAAGTCACCAGTGATCTTCCCTTTCTGCCAAATTTAGCATGTGTCTTTTATCTTCGAGGTCACTTCATAGTCACAAAATGGCTGCTGGAGCCCTAACTATAATATCCACATTACAAGCAGGAAGAATAATAGAAAAGGAAATGGCCAAAGGGCTCCGATCTCCCAATTGGTTCAGCCTTCCTTAAAGAATTCCCAGGAAAACCATTCAACATTTTCACTTACATTTCACTGGCCACTCCTGTTCATAAGTGAAGATGGGAATTAAATTTTTTTCAGTTGGGTATATGGATGCTCATCAACAGTACAGAGACTGATTATGGATTAAGATGTAGATACTAGTTATGCAACTAGCAGAGAACTCCACAGCATTCTTCAGAAGGCACAGATGCCAGGAATCATATTTTCAACTTCATTTAACCACCTACATGCATAGCCTTGTGATATCTCAACTTCTTTCTTCCCGAGTGGGAATTGCTATCTGGCCCATGTGTGCTCAGTCCCACATTCCACCATGGAACCTGATCAGGGCACCATCTCTGAAGGGCTATGCATCCTTTCCAAAGGAGATGACTCCAGCATCCCATTCCACGAGTTCTCAGAGGGGGAAAAGCCAGGAGAAAGAGCTATGGTAGGAGAACGTGCATGAAAATCCAAACCTAGAGAGCAGAAGTGCTTGGTCAGTCATGGATCATCTCCAGGGCAGAGTCTTCTCGTCCGTAAATGAGGAGGGAGGAGGGGATGGAAGGTGTCTCTGACCCCTTCTCACCTGCCTTTATCTCATCAGCACACAGGTAGATAGGTCTCAAAAGACTTAGGAGAAAGAGAGATACATCACTATTTTTAAAAAGCCATTTCCATTCTAGTTAACAAGAGCTTTTTATCCCTCTTTTGTTAATGGAACTTGGAAATGCGTGAAAATTAGAGACGTCACCTCCTGGGTAGAGAGGATTTTAAAATTCCCCTTTGCAGGTGCCTTGTCATCTCCGTTTCCTTGGGTCATCTGTGATTCGGGATTACGTCAAGCGTGACTGCATCTCGAATGCAGTTACCATTGCTAAGGTGGGTTCTAAGAGCGGGCATTCTGGAACTAGAAGCTCTTGCCAAGGACTTGAAATATCTAAATAAGGTGGACCATGCCTGGGGGGAAATTCATTATCTTATCTTACTGCCTATGTGTGCCACAAAAGCTACTTAGGTACCACAGGCTACTTTAATTTTTTTTTATATAAAAGGATTTTATTTTGCTTACCACTGTTAGCTTAACAAATTTAAAATATTTACTTATAACAAATAGCTTAATGTTTTCTAATGTATTCCTTGGAGTCTGGGATATTCACAATCTGGCCTTCCATCTGCTTGCTTCTCTAAAATATTGCTACCCTGCATGACTGTGGTTATTTCCCTGCTGGTCTTAACGCTTTTCCCATTCCAAGGGTCAGGTTCTTTAAGATCATCCATTGTGACTAGTGCTGGGCATATTTGGAGATTCACAGGCACTTTTGGGTCACTAGAGGAAGAGTAGAGTGGTTTCCACAGTGATTGAGTCACAAAAAGTGCTTAGTTTATATCCACATCCCTGGGAGAGTTTATCCTGCTATTTAGACCTTTTGTTTTCAGCTATAATTTACTGAGTACCAGACCCTGCTGAGGGGCCCATGTGTATCATCTCATTTAATCTTCACAATGACGTTGAGGTGTGGGTACTATTATTACACCCAATTGCCAGGTAGATGAGAAACCAAAGCTCAAAGAAGCTGTCATTGTTCCACACAGTAAAAGATGGAGCAGGGTTTAAATACAGGTCTGTCTGACTTCATAACCCAGGCTCTTACACTGTGATAGACTGAACGATCACCTGGAGCCCTTGTCCTTCCCTGTGCCCATCCCCTTTGCCACATAACTTTGGAGTTCCTCCCACAAAAGACAGAGTGCATTACCTGTATTATCTCTGCCCAAGATGGTATGTGCAGGTATGGCACAACACAGGCTTAGAATGTGCTTGCATGGGTGGGCTTGTCCTCTTGAAATTCTACGATTGCCAAGAAAAGCACATGAACTGAGCAACCCAGTCTTCCCAGGAAAACAGAGAGGCACATGGAACAGAGCTATCCCAGTCAACCTGCAAACTGGCCAGTAAAAACTAAATGCTCATTGTGTGCCACTGAGATGTCTGTGCTTGCTTGTTACACAGCAATAGCTGACTGTTACATACTCTATCATCTACTGCCTCTTGAATGTCATAGCCCTTATTAAAACTGGAAGGAAAATCTTGTTCTTTTAATTCAACATTAGCCACCAATATTTATAACAAAAAGAAACAATATAGCTACTACCATGTTCAAGACATCACCTGCCTTCCACAGTGACAGTTTGGTCTATGTCATTCATTGTTATGTTGAGACACCTAGCTTGATTTGCTCACATGAAACCTTTGAGACTGACATTAAACTTTGCAGAATTTAATCAATTGTCTCTGAAATCAAAGACACGGACGTGTGTGCGCACACACACACGCAGGGTTTCCCCACTAATCACGGAAACAACTGTCCATCTCAAACTTCAACCTGCTTATCTGCCACTGTGCAGAGATTCAAGACACAACCTGAGTGCAGAAAGAGCCAGAAATATATCGCGAGGAGAGTTATTCTGACTGTTATTTTCTTCAGAGTCTTGAGAGAGAAAAGAGAAACAGGAAATGCTGCAGGCTCCAAGGGAAGCTAATTCAGGAAAGAATGCAGGCGATTCATGAGGGAAAGTCTGAGATTGAAAAACAAGGTCATGATTGGATTCAGCCAAGGGGATGCCAGAGCATCCTTTATTCCATTGCCACCAGGGGAATGTTTGACTCAAGTTCTGCAAAGTTTGAGGTTACTGTTGACACCAAGTTTTGGAGCAGTATCTGGCATAGCTCGCTTCAGTATAACAGGCAGACAATTCCTTATGGAACATAAGAACAGCCTAGCTGGCCCTGGCATCTTCCCTTGCTGTGACATCCTAATAAGTAGTCCTAAGTCCCAGTCAAATGCCCCTAATTTGTTGCATGCCATTCTTACACAGACCAATTGGTCTCAAAGAGGAAACTGGAGACCAAGGTCCAAAGGCAATGGCACAGACTGGAGCTCTTCCCCCCAAAAAAGGAGGAATGCACTTCCTTCTTCTTTCCCTTTTTATTCCATCCAAGCTACAAGCCTGTTGGTTGGTGCTACTCATATCCAGGGTAGATCTTCCCCTTCCAGTTGGCTGGCCTACATGTCAATCATCCACAGACACACCCAGAACTTTACTAATCTGCTAGGCAGTTCTTACTCAAGTCAAGTTGACCTATCAGCATTAATGATCTCGTACTCCACAAATTTTTATTGATTGTCTGCTACCTGCTACCTGCTACCTGCTGGAGCTCCAGTGGTAACCAAGACTGACATGGTCCCTGCCCTTATGGAGTTTAATCCAATGTGGGAGACCAGGAGACAACCACAATGTGTGCTATTACCAAGGGACAGCAGGTGCTCCAGAAAGGCCATTTAGGAGCTACCTGTAGGCAGTGATTGTGGGGAGTTGGGGTATAAATGCCCCAGCCCTGTCATGTCTTGGATAGGCCAACTGAAGGGGACATTGTGCATTGGCTTCTGGATGTCCTGGCAAGATTCAGCTCTGCTGGGTGGTTTGAAAATGGGCCCCTCACTGAGTGCCTTCTCTTTCCTGATGTACTTCCTCCTTTCTCTATCAGCACCAGGTTCTGAGTTATTTACTTAGGAGCTGATGCTGGGATTGCTAGAGGGGGCACAGCGGGGTTCTGTAACTTCAGCACTGTAGGTATCTGGGGACATGATAGGTTGTTGGAGGAGGGGGCTGTACATTGCAAGATATTTAGCAGCCTCCCTCTACCTACTGCATGGCAATTGTACCTTTCCTGCTGAGACAATTCAAAGTGACATTGCCAAATAATCCCTGGAGGACAAAATCTCCTCGAGGTGTGAACCTCTCGGGCAGAGCAGTATGAATTTAGTGTCATTTCCATGACCTAGCCTGGCTGACCTCAAAGCAGGACCATAAATTCTGAGTGAAGAGTGAAACCAAAGACCTTTGGCAGAGTCTGTTTCAGGACAGCAAATGCATGGTACAGATCCACAAATCTCCTGGATTAGGCCCAGGCAAACATCACCAAGTGCCCACTGCCCTTTCTCCTCCCAAGCCCCAGAAGGCCTGTGCCTCTCTCCCTGCAGCACTGCAGGTGGCCACCAACCCACAGACACTGGATGGGAGAATCACATGGGCTGCTATCGTATCAGGTTCTGCAACCCCTGCACCACATGACAATGTTAGAGCAGCATCTCCACCTTCTGCCTGCCCCAGCTTAGCCAGAAGCTGCGCCCCATCCCCTCAGCAATGCACAGTACGGTAGCTCTCCACTGCAGGAGGGGCTACCCACCCCCTATAGGAAAAAAGGTCAGTGTCCTGGAGAGGGAGAACGTGTGCATGGATCCCCCAGTGATTGTGATAGCCCTGACTGGCCCCCCACCTTGCCCCCCAGTTGGAAATCAATATAGACTGTAGACATAATTCCTTGGCAAGAAATTTTTTCCTCCTTTCTCTGCATTTGTCCTTTAAGAAAATATATAAGTGTTACCTTGGCATGGAGCTCTTGATTGTTTCAATTTTCTTCTAGAATCCAAATATCGATTTAAATATGTTTTGAGCTTAATGCAAATAAGCTCAATGTGAGCTATGACTTTTAGTTTGAACGGCTCAACACTTGCTCCTGGCTAATTAAGGCTGGGCTTTCTCAGGGTCTCGGCTAGAAGATATTTCTTTCTCCTGGTACAGGAAGACTAAGACCTGCTCCAGCCAAATGTAGTTCAAAGAAAAAACTCCTTCCTCGTCACCTGTGGACAGCAGAGGCAGAAGAAAATCTAGGCTGGTGCCAATTAAGTAGACTGCATTTTACCTGAAGGAGAAAGGTCACATTTGAAAGCGGAGCCTAAATGCCTTCTAAATTGACAGCAATTCCATGCACCCATAAAGTGACCAAGGACAACCAGAAAGTGACTATGCCAAGCACCACAAGGATACAGAGCAACTGAAACCTCCCTACATCACTGGGAGAAACACAAATAGCACAGTCAGTGAGCAAATCAGTTTGGAAATTTCAAATAAAGTTAAACACATACCATTCAAACCAGTAAACTTATTCCTAGGGATTGACCTAAATGAAATGGAAACCCACATGCACACAAAAACCAATATGCAAATGTTTATAACTGCTTAATTCATAATTGCCAAAACATGAAATGACCAAAATGTCTCTATTATAGTCTTGAAAGCCCATGTGTTAAAGGCTCAGTCCCAGTGTGGTGCTATTAGGAGGCAGGGCCTAATGGGAGGTCTTTAGGTTGTTGAAGGTGTGCTCTGGAAGGGGATTGTGGGGTCTTTTTCCTTCCCCACACCCTCCCACCATGATGTCTTGTCTCACTACAGGCCCAGTGTGATAGAACCAACTGATCATAGGCTGGAATCTTCTAAACCATGAGCCAAAGTAAATCTGTGCTCCTCATAAGTTCATTATCTCAGGCATTTGTTATAGGAACAGAAAGCTGACTAACACAATCCATCATCAGGAGAATGGATATGCAAATTGGCATAGCCACACAATACTACTGCTCAATAAAAAGAATGAGCTACTAGAACACACAACACCACAGATGCATCCATCTGGAGTGGTTAAGCTGGAGTGTCAGCTTGATTGGCTTGGGAGCTACCTGGAGGACTAGTAAAGCACATTCTGGGTATGACTGGGTGGGCAGCAGAGGTGTGACCTTGAGGACTATATCTGATCCCTGGCCTCAGCTTTCTAGTGCTATTCCCCTGCTCTTCTTCCCAGCCACTATGAACTAAGCAGCTCTGCTCCTCTATGCCCTTCCACCATAAGGTTTTTGCCTTGGAGCCTACCAGCCATGGACTGAGTCCCCTGAAACTGTGAACCAAATAAACCTTTCTTCTTTAAATTGTGAGTATTGAATATTTGGCCCAAGCAATGAAAAAGCTAACTAACACCATATTCCATTTATATGACATTATGGAAAGAGAAAAACTATGGGGATGAGTAACAGATCAGTATGCTGCTGGGCTGGAGGGTAGGGGGAACTTATCTCCAAGGGGCAACATGAGGAAGCTTGGGATGGGAAAAGTGCTTCTGTGTCTTGGTTGAGGTCATGGGTTCTATGATGGTGACACTGTCAGACTCACATGACTGTGTACCATAAAGAGTAAATTTTCCTCTATGTAAATTTAAAGATAAATTTTTTAAAAATCAAGAGTAAGGGGCCGGGGATTTAGCTCAATGGTTCTGCCATCGGCCTCACAAGCACAAGGACCTGAGTTTGATCCCCTGTACCAACCCCCCCCCCAAAAAAAAATCAAGAGTAGTCTCTTGATTGATTATACCATCCCCAATCCATAATTTCTTCAAACACTTCTGGGAGGCTCCTATTTAGGGGTGCTTTTTTTTTTTGTACCGGGGATCAAACTCGGGTCCTTGCACTTGCACAGCAGGCAGCGAAACCACTGAGCTAAATCCTTGGCCCTTAGGGGTGCTTTTTTAGACTGATACAAGATTAAATGAGAACAAGAATCCGCTATGGTTTGCACATAGTAAATCCTCAATAATAATTGGTGCTATTATTCATTTAACCAAGCCTTTCTGTGGGCCACACTGAAAATCTGTTACTTGCCTGTCTTGTCTACTAGGTTATAGATTTCAATCAGGCAAGGAACAAATCAGTGCTTATCTGAACATGCCACTATTTCCAGTCACATGCTTAGGTAAAAAATAACTTTTCATCAAATTGAGATTTTTCTGAGCAGAGACCGCTCAGCAACCCTATTTAATAACACTACAAAGTTTTGGTAGGAAACATAGCTACCAAGCTAGAGACTACATTTCCCAGCCTCAACTGAAGTTGGGCACGTGACTTGGTATACCCAATGGGAGACCAGCAGGAATGAGGCATACCCTTCAATTGTGCCCTTAACAGGATGTATGAGCTGTTGGCCAGCAGGCCAAAACCAGAGTCAATATCTGGAACCCACAGACAGCAGTAACACATGATGATAGTAGAAGTGTCCATTGCCCTATAGCTAGAAACTATTACATGAGAAAAAAATGAATTTTTGTCATTCCAAATGCCTCTGTTAAGGCAGGCCAATCAGTATTCTAACTCATACAAATGGGTCTTACTGTACTTACTGCTCTTTCATTAGTCATTCAACCATGTTTAAGGAATGCCCCATGACAGCTGCTATGGGGCGTCAAAGGTGACATGACCGATCCCTGCCCACTGCAACCTCAGAGTGTAATTGGGAAGAAAACACCTACAGCCAAGAAGTTTAATAACTCTATGCAAATTAAGTCTTGAGATAATGCAAGCAATGTCCTAGGACCTTCATTTATTCAACTTTATTTGGATGCCTTCTAAGAGCCACTCACTGTAGTGGGTGCTGGGACTATAATATAAGGGATTAAACAGAATTCCTCACTCTTAACAGTGGAGAGGGGCAGAGGAAGAGAAAGTGAAAAACAAGCAAATAAGTCAACAAGAGGATTCCAGTACCAGAAAGTGGCTTAATAAAACTAGAATTATGTTTTAAGAGAGACAGAGAGGGATTTGGAGGCTAGAGTATATGGGGTAATCAGGAAAGACTCCTTGAGGAAGTGACATTTTAATTCAGACCTAGCTCTTAAGAAGGAGCTAGCCATGTAACAATCTGGAAAAAGGTGTTGTAGGTACAGGGAATAGCCTGTGCAAAGGTCCTGGGCAGGGGAAAACCTTAGAAGCCTGAATTTCAGAAAGAAGGGACATCAAGTTAAAGCATATTGAGAGAGAGACAGAGAAAGACAGAGAGAGGTCACATAAATATTCATTGAGTAGTCTAAACACTAAGAACAGTAAGGAGAAATCATTGCTGATTATATCTCTCAGAAAGGCTTTCTGGAGGAGGGACTTAAGCTGGACGGAGATGTAGGAGGAGGCTTTGGATCTATAAAGAACACAAGAGAAATAGTTTCAGAAAAATAGAAAGAAGTCAGGCATGATGGTGCATGCCTATAATCACTGACACTCAGGTAGCTAAGGCAAGAGGGCTGCAAGTTTAAAGGCAGCCTGGGCAATTTATTGAGATCTTGTCTCAAAAAAAAAAGAAAAAGAAAAAGAAAGGCCTGAGGCTGTAGCTCAGAGGTACAGCACCCCTGGGTTCCATCCCCCATACCATAGGGTGGGGAATGGAAAGACAGAGACATGTGAGCAAAGTATGGAAGCAAAACTGAACTTCTCATCCTTTGAGTGGATGCACAGACGCAGGTACATAGCACAAAGTCCATTACACGCCACTTCCTTGCCCAGGGCAGACATTGCTAATCAACCTCAGCACTTTTCCTGCAGAGGCTGAACACAGCCTTAAATCCTCATCCTTCATTCCATCGATTCCAATCAATTCAAGTGGAATATGAGCAGGAAAAAAAAACAAACCTATGAGTCAGCCCTGAATTAATTAAAGTCTCCCTTTACTGCCTAAGAAAAGTGGGAAGAGGCGTGTCGCCGGGCGCCGAGCCCCTGTGATCTCCCGTCTTTCTCCCCTTGCGAAATGGTTCCCGCTGCCCAGCGAGATGTGTACATCTCATGATTGATACGAAGAAACAAGTCATGGGCCAAAGGTCAAGATATTTCTCTGGGAAATGTTGCTGCTGATGCTACTTTACAAAGTCATACAATGAGTGTTTGGTTTAAGAAAAATTTTCATATTTAAAAGATTTTCATCTTGGAAATACATCAAGGGAAAATTAGATTCTTTGGGGAAACATTTTCCTCTAATAAATTATACTTGTAAAGGGTGACATGGTAAACAATTCAGTTGCGTACAGTGGTGTGAAAAACTCCTTGAAAGAAGCTAATCATGATGGAGACTTTGGAATTATGCTTGCAGAGCTGCAGGCTCTTAGAGAGCTCCAGTCCACAGACGCATTACAAAAAATACAGGGAAGGTATGGAGATGTCTATGGAATTTGCACCAAGTTGGAAACATCTCCCAGTGAAGGTTTAAGTGGAAACGCTGCAGATTTAGAAAGAAGAGAAGCAGTGTTTGGAAAGAACTTTATACCTCCTAAAAAGCCAAAAACTTTTCTTCAATTAGTATGGGAAGCATTACAAGATGTCACTTTAGTTATATTAGAAATTGCAGCTAGAGTACCATTGGGCCTTTCTTTTTATTAACCTCCAGAAGGAAATTCTGCACTTTATGGAGAAGTTTCTGTCAGGGAGGAAGAAGGTGAAGGTAAAACTGCTTGGGTCTAAGGAGCCGCAATACTGTTGTCAGTGGTGTGTGTAGTATTAGTAACAGCTTTTAATGACTGGAGTAAGGAAAAACAGTTTAGAGGTTTGCAAAGTCTAATTGAACAAGAACAGAAGTTCACCGTCATCTGGGGTGGTCGGTCATTAAGATTCCTGTAGCTGAAATTACCGTTGGAGATATTGCTCAAGTGAAATATGGTGATCTTCCTGCTGATGGTATACTTGCTTATTCAAGGCAATGATCTTAAAATTGATGAAAGCTCATTGACTGGTGAATCTGATCATGTTAAGAAGTCTTTAGATAAGGATCCCTTACTTCTATCAGGTACTCATGTAATGTAAGGTTCTGGAAGAATGGTAGTTACTGCTGTAGGTGTAAATTCCCAGACTGGAATTATCTTTACCTTACTTGGAGCTGGAGGTGAAGAGGAAGAGAAGAAAGAGGAGAAGAAAAAGGAAAAGAAAAATAAGAAACAAGATAGAGCTACTGAGAATCGAAACAAAGCAAAAGCTCAGGATGGAGCAGCCATGGAAATGCAGCCGTTCAAGAGTGAAGACGGTGGAGATGGTGATGAGAAAAACAAAAAGAAAGCAAATTTGCCAAAAAAGGAAAAATCTGTTTTACAAGGGAAACTAACAAAGCTGGCTGTTCAGATTGGCAAAGCAGGTCTGTTGATGTCTGCCATCACAGTTATCATTCTAGAATTACACTTTGTAATTGATACATTCTGGGTTCAGAAGAGACCACGGCTTGCTGAGTGCACACCGATTTACGTACACTATTTTGTGAAGTTCTTCATTATCGGAGTTACGGGTTTAGTGGTTGCAGTGCCAGCAGGTTTTCCACTTGCAGTCACTATTTCACTGGCTTATTCAGTCAAGAAAATGATGAAAGATAACAACTTAGTAAGGCATCTGGATGCTTGTGAAACCATGGGAAATGCTACAGCTATTTGTTCAGATAAGACAGGAACATTGACAATGAACAGAATAATAGTTGTTCAAGCTTACATAAATGAAAAACAGTATAAAAAGTTTCCTAAACCAGAAGCTATCCCACCAAATATTTTGTCCTATCTTGTGACAGGAATTTCTGTGAATTGTGCTTATACATCAAAAATATTCCCACCAGAGAAGGAGGGTGGATTACCTCGTCATGTTGGTAATAAAACTGAATGTGCCTTGTTGAGATTTCTTTTGGATTTAAAATGGGATTATCAGGATGTTAGAAATGAAATACCAGAAGAAGCACTGTACAAAGTCTACACCTTCAATTCTGTTCAGAAGTCCATGAGTACTGTCTTAAAAAATTCAGAATGGAGGCTTTTGAATATTCAGCAAGGGTGTCTCTGAGATAATTCTGAGAAAGTGTTTCAAAATCTTGAGTGCTAATGGTGAGGCAAAAGCATTCAGACCAAGGGACCATGATGATATTGTAAAAGCTGTGATTTCACTGATCGCATCAGAAGGCTTGAGAACCATATGTCTTGCATTCAGAGATTTTCCAGCAGGAGAACCAGAACCAGAGTGGGATAATGAAAATGATATTGTCACTGGCCTTACATGCATTGCTGTTGTGGGGATTGAAGATCCTGTGAGACCTGAGGTACCAGATGCAATAAAGAAATGTCAGAGGGCTGGAATTACTGTACGAATGGTCACTGGTGATAATATTAATGCTGCTCGAGCTATTGCTACAAAGTGTGGTATTTTACATCCTGGGGAAGATTTTCTGTGCCTGGAAGGTAAAGATTTTAACAGAAGAATACAAAATGAAAAAGGAGAGATTGAACAGGAGCAGATAGACAAAATTTGCCCAAAGCTTCGAGTACTTGCAAGATCCTCTCTTACTGACAAGCATACACTGGTTAAAGGTATGATTGACAGCACGGTCTCAGAACAAAGCCAAGTTGTAGCTGTAACTGGTGACGGTACAAATGATGGCCCAGCGCTAAAGAAAGCAGATGTTGGATTTGCAATGGGCATTGCTGGAACTCATGTAGCTAAAGAAGCATCTGATATTATTCTCACAGATGACAACTTTACAAGCATTGTCAAAGCAGTTATGTGGGGATGAAATGTCTATGACAGCATCTCAAAATTTCTGCAGTTCCAACTTACTGTTAATGTCGTAGCAGTGATTGTTGCTTTCACGGCAGCTTGTATTACTTAAGATTCACCACTTAAAGCTGTGTGGATGCTGTCAGTAAACCTCATAATGGACACACTTGCTTCCCTGGTTCTGGCAACGGAACCACCCACTGAGTCTCTCTTGCTTCAGAAACTGTATGGTAGAAATAAACCTCTCATCTCATGCACAATGATGAAGAATATTTTGGGTCGTGCATTCTATCAACTCGTAGTAATTTTCACACTCTCATTTGCTGGAGAAAAGTTTTTTGATATTGGTAGTGAAAGAAATACTCCTCCTTCAGAACATTATACTATTGTTTTTAATACCTTTGTGCTGATGCAACTTTTTAATGAAATAAATGCCCAGAAAATCCATGGTGAAAGAAATGTGTTTGAAGGAATCTTTAATAACACCATCTTCTGCTCAATTGTTTTAGGCACTTTTGTGGTACAGATAATAATTGTGCAGTTTGGTGGAAAGCCTTTCAGTTCTTCAGAGTTTTCAGTAGAAGCGTGGCTATAGTTAATATTCTTAGAAATGGGGACATTACTCTGGGGTCAGTTTATTTCAACAATTCCAACTAGCCATTTAAAATTCCTGAAAGAAGCTGGCCATGGAACACAAAAGGAAGAAATACCTGAGGAAGAATGAGCAGAGGATGTTGAAGGGATAGATCACGCTGAAAGGGAGTTGCAGCATGGCCATATCTTGTGGTTTAGAGGTCTGAACAGAATCCAAACTCAGATTTGAGTGGTGAATGCATTTCGTAGTTCTTTATATGAAGGGTTAGAAAAACCAGAATCAAGAAGTTCAATTCACAACTTGATGACACATCCTGAGTTTAGGATAGAAGATTCAGAGCCTCATATCCCCTCATTGATGACACTGATGCAGAAGATGGTGCTCCTGCAAAATGTAAACTCCAGTCCTCACCTTCTCCCAACAAAAATAGCAATGCTGTTGACAGCGGGATTCACCGTACAGTAGGAATGAACAAGTCTGCTACCTCTTCATCCCCAGAAAGCCCACTACATAGTTTGGAAACATCACTCAGATTGTAAGCTGAATGTTAACACACTAGCTGCATTGTAAAGAAACAAATTGAAACTGGGTCTTTTCACATATTAGGACAGACAAGATAGTATTCTTGTCTTTGGACTTCAACAGAAGAAACACTTGTACGAATTTAGATTTTTTTTTTTTTTTAAAGCAAAGCTTTCTGCCAGACTGAGGGTGCTTTTTGAGGGTGGGAGAAATGACCTGACAGATAAACAGTAACTCAGTGTAAGTGACCCATGGATCATCAGTAGTACCCAAGAATGGTCCTGAATAGTGTATTAGCAGAGCTTTAGTTTCTCTCAGTCCTTGATGGGAGAGAGGGAGAAGTATACCTGGGCAAGCAAGACAAAGAGCCCTGGATCATTGAAATGATACTTTAATTTCTGCTGTTGGCTGTTAATAATTTGGATTATTTATGTTTATAGATGATAAAGATCTATTTATAAAGGTTTGTAGATACGTTTTTTGTTCCTGTTCATAGATGGGAAGCTTCCTTATAACTGATGCACAGAAAAATTAGTCCTTCAAATACTGCTGTATTTTCAGGGGGAAAAGGGGGGGGGTTGTTTCTATTGAAACTGTACTAAACTTTTGCCTACGATTTACCTTGTTAAATATTGTAGATAAATTGCTAATACTAATAGCCAAATAGATAACACTAACGCTCTGTTTAAAAAAAGAAAACAAAACAAAAAAAGATGAGCAGTGGTGTTCTAATGAAGTTATGGCATCTGTTCTGATTAGTTTCTTAAATACATTTACTACTTCATGGCTTTGAAACAACTGTTTAATTTTTAAAATTTTTTAAAACTTGCTAATAACCTTTGTTCAGAATTTAGTAGATTGTTTAATGCAGGACATCAATTACATAGTGAAAGATGCTTGAAATGCTTTTGTTATTTCAGGCAAATCAAATTAAATCAAACTATCAAACTAAAAAAAAAATAAAAGCAGTAAGAGAAAATCCCATACAGTATTTGAAAATAATATACTTGGGCTTTTCTGCTTCCCCCAGGCAACTCCACGCACTGCTTTGGGTTCAGCTGTAGGTGAGCACAGCGCCCCCTGCAGCCCCATGCAGCAGAGCCCTGGCCCCGACCTAGACCCTGAAGCCCCGCAAGGCTCTGCCATTCTGCCCCTCATTGGCATTCTGACGGCGATGATTGTGCAAGCTGCTTTGGTCTGATCAGAGCAAACCTTGCTTCCACACCAAGTCTTCCACCACAACCCTAATGGCTTCTCACATCTTCCTGTGTGCATTACTCTAAATTGTTGTCTCTGACATCTGAGGCTCTGCCTTACAATGCAAGGCTGTGGCTGTGCAGCCCAGTTTCCAGGGACAAGTACCCTCCTGATTACAGCCCCCACCTGGGTCTCAGAGCCTAGGAGTTGCTGGCTCTCCATCCACCTACCTGGGGCCCGAGGGTAGGGACACAGGGAGATAATGACATTGACTGAGCCAGCACTCACGTGTGTGTGTGTGTGTGTGTGTGTGTGTGTGGCTAAGAACATAATCCAGGACCTTGTACAAGCTAACCAAGCACTCTACCACTGAGTAACATCCCTTGCCTTTTCCATTTTTTATTTTGAGACAAGGTCTTACTAAGTTGACCAGGCTGGCCTCAAACTTGCAGTCCTCCTGCCTCAGCCTCCTGAGTACCTGGGGTTACAGGTGTGCACCACCACACCTGGCTAAGGGGGGTGCCCTTAGGATTCTCATTCTACAGATGAGGAAGCCAAAGCACCAAAGTGGTTAGGCATCTTGCCCGTAGTTACCTGACAAATGTCCAAATCTGAACCCAGCTCTCAGGAATTGAGCCCTGCTGTCCAGTTGTTTGTTCTTTCATTTCTCAGCCCCACCCTCAACTCCATCTAATCACCCCAGCTTCTTTCAAAACAAAGGACAAAACAGATTATAACTCAGGTCTACCTTATGCCATCACTCAAATGCTTTCTGTTCAGGTAGCCCTCCCTTTGATTTACTCATAAAACAAATATCTACTGAAAATTCACCTCATGTCAGGCACCAAGAAATCATCTCATTCTTGCAAAAGTGTGATTTTCAAAACTGTGACATGACACCATTGTCAATTATTCAGTTGCTCTTTTTTCTCCTTTCCTTTCTGCAAATCTTGGGGAATCTTTCTCAATACAAATATTTTCCAAAAATATGGACTGAAACAAGCCTGGGCTGATGGTTAGGGAAGAGATTATAAAAAGGAATTGTGCTGTCTTTTCATGCACTGCTGGTTTTACCGAAAATCCTTTCAGCTACTTGGTTTTTGAAATAACATTGAGATAGAGAAACACAGGTCAATATGAATGAATCTCAGCCATGATGTTGAGTGCGTGAAGCTGGTTACAAAAGGAGCTGTGTACTTTAAATAAAAGGAATCCACAAAACCATAAAATAGGTTTTGTTGGGGAGATATGTACAGAAGAGGTAAAAATATAAATACAAATTAGAATATGCACCACATGTAGAATGGGAGTTACTTTTGTCAGGTCATGAGGGACATGTGACTAGGAAGAAGACGCCAATTGCTTTGGTGGCATGATCTTTCTTTCCTTCAGGAGGGTTTGGTATTCAGACAGGATCTCACTATGTAGTACAGGCTGGCCTTGAACTCCCTGTGTAGCCCAGGCTGGCCTCAAACTCGCAGTGATCCTTCTGCCTCAGCCTCCCAAGAGCTGGGGTTACAGATGTGCACGACCACGCCTGGCTCTATTTCTTAAAGGGGAGGGTGAGTGTGTGGGTGTAGTTTATATTATTCTGAATATTTGTACATTTAAGATGATAGCTTGAAAATAGACATGTGGAAAACTTAAGTGTTTTCTATTAAGTGGAACCATAAGAAATTGCCGATATTGACACTGGTGACTTATCAAAGGATAATTCCGTATCTTCATCACAGAATACAGATCTATATTGTATTAATTAATGTAAAATCAGGCTTTCTAATAAATCTGTTATGGATAATTAAGACTCAGAAAGGGTGGTCTGGATGGCGGCTTGTGTGTCTGTGTGTGTGTGTGTATGTGTTCAAACTCCTATTGAGTACAGTTCTCAGTGGACTGAACTAAAGTTAATCTAAGATCCAAGATATACAGAGATGAAGAAGAGAGATTTCAGCAAACCGTGGACAAAGGCAGGGCCTCCCAGCCATCAGCATGGATTGCCCCTCCTCTCTGCCCTGGGTAACGGGGGTGCCTGGAATAACTGCTGGAATAAATGTCATTGCTCATTTCTTAGCAATCCGATGTCCAGTGCAGAAATTCTTGGCCATTAAAAATCACATGGAGGGGCCAGGGATTTAGCTCAGTGGTTCTGCTGCCAGCCTCGCAAGCACAAGGACCCGAGTTCAATCCCTGGTACCAAAAAAAAAAAAATCACATGGAGGAAATAAATAAATAAATCACATGGACAGCTGGGGATTTAGCTCAGTGGTTCCACCACCTGCCTTGCAAGCACAAGGTCCCAAGGTCGATCCCTGGAACCACCAAAAAAATCACATGGAGAGCTTTACTGGAAAGAGGAGGGAGGCTCCTCATTTGAGAAATACTAAGTCCTTGGGCTGGGAATTTAGCTCAATGGTTTTGCCGCCTGCTGCGCAAGCGCAAGGACCGGAGTTCAATCCCTGGTACAAAAAAAAAAAAAAAGAAGAAGAAGAAGTACTAAGTCCTTGAGTAGTTTCCATTATTGTACACCCCCCACCTCCCAAAAAAAGATCTATTTAGGTCAGGTAATGCAACACACTCCAAGAACAGAGCAAGAACAAGAAAGTTTGGCTTCATCACCATCAGGTCAGCTCCTGTCAGTTCTCAGCTGGGAGCTGTCCCCCCAGAGATGTGCTCCTTTTTCTCTCCAAAAGTATTAAGGGAAAACAAACTTTCTGCAGGGAAGGGGAGAGAGGCCCTGATTGCAGCACAAATGATCAAAGGGAAGAAATGATGCTTATATAGGGCAATTTGGGTGCACAGAAAAACACTCCTGGGCTTATTAGAAAGGTGACTTCCTTACATTGAATTGAACCTTGATTTAAACCTCCTCAAAAATGTGAAGCTGGGGAGAGCAGGATCAGGGGCTGGTGGGGCTGGAAAAGTATATCACTTGCCTGTCCGGATCTGCCAAAGTAAACCATGCATTATGCACTAATTAAAAGAGATGTGCAACAGAGCCCCCCAGAAATGCAAATTCCAGCTCTCCACCTAGAATCTGGGAGTTTTTGACAAGTGTCTAGGACCGGTGCCCACAGCCCCACCAGGAGACCAAGGTTGTGGAAGGAAGCCTGTCCCCCCAAAGCTAATCTGAATTCTCCCTGACGTGGATCTTGTTCAAAGAAAGGGCAGTTGCTGCCATCTGCCTAGAGTTCATTCTGAACTGGAGAAAGCCTCCTAAGCTAGTGTGTTCTAGCTGACAGGCAGCAGAATCGCTTCCTTCATTTATTCATTCAACAAGCATTTACTGAACACCTATGTGCTCAATGAGGTTACAATGAAAGATTCACATTCAAGATAAAAGGAGGAACAGGAAGGGGGCACAAATACAGGGTAAAAAGGAAAAAATATAGCCAAGCTGAAAAGGGAAGATTTTTAAAGAATTTTCTTTTACATCTCCAGGCAGCCCACTGTGGAGACACAGTAACTAATTTACAATGACAACTCTAGCTATTTTTCTGCTGAATGTACCTGGACCCTTTTTCTTTTCCTTTTAGATGGTAAACTGCAGGCAGAGCTGTCTCATTTGTTGTCCAGAGAGAGACCAGGTCCTTGAGGGAAGCTCTGGCTGCTAGCCCTTAAATGGGAACTTAAGGGTTTGTCACAGTGTCACAGATATGACGGGGCCTGGAAGGGAATTAGCAGGGGCCAGAGTGCTGTAGCCTCAGATAGTGACTTCCTGGGAACCTCATGGGGCACGGGGAGCAGGCTCCTGGTCCCCTCCTCCTGGGAGCATCCCGCTGCACTCAGCCCCTGCCCTTTGCTGGACCCCCTTTGCTGGATCGAAGCCAAACATTCTGTCCCAGGATGATCGGGTCCTTTTGCCAGGCTCTGGGATGTGGCACGTTCAGTCCTCACATCAAGGAAGTCCCAGGCAGCCCAGGATGTGTTGGTCACCCTCTGTGACCATCACTCCTGAGACACGGATGCCAGGACAACAGGGCAGCCGTGAACCTGGGGAGAGTGGAGGTCCTCGCTCCTGCATTCACCAGCTTCAGGCAAAACCACACACATCTGGGCCTCAACTTCCTCCTCAGCAAAGTGGAGAGAATAATCACTCCTCACACACACTGTCACTGTGAAGATGGGATGAATCCCTGTCCCTGTAGTGTGCTCTGCTGGGAGGACCCACCTGCCACCTACAAGCTCTACACAGCGCTTCTTGGAAGATGTCCCAGGCCCACCTCCAAATCACCAGCACAGAGCACAGTGCCTGGCACAGGGTAGGTGCACAATAAATATTTGCAGAGTAAATGGACAGTGCATACCCCCCATAGCACCTCACAGAGTGAAAATTTTAGAATAGCAACTTCTCTTGTTATTATTGGAACTGATAATAGTCAAGTACCTAAACATCTCATTTCTTAAACACCTAACATGGCAGATGTACTGCTAGATCTGTTTTTAAAACTTAATATAAGATCTCTGATGTAAAAAAAAAAAAAATAGAATAAAGGGGCCAGGGATTTAGCTCTGTCATTCCACTGCCTGCCTCACAAGTGCAAGGTCTCAAGTTCAATCCCCAGTACAAAAAAAAAAAAAAAAAGAATAAAATCTATGGTGTCACATTTTTCTCCACACAGCCTTATCAAAGAGGGCCGCAGTTTCCAAGCATAAGAGGTTTGGGAATTTGGCTCCTTCTTTCTCCATAAAATTTGCCATAAGGGAAATCACTGGATGGGAATGATTAAAAGCTGTTCTTTAATTGTCTGTATGCTGATGTGTCTGAACTCCAGGAAATGAGAGAAGAAACACAAGCTATGATTGGGTTTTGGTTTATTTTCATATCCACATGGTTCTTTATCAGGTCGAGGGCCAAGGGAGAATGAGAACAAGAAACAAAGGAAAAGGAAACACACTCACGGGACTTTCAGGCTATACCCTCTTTAGTTCTGTCCACGCGAGGCTCTGGGCCCGCACCCACTCGACAGTCCATCCAGGTTGGGCAGACACAGGAGCTCGTCCAACAGCAGAGTCTGTTAGGGCGAAAGCAGCTGCCACCTGCTCATCTCCACAGAGGCAACATTGTCTTGTGATGTCACTCTGAACAAGTGAATGGGCCCACAGTAGGTCCTCCGTGACACTTGTTGGTTGATCCCTTATGCCCCCTTGGCATCTCCTTTACAATGAGCTGCCACCTTTGAAGCCAGTGGAGCACTGGCTTCATTTCTCTTCCTCAGTCTTGGAGATGCAGCCTCCCACCACCCGGGGGGCCATGTGCCCTTTATAACTCCCAGCACTGGAGGACTGAGCTATTAACCCCTGACTTCCCCCGGGAGAGCCAAGCAAATGAAGTCAGGACTAGCCACACTTCTTCTTAGCTATATAAAATCTCTCTCTGCTATGCAAATGTCCTCAAAGACCTGGTCACATTCTGGGACTACAAATACCCAGTGATGCAATTAGCCAAGGTGAATACCATCATTGCCACAATTTATTAAGCGCCAATTACATGCCAGACACAGAGCTAAGCAATATACCTACATCTTCATTTATCTTGACAACTGTGCTGTGGGTGGTTAAAGCCTCAGGCTTTGAAGTCAGACTGATGTGGGTATTATCTTCCTAGACTGGTTTCCTCACCTGTAAGGTGAGGGTAAAACAGCCTACCTGAAAATGTTGGTGTGAGAGTCAATGGCAGAACATATCTAAAATGGTTATCATAATCCATGCAGGAGGAGGAACAGGAGGAAGATAAAGCAGTTCAGAGAGGCTAATTGACTTGACTAAGGTCACACAGCTAGAGAGTGACAAATATGAGACTCAAAGCCAGTTCAGCCCTTCTCAAATGATTATTCCAGCACCAAAGTCTGTCTTCCTGCCTGTCTCAACCCTGGACACTCTCATCCCAGCTCCCGCACAGCCCCATTCTGAAAAGGCTCAAAGGAACCCTTAGGGTGCCAAGGAGCACCAGAGTTTGAAAGCCCCTAACCATGCCACTGCTGCTGCCCTTTGGGAATCCCAAACACTTGTGGAGTATGAACAATGCAGCTCAGGGCTTATGATAATCCTCTGGTTTCTCCCCTCCCAAGGCTGCCTGCCTGCTCTTCCCACACAAAAGGGACACGTGTGATGTGGGACCATTTGGCTTAAAGAAAACCAGATTTTTTTTCTGTTGCTTGCATACAAGATCTTGAATGAGACACTGTAGACCACACATCACTGTCTCCACCCAGCAGACCCTCTACTCACCATTCAAGGCTCTGTATCTAGGCCAGTTCTTAAGGCCCTGCTCACTTCTCGAATTCTCTAATGTGGGTAGGGTTTCCCTGCAAGCAGAGCAGGGATTAAAGTGTGGTGCCAGCCACTCATGTGAGAGGTCCATTTTCTATTACTATAATGAAATACCTGGAGCTGGGTAGGTTTATAAATAAGAGGTATATAGCTCACAGTTTTGGAGAGAGAGAGTTCATGTTTAGGTGGCCCCATTGGTTCAGCCTCTGGGAAGGACCTCATGCCGTAGGGCATTGTGGCAGGATGTGTAAGGACAAGGGATCAATCACCAGACAGGAAACCACAGGGAATCGAAGGGGCTAGGCTTGCTCCTTTAGAACAGCCCTCTCTGGAGAATTAGCCAACAGATCCCAAGAGAGCTACCTCTATGCCTCCCAAGGGAAGCACCCCAGAGGGTCCCAGGAGTCTGTACCCCTTAGAGACCCACCACTTCTATGCCACCGTACTGAAGAGCAAGCTTCCAACATGTGAGCCTTGGGGGGACAACAGCCACACCACGGCAGGAAGGGATCCCAGCAAGCATCAGCCAGGGTCAGAGGAGGGCAACGAACAAACAGTGGAGAGGGCGTTATTTAACAGGGGTCTCTGCAGGCAACCCAGGCCCACTGAACTCCATCCCACTGAAGAGCTCTGGGACATGACAGTCATGGCTCAGTCACAGTCCTGGAGGGCAAGGCAGCCTGGGTATTTACACTCCAACTCTTATCATTGGTTGAGGGCCCAGAATTCCTGGAAGCATTAACTCCACAACACTTCTGCCTGAGCCATACATGAGGGTCAAAGGACAGATCTTTGCCAGTGGGCGTCATTGGCACACAAGACCCAGGGTCCAATATGGTGGACCACTGAGTCGCCAAGGGGAGAGGTACCGAAGCATCTGCCAGTCTCCATGGTACATCCTGTCTTTTATTCTATATCATTCTTTTATTATACTTAGAGCAACTGTCGGAAAATTTACAAATTTTTCTGCTTATGATCTGTTTCTCCCACCAACCTGGAAGCTCCATGAGTCCAAGGACTAAGACTGTCCTGCCCCCACCAGCTAGGACAGACTCAATATTGATTGAACAGATGGATGGCTGGGTGGCTGGGTGGGCACAGCCACTTGCTTCATAAATTCTAAAAAGTTTTGGTTCACTAAAAATCTGAAACAGTAGTTAAGGACAAAATACTACCTCCTAAAATATAAGCTTGAGTTTTAAGCCCCAATTTCAATTTCAATTAAAATGTAAAAGGAAAGTGCACTTTTGAATCAAGTTGTCTGAGCTCGTTTATATCACCAACCACCCATAGTTTTCAAAGAGTATTAATTTTCACATGCACGAAATTGGATTCTACTTTTTAATGTACAATTTCCCCTGAGTCTAAATCCACCTTCATACTTATCACTGTAGTAACCACATATAAAATTCTATTAATATCTCAGTGCTCCAAGAGGCCAAGGCAGGAGGATCACAAATTCAAGCCCAGCCTGGGCAACTTAGCAAGACCTCGTCTAAAAATAAGAAGGGACTGGGAGTGCAGCTGGGGGTGTGAAGGCCTTGGGTTTAATCCCCACTAGCATAAAAATTATTAAGTCAACAGAATTATGTTCATTGAACCATCAAACTATAGACACTTTTGTACAAACTATTTTTCTCTCTTTTGTATTTCCTAATACATCAGTAGGAATAGGATTACTCTCACAATTTCTATTTGTCCACCTCTCAGTATCTATTCTTCTTTGCTCTATAATAGAATTTTTAGCTGGACACAAGGCAGACTGGGATAAAGGCTACATTTCCCAGGGTCCCTTGCAGCTAAATATGGCCAGGTGACTAATTCAGGCCAATGGGATGCAAGCATAAGTGGTAAGCGCAACACTTGAATCATGCCCTTAGAGAGAAGGAGCAGGTCCTTATCTTCCCTTTTTCCACCTTTTAACTGCCTGGTGTGGGGAGATGGTGGTGAGCCATTGGACTCTGGGATCAGGAAAAACACTCAAGGTAAAACAAAAGACAAAGAAAAAGAGTCAGTGTCTGTCTTTCACCAAACAACACCTCCAGACCAGCTGGAACTTTTCTTTGAAAAAGAGAAACTATCCAATGTAAGGTGCTGTTACTTTCTCTATTACACTCAACCCAGCTGATACGGGTATACTCATCTTTGTGGTTCTTTATCTCTAGAGTTTTTTTGTTTTTGTTTTTTTTGTTTTGTTTTGAGACAAGATCTCCCTAGGTAGTTTAGGCTGGCCTTGAACTCACTATGTAGCTCAGGCTGGCCTCAAACTTGCAATGATCCTCCAGTCTCCTGAGTGCTGGGAATACAGGCATACACTACCATGCTCGGCTCCTTTTTTTAAAGACAGAATTTCACCATGACCCTTTAAAAGATACAATTATTGCAAAGCTTGCATAACAATGTACTGAATGCAGTACATAAGTCCCTAAACCTCCACAGAGCCCAAGCCCACACCCACCCCCCATCTCTGTTAGCAGTGGACCGTCCCAAAGTGAGAACACTGAGGAGTCTCATGGTCAAGAGAACTTTTGAAATGCTAAGCAAACCAAACTGTACTAACAAGATGTGGGTACCTCCTGGAATCTTCTAAATCCAAGGGTTAGGGTGACTTCTGTCTATAAAGAGGAAAGGGAAACGAACACAAAATAATGCTGAAAGGGAGCCAGCTATCTGCATTCAACAGCAGCTTTCCCCATCCAAACAGGCAGCTTAGTTGGTACTCAGGTGCTGGCTGGGCTGAAAAGCCTTCCAGGATGTATCCCAGTGGAGTCCCCTAACTCCCTGTTGCTTTGCTCTTAATCCCCAAAATAGGGGGGTAGGGAAAGGAAAGCAAGCTCATTTCTTTTTTTCTTTGGTACCAAACTCAGAGCCTTGCACTTGCGAGGCAGGCGGCAGAACCACTGAGCTAAATCCCCAGCCCTCTCGTTTCTGATTACAGCACAACAGTACACGCTGTGGTGCAGTTTGCAGCTCTGAACTCTTAGCTCAGGTCAGGTGAAATCATTGCAGGGATACGCATCCTGCTGGAAGTTTCTGGGCAGAAATGGGAGTGTGATGCTTCCATCTTGCCCTGACACCACATCCCCAGATCAAACTCGGGACCTTACACTTGTGAGGCAGGTGGTGGAACCGCTGAGCTAAATCCCCTGCCCCTCCCCTCTTTGTTTATTCATTATTGTCTCTTTGTCTCATAGGCCAGTGAGTCTTTGGGGGATTGGACCATCTTGCTTCTCTCTGACTCCCAGCCCAGAACGGAAATCAGCCATGCAAGCTTCCTCCCTGACTCCACTGCAACAGCTGAGGACGGGGAGCTCGCTAACCCTCGGGAGCGCCTTCTGCTGTAGGAAGCTCCAGACCTGAGCTCAGCTTAAACCACAGCCCACCTTCTGTGGCTCCGTTAGCCCCAATTCTGCTCACAGACGCCCCACAAACCTTACTCCCTTTCTCCTATGTTGTCTTTTGGGTCTCTGAAGACAACTATCGCATCTTCTCTCCAAGAAGTCTTAAGCATCAGGCTTGGTCATTTCAGCCTCCCGCCCTGCTCCTGCTCCATCCATCACTCTGCCCTTTCCTGACATGTAAAGGGCACCATCTCTTCTCTTCTCAAAACTCACCCTTCCACCTGTGCCCTCGCCGCCACCTCCTCCCGTCCTCTCTGTGACCTGGGGATGGAAATGGACTTGGGAATCAGTTTTCACAAAAGAAAAGGAAAGCTTTGCAGCCACGTTTATAGTTCGGAGGCCCAGTAATGGTGAGACCACCAACTACGACCAGAAGTCAGATGCCGGGTCGGGAGGGAGATCTGAACTCAGGTGAGGCCACAGTGAAGAGGTCCAGCAGGTGGGTGGACATGCTGGTCTGGGGCAGAGATTAGGGGTCACCAGCTGGTGACAGCATGAGAAAGGATGAAAGGAAAAGGTGGCCAACATCCAACTGCATCAGACACGAGATCCAGCAAAAACACGGCTGCTCCAGGACAGGGTGAACTCGGAGACTCATTCCCGCAGAGGACAGGAGACAGCCCGTGGGACTGAGAGGTGGTTGAAGGGAACAGGAGCAGAGGCTTGAAATACTGATTTCCCTTTCCTGGAAAGCATGTTTGAGAGTAGAAGTTCCTATCAGGACTTTCCAACTTAGGAGCGGAAGCAGAGTGGCTGTGTGGGTAGGAAAGATGCTCGGAACTAATTCTCTCCCCTCTGGCCAATCTATGGGACCTCAAAAATAATTTATTCTATTAGTAACACAGTATATATTTATTCTCTTAGGTAAATAAGCTGTCATCCTTGAAAGTGTATATAGACTCAACCAGGGCAATATTCACTCGACAAATATTTATTGACCTACAAGGTGCGATCAAAAAATACGGTGAATGTTTTAAAAATCTATTTTACCTAAAAACATACTGCCACTAATCCTGCTCAAAGTACTCCCAATCGCTTTGAACACATTTATCCCATTGTCCTTGTCACTTTCCAAGGCAGTTTTAGAAGTCCTTTTTTGTGAGTGTCTTTAGCTGCTCTGTCGTTTCCCTTTCGTGGTCATTTTGACTTCAGGGAAGAACCAGAGGTAACGCAATGCCAGGCGTGGTAAGGTGGATGAGGATGCGCCTTAATGTTTCCATTGGATGGAACTTAGTACAGCATTCACCACCATTTTTATCACATCTCAGAAAGATGCTCACAAAAGAGGACTTCCAAACCTGCTTCAGAGAGTGGCAAGAACAACAGCATTAGTGTGTTTTAAGCAAGGGCAAGCATTTTAAGGGGGAATAATGGCAATGTGGCCTTTATTGTAATACTTTTTTAAAATTTAAACATGCACCAAATATTTTTATGAAGGTGCCATCCCTATGAGTAGGCAGGAGGGTTATGAAAAGAATGAGACATGAAAGTAAAGGATTGTTGTTAGATGAATTTCTGGAATTCTTAATTTATAAAGCAATAAACCCCACCACCTTTAGAAGTATATGTGAATGCTTGTGAATGCATGTATGCCTTTTCATTTCTCACCCTTTATACTGAGGTATAATTTGCATGCGATAAAATGAACAGATTTTTAAGTGCACAGTTTGATGAGTTTTGACAAGTGTAACCACCACCCTAATCAAGATAGAGAACGTTTCCATTACCGCCAAAAGTCCTCTGGTGTCTCTTTATAGTCAGCTCCAGCCCCGGGAAGCCCCTGGTCTGCTTTCTTTCACTATAGATTATTTTTGCCTTTTTCATAATTTCATATAAATAGATTTGCACTCTTTTTCTTCCTGCTGCTTTTGCTCAACATAGTGTTTTTGAGATTCATCCATGTGGTTAGGTGAATCTTCCTTTTTACTACTTGGTTGTTTTCCATTGTATGAATTAATATACCCCAAGTGTTTAACTATTCGCCTACCCATAGATACTTACTTGGGTTGTCTCTAATTTTGAGTAATTATGAGCAAAACTGCTCTGGACATTTCCAAACTTCTCTGGCCATGTTTTCATTTCTCTTGGATAAATAACTTCAATATATGACTTCCAAATCATATGACAGTGTACTTTTACTTTATAGGAAGTCACTTTATTGTTTTCTGAGGTCTCATACATTCCTGCCAATAATACATGCATGTTCAGATGGCTTCATAGCCACCCCAACCCTTGATATTAATTATACGTTTTTGAAAGCCAATTCCAGTGAGGGTATGTTCTTTATCCACCCTGTGTTTGGCAGACTGGTTGTTCAGTCTGTACTTTGTCTTCTCACTTTCTTAACAGTGTTTTTCAGAGAGTAGTTTTACATTTTTCTGAAGTCCAGTTCATCAACATGTTATGGTTCGTGCTTTTGTGTCCTAGCTGAGAAATCTTTGCCTACCTCAAAGTCACAAAGATTTTTCTCTTGTATTTTTTATTAGCAGTTTTATAGCATTAGGGTTTACAGTCAGATCTGTGAGCCATTTCGAGCCAATGTTTGCACAGGGTAAGAGATGTCTGGGTGAAGGGTTATTCACTCAGGGGCGACCAACTGTTCCCGTGCTGTTTGTTGGAAAGAGGACTCTTTTTCCATTGGATCATCTTGGTACTGTTTTCAAATGGGTCTATTTCTCAACTCTTGATGCTGCCTCATAAATCTTTATTTCTATTCTTTGGGCAATAGCACATTGCATTGACTACTCTAGCTCATTAATAAGTCTTGAAATCTAGTGGTTTGAGTCCTCCAGTGTTCTTCTTTTCATAATCATTTGGGCTATTCTGGATTCTCTGGACTTCCATATGATTTTTAGGATTAGTCTGTCCATTTCTTAAACAAGAAGCTTACTTCGATTTTTAGTGGGATTTCTTTAAGCCTATAGGTCCATGTGGGAAAGCTCGACATCGGCACAATAGAGTCTTCCAATACATGGTACGGAATCTGTGTGTTTAACTTGTCTTAATTTCTCTAGCAGTAGTTTGTTATTTTCAGTGTAGAGTTCTTTTACATATTTTGTTAAATCTATCCCTAAGCATTTCACGTTTGGATGCTATTATAAATAGAACCATTTTAAATTTTTATGTTTTACTCCTGCTATAGTTTGGATCTTGATGGTCCCCCAAGTGCCTGTGTGCTAAGTCTTGGTCCCCAGGGTGGTATTACTGGAAAGTGATGGCACTTTTAGGAGGCAGGGCTTAGTGAAGGTCCTTAGAAATGCCCTTTCCCCTTTCCCTTTTTGCTTCCTGGTTGATGAGGTGCGCGGCTTTTCCCCACCACAGGCTTCCACCATGATGCACTGTCTCACCATGGGCCCAAAGCAGTGGGCCCAGCCACGGACTGGAACCTCCCAAACTGTGAGCCAAAACAAATCTTTTTTCTTTATAACTTGATTCCCTCAGGTATTATATTGTAGTGGTAGGAATCTGATCAATACAAATACTCCTAATATATAGTAGTACAATTAGACATTTTGTATTACCCTTGTATCCTGCAACCTTGCTAAACCCTCTTATGAGCTCTAGCAGGCTTTTCAATAGATTCCTTAGTAATTTCTACGAACATGATCATGTTACTTGAAATAAAGTCAGCTTTTTTTTTTTTTCCAAACCACATGCCTTTTTCTTTGCTTTGCTGCCATGGGCAGTATCTTAAATATAATTCTGATTAGAATGGTAAAGAGAAAGGTTCCTGCTTGTTGCATTTGGGGGCAAACCTTTCACTTCATTTGTCCATTATTCAGTATGATGTCGGTTGTAGATTTTTCATGGATTCCTTCCTGCATCTTATTTTTTAAATTGTAAGTAGCATCATTATTACTGCTAGTATTAAAAAGGTTAAACATATTTATTGTAAAAGAAAAAAGCAAATAAGACCAAAGGGTATGACATGAAATGCAAAAGGCTTCTGACCCAAACTCACCAATTTCCTCCCCAAAGGTACTGACTGGTTCTTTGGATGTTGAGAGAGACAGTGGGGAGCAAAGAGAGAATCACTGCTGATTTAAGGAGAAAAAAATTAATCCAATTCAAAGGCACAATCACCTCAGCCACCCAGAGCAGTTGGAGTCTCCCTTTCCTCTCAGAGTCTCATCTGAGCCCCCATGTGCCCTGATTTTCTTCTCCACATGCAGAGGGAAAGGAGCACTGTTCTTAGAGTCAGAAGGGATGGGATGAAAAGACACAGACTAGAAATATGACCATGTGCCCTATACATAGAAAATCAACCAAGAAAGTAAGGGTCCCTGGCACCCATGGGCCTCTAGGATTTCCTAAAGTAGGGAGAGCCTCACTGCCTCCCCAGATTATGCAGCTGTGAAATCAGACAATAAATACCAAAGACAGGGCACGAGAACAAAGTCAGACTAGAGATTGGAGGCAGGAAGCAGAACTTCATTTTAAGATCCATGTTATTTTCACTCAAAATCCATTTTCTCTGTGAGTGATAACACTTCCTCCTTTATTGATCAGCTTCTGAGATTGGCCTGTATCATTTTGGAGAGGCAATATCCTCAACCTTTAAAGGATTAATTTGTCCACTCTGGAATAAACAAACTAATTTTTTTTTCCTCTCAAAACTTCTCACCTTTTCAAATGAAATCTCCAAATACAAGAGTGTTTGGCAAGCCTCCCGGAGCAATGGATTTTGGTTAGGATATGGACTGGAAGCAAAGCCAGTCATCTTAAGAACATTTATCCCTAATTTTTGTCTATGGATAAGGGTGCTTACCTTTTAGTTTCAGCTAAATAATGAATGATTTTGTGTACAAAGCATATACCATACACTATTTGGGACATTCATTGTTTAGGTGAAATTCAAATGTAACTAGAAGTCTGTATTTTATCTGACAGCTCTATTACGGATTTCATTTCCTTGCTGTGTAGAAAATATCAAAAAAACTGCTAGAAGGTGTGAGAATCCAGAAGAGAAGCAAATAGTAACACTGGACTGATTGCTGGATCCCATGGGTGCCTTAGACACATTGCTCCCTTTGACTCTGTGCTCACAGCTGCACAAAAGCTCCAGGGCTTAGCGTCACCTCCCATGTTCCCAGTGGGGCCCCTGAGGCTATGTGTTAGTTAGCTTTTCCTCACTGTGACCAAATACCTGAGAAAAACAACTTAAAGGAGGAGAGGTGTATATTGTCTCATGGCTTCAGAAGTTTCAATCCATGGTGATGGGTCCATTGCCATGGGTGTGAGGTGAGCAGAACATCATGGCGGAAGGGGGGCTGGAGGAAAGTTGCTCACCTCATGGTGACCAGGAAGGAAAGAGACGAAGAAGGGGCCATCAACTAGATCCCACTTTTGTTTCCATCACCTCCCAACAGTGCCACCAAATCATGAGGTTAGAGCGCTTGTGACCCAATCTCTTCCCAAAGCCCATCCACAACCAAGCCTTCCACACAAGGAGCCTTTTGGGGGCACACTTTGGATCCCAAATATAACAAGCTGAGAAGGATTAAGTGGCTTCTCAAATCTAAAATAGTTCTACTTGGGCCCTGAGACTACTTGCCTCAAACTCCTGCCTAGGGATGGGGACAGGGTGCCACACTAGCTGAGAGCCAGAGGGAGCCTGATTCCCTCCACCACTGTCCCTGTGTGTGTAAAGCTCCTACTAAGGTGTGGGTGGCTGGGTCACCCAGGATTCAGACGCTCCCTTGGTCCTTCCATGAAATCCACAAACACTCAAAACAGCAGCCACAATCTGGAGCCTGGTCTATTGGTGATGAGAGCCAGGAGGGTTGGAAGAGAACAGAGGCCCACAGATGAGCACTGCAGGCAGAGAAGAGCCACTCCGGGTGTCTGAAGGGAGCAGCACAGTGCTAAGAGCACAGGCAGAAGCATGTTGATGGCAAAGGAAACACTCTCGGCTTCGGAGTTTTCCTCTAAGAGCGTGAGAGCGGATTCAAAGCCAGTCGAATGCCCCTGGCCTTCCATCACCAAATGTTATTGGTCATCTCCTAACCATTAGGTATCAGTGCGAGGCCCACTGCCTGCCATGCAGGCAGACAGCAAGGGGCAAGAAATGTGTGAGGGGAGATTAGCAAGTAAGCAAGTGAGTAAGTAAGCACAATCATTTCAGGTGGCAGCAAGTGTTCTGGAAAAAATAAAACTAGTTTGGATCAAGGCCAGAAGCGCTGGAGGAGGCAGCCATGAGACGATCTCGGGGAGAACAACTGAGGCAGAGGAAACGGTCAATAAGAGGGCCTGGAAGAGAGGACAGATGGGCCATGGGCAGGAGCAGAGTGGAGGGGAGAGGGGAAGGGGACAAGGCCAAGCAGGACAGCTGTGTCCTGTTCATACTCTCTGCTTCTGATGTCGAGATCAATGTAAGGCCAAGGTTAAGACAGTCTCCGACCCGGGTGGACAGGAAGTCCAAGCCCAGAAGCTACCGGAGGAAACACCAGCGGCAGATTCAACGCTGGTCCCTGGACAGCACGGTGTTTAGCACTTATCTGTACACCGAACAGAAGCTAAAACCCAGCTGCTCTCCGTGTCCTGAATAAGCAAGGCGCAGTGGTGTGTGAGGCTGAGGAGAGCCCAGCAGCCCTGTCCCGTCACTGCCAGGCTTTTTTTATGCACTGTGCTTTCCCACGTCTCTCAGCTGCTCAGCCAGGTGGTTCCCACCAGTGTTGGGGGCCTCGGGTCATGGACCCCACAGAACATACTGCATGCCCCAGGATGTGGTTACAGAGAACACCTGCACAGACTGCACAGAGACGACGCGGCCTGTCGCTGACCGCCCATTTCCTTCCAATGCAGATCCATCCCTGTCTCTTCTACCAGCTCTGCACATTGCTTTAATGTGGAAAGCGGCTGTGAAGCCAGGCAGATTGGTATTCGCACCCGGGCTCTGGCACTCTTGCTGTGTGGCCTGAAGCGAGTCCCTTAGGGTTAAACTGCCCACTGGGGTAGCCACTCACCACAGGCGCTCCAGGGTGCTTGCAGGGTAGCCCAGGGGAATTGACTTGCATTCTGTTTCTATCAGACAGCACTGCCTTGTATACTGTGAATGTGTTTCTCGCCTATAAAGTGGAAGGATGGCGTGGTGGCACAAGCCCGTAATCCCAGCATTTTGGGAAACTGAAGCAGGAGGATCACCAGTTCAAACCAGTCTGGGAAACTCAGCAACTTAGCTAGACCCTTCTCAAAATTAAAAAGAAAAAGGGGGGAGCTAGGAATGTAGCTCAGTATGGAGGTCCTGGGTTCAATCCCCAGTACGGAAAAAAAATTTAAAAGGAAGGAAGGATGGTGTCCCCAGTTAAAAATGTTTTGAGAATTCAGTGAAATGCCACATTTAACGTTGAATGTGCATAACTTGGCAGGCAAACAGAAATGAAATCTGTCCTACTACTAATAACACCTATCAGGCATTATCTCATTTAATGAGATTTCCTCAAAGCATCTTCTTAGAGCAAGTGAAGTTATTCCCACTTTATGGGTGAAGACACTAAGGCTAAGAAAATGTAAATCATTTGCCCTAAATCACTTAGTGACTCAGTAGCCACTACTGGCTATCAATCAATGTAGATGTCCATTAGTGGATACGTGGACAAAGAAACTGTTGTGTCTATACATGGGGAATATTATTCAGCTGTTACAAAGAATAAGTTGCTAGGTATGGTGGCACATGCCTGTCATCCCAGCACTCAGGAGGCTGAGTCAGGAGGATCGTCATGAGTTCAAGGCCAGTCTGGGCTACATAGTGAGTTCAACACCACCCTGGACTACACAGCTAGACGGTATCTCAAAAAAACCAAAATATATAAAAATGAAAAATGCAAAGAATGAGGTCCTATCATTCATGGCAACATGGATGAGCCTAGAGGATATCATGTTAAATGCAATATGGCAGCCACAGAAAGGCAAATAATGCATGTTCTCACATATGTGTAGAAGCTAAAAGAAAAATTTGATGTCATAGAAGTAAAAGTAGAATAGTGGTTACCAGAGATTGGGGAGGGTGTAGGGGTAAGAAGAGGTTGGTTAGGGGTACAGGGGTGCAGGAGGATAGGAAGAATAATTTCTAATGTTCTATAGCACAGCGGGGTAATTTTAATAACAATCAATTGCATATTTCCATTGGCTGAGAGAATGAATTCTGAATATTCTCAATACAAAGAAATGATCATGTTGGGGGGATAGTTATGTCATCATCACACGCTGCATGCATCTATTGTGATGTCACACTGCACCCTGTAAGTATGTAAAATTATTATGTCATCCAAATTTGTCAATTAATTTTAAAACTGACAGAGTGCCTGAGCCAGTATTCATAAAGAAATATTTACTGAGGTCAAAGTAATCGAGTTAAATGGCACTATAAGGAACACAGTATTTTTTGACATGGAAAGACATCCTGATTTAAAAGAACAGCAAATTATAATGCAGTATCCTCAAATGGACCTCAGGTCATAGGTTTCTGCATGGGTGTGTGAAAAATAGCCTACCCCTCTCCCATCACCTCTTCCTCAGTTATGGACTTTTGGACACTTAAATGTTTTCATGATATTTTAGTAAGTGGAAAAAGCAAAGGATGCAACATGCATCGTCTGAGCTTTTTTTGTACGAATAGATGTAAATATAACACCCTGTCCCTCCTCACCCTTTCACCCATCCCCCTCTGTGCTTACAACATGAAGAGATACAGGGAAATGTTGTTTAGTGAAAAAGGAAATGAGCCAATGAGCATGGTGGGATTCCATTTCGTAAGAGGACAAATCTGTGTACTATGGCAGGAGGAAATCCTTTGCTCTCCTCCCTCTCCCTGACCTCTCTCCTGCCCAAGAAGTAGAAACACTGGTCCGTTTGGCTCCAACTCCAGAACAGTGCTTGGCCCATGTTTCCCAGCAGGCAGAGGAGCTTTGTCCACAGATTCTCATGTCTTCAGCCACCTGTCCGAGGTGGTCAGCAGGGAGGAAATTTCATGATTCACAGTGGGCTTCGGAAAGGGCCCAGACTCTTTAATACACCTTGGTCATAGCCACGAATCCAGTTTACCAAAGAGGGTAGCGCGGGGATTCAGCATAAACCTTGTCCTTATCTCCCCTGGGTGTCTCAGCAGTGGGAGAAAAGGGGATGACTAAACCAATACTGGATTCACGCCTTCCTGGATCCTTAAGCAGATACAATCCAAAGCTTCCCAGAGTTCCCACAGGCCCCTACCCTGTACAAAGGAAAATGAGAAGGATATACTTCAAACAAGTTTTTTTAAATGGTTGTGCCTTGGAGGTAAAGTGTTGATGGTTTGCATTGTCTTTTTTTTTTTTTTTTTTTTTGGTACCAGGGATTGAACCCTGGACCTCGAGCTTGTGAAGCAGGTGGCGGTACCACTGAGCTAAATCCCCAGCCCCTGCATTGTTTTTTTATGGTTTACCACATTGCTATAGTCTGGCTATGAGATTCCCCCAAAAGCATCTATGTTGACTGCTTGGCCCCAGCCTGTGGTGCTGTTGGGAGGTGGGGAACTTTTAGGAGGAGGAGCATAGTGGGAGGAAGTTGGGTCATTGGGGGCACGCCCTTGAGGAGGACCCTGGGAGCCCAGCCCTTTCCTGCCTCTCTCTGCTCCCCAGCTGCCATGATATATGGCACCACCACAGGCCCAAAGAGCAGAGCCACGCAACATGGACTGAAAGCTCTAAGCCCATGAGGCACACCTTTCCTTCCCTTTACTCATTTTTCTTAGCTATCCTGTCACAGCAATGGAAAGCTGACTAACACACACATTTTCCAGCTTGCTTATTGATAGAATCTGTTACATAAATAGCAAGGGGGTGAAATGAAGTTCAGTGCGTCTACAGTTAAGTGGTGCTTCTGTGATTTTGGTACTTCTCACACTTTTGGAAGGAAGCTGAAATATTCTAAAGGAGACTATTCTCTCCTTACCTTTCAGAAAGCTGTGACCTCCTCTTTGACACAGTTGGAGCTCTGAGCTTCTCCATAGTTCAATATCTGCAGTACATAATCTGCTCCCCAACAAGCCTGACCTGTGAGCTTCAGGCTTTATTACCCTACTCTCTTTCACAGGCCTGCTGTAAAGATGTTTATTTTCAGCAACACAAGTGATCGATTCTCTCCCCCTCCTCCCTGCTCCTGCCCTCTCCTTGTCCCAAAGTGCCTTTGAAAGGCCCAGGGCACAGCTCAGCACTGGCCAGAGGTGGGCCTGCCTTCCTGTTGTCCTGTCTGTGCCTGTATTCAAGTACCATTTGTTTTCATGTCTTTCTCCTTTGTCATTTCGAATCAAGGTAGAATTTTGAAGATCATCTGACCCACGATACTACAGATTTCTAGCTTACAGTTGAAAATCGTCACATATCCATTGTCCCTGTGACAGGCCACGATTGCAATGCTGAGTTTATAAGTTTGCAGGGTGGGTGGCTGGACTTGGCCCCTAGCTGTCTTAGCTTTTAGTATTTCTGACCTGCAAAGTACTTTAAATTTGAATTACTATAATATTTATAAATCAGGTGATTTTACCCCACAACTCAGACTCCTGACTACTCTTGAGACCTTGGATCTAAGGTGGCCCTGGCACAGGAAGTCATTTGAGGATCCAGGCTGGCAGCTAAACAGCTGGGCGTGGCTCTCCTGCTTACCATAGTCCCCAGTGCTCCCTGACCTCCCAGCCCTGTGGCCACGTTTCAACTGCCATCTGTCTTCTCACACGTGGATCACTGTTCTCATTTAGGCCACTCTCACATCTCTGTGGACACCTGAATTGGCAGCTTCTCATCTCGTGAGTTAAGCAGGGCAAATCCAGAGATACCGTTAACTTCCTCTTATAGAGCTGTGTATCGGATTCCAATTTCATGAGGAAAAGAAAGTTGCATGTAGTAGATGGCAAAGAACCAGACAAGGCACAAAAAGACTTATATTTTAGCTTTGCCCAACCAGTTACTAGCTGGGGACCTGAATAGGACACATCCCCTCTCTTTGGGGCTCAGTTTCTCCACTTGTCAATTCTCATTAACTCATGTGTTGAGCATCCCCCCCCCCCCATGCAAAGCACTTGTTCTAGAAAAGGATGGAAACACAAAGATTACACATAGGGGCTTTGCTGACATGAAAGCGTGGCTGAAAAGCCTTTGACACACCTCCTAACCACAGTTAGGGTGTTTGTCCTCTCCACTTGCACTTGAGGAAGCTTGTGACTATTTGACACTTGGCCAAAGTGAAGTCCTGTGTCCTCCAGGGCCAGGTTACAAATGGGCACAGTGTTCCCCTTGCCCACTGGAGGAAGCCCCAGTCACACGGAAAAGCCACTTGCAGGTCCTCTGATCCAGGGCTGGGCACAAACTTTTTGGCTCTTCAGCCCTAACAACAAACCTGTGAGCAAAACCTCCTGACACCTCCCACCCTGTGACATTCAAGTCACCCCAGCCATTAGAATCTTCCCAAGAACCATCCCAGCCAAGCCTCACACATCTCGGAGCACAGACTTGTGGTCCCTTCTGTGCCATCTCATTCCCGACCTGTGGGATCCGAGAGCATAATGAAGAGGTCCCTAGGACAGACATCTTCAGTTCAGCGTCGCTTCCTGCAGAGCATCAGGTAACCTAAATGGGAACTTAGTTCCATGGAGCAGTTACCACAGCCAGGTATTTGCAGGGCACTAACCAAATGCTAGACACTTTGATGAGGTTTTTCAAAGCAGCTATGACCCCACAGAACTCTCACCATGATCCTAGCACACAACTCCCACCATCTTTCCCATTCTGCAGGTGATCACACTGAAGCAAAGAGGCCAAGAAACTCACTGAAGGTCACAGAACTTCTAAGTAACCAGAGCAGATATTATACCCAGGCACCGCAATTCTACTGCCTACTTGCTTAGTCCCCTCTGTGTCCTGCTCACGGATTGCCACAAATAGCATATAAGCATGACTTGTGTCACTGACAATCTGGTGACCTGGACCTACACAGCCAAATCTAGACATGAAGGATTTCTGGAGTCCCATTTTGCATTTTAATAATCCTTGTGAGCTTAGCATTTTGTGCCTTACAAGGCAATCGCTCGCCATCAGATAAAACCGAGGTGCCAGGAACATGCTCCCTGTGGATTTCAGGGTTCTAATCAGACCCGGCCTGATGCCAGGCTCCTCCATGAGTGTGTGAACCCCAGTTTGAGTAACACTGGCCCAGGCTGTACCTGCTCACTTGGACAGCAGGGTAGATGGAGAGTGTGGTAGAAGCATAGGCGGTGGAGCCTGTGCTCATAAAACCATCAGCCTTCAATCACGGCCCCACCCTGACGGTCTCGTCCAATCCCAACCATGCTGGAAGGCCCCACCCTCTCATACCATACAGTGAGGATTAAACCCCAGCATTCGTTCCCAAGGAGATGAAACATGTTCAGTGCTGGAGGGTAGCTCAGGGGAAGAACACTTTCCTGGTGTACATGAAGCCCTGGGTTCCATCCCCAGCATTGCAGAAAATTCAAGCCATAGCGGTGTTTTTTCTTACTAGTATTCACATTTTTAAATAGTGAATACCATGGTAGACCTAAGGGCCGTAGGTGTGTATTCGCCACCCTAGTTATCCAGAGACAGACAACAACAACAAAACATGATTCTTTGGAAAATGGATAACCATTAAAAGTAGTAATCCCTGAGGTCCATATCGGTGATATGGAGTTGAACCCCTTTGGATCCTCTGAGCTTTCTCTAAGTCAATGGTTCTAAGCTCTTCTAGATCACAGCATTGCCAGTGCAAATTTAAACTTCATCCCCAAAAGAATATATACTTACAGCCAGGTGTGGTGACACACGCCTGTAATCCCAGCACTCGGGAGGCTGAGGCAGGATGGTTGCCATGAGTTTGAGGCCAGCCTGGGCTACATAGTGAGTTCAAGACCAGGCTGCACTACATAGCAAGACTGTCTCAAAAAAAAAATAGATAGATACATGCATACATAGATAGATAGATAGATAGATTCATCCCTCTACACAGCACTTTGACACAATTCTAGGGTATTTGGAGATACTGTTCTTCTAAATCACATGGAGATACTACTCCTCTAAAAGGGCACGTAGACCTCAGTTTCCCCAGGCTATAACCAGAAATGTCTGCCCTCGATTCTATACAGGACCTGGTGTCCTTTCAGCCACACAGTGGAGTCACATTTTCCAAGTAAATGCTTTGAGGGTGGAACTATCCATTTACATCCTGATAAGTATTTTTCTTCGAGGTGACCATAGATAACACTGAGTGAGACTTTGACAAAAGTAAAGCTATTGTGTGGCTGCCCTTCAGACCTTGGGGCGTGACCTTGAACCTGGAATGGCCCTATGAAGTGGGCGGGTATTCGCTCTGTCAATCACCCCATACAGAAGTTGGACGGACAAGGGAACAAGGCAGCCTCGGACTAGGAAGGAGGAACTTCCTTCTCTCTCTGGTCTAAGAGACAGTGGCTCAGTCACCAGTGCATGAATGAGTCTGATGTCCCCTAGGAACCCTCAGAGGCAAAGAGGTTGGGCTGGGAGCAAAGAGCAGCCCCACACATTTGCGTCAGAAGAAGTGGCATCCCCATGATGACAGCAAGAACAGGGAGCGACAGGAGGCAGGATGTCACCTTCGGGTGGTCATTGTGACCTCTAGTTTCCATCGTCCTGCACATCTCATCTGAGATGCCACATTCCGGGATCCCTGGCAGCCCTATCTAGAGCCAACATGCCCAGCGTCAGTCTCTTTCAAACTCTGTTTCCTCCTCGACCCTCAGCATGTCTGTCATTACATATTTGTTTGGATGGTTTGCGAAAGGAGAAAATTGGAAGTAGAGTGTCTTGTGGGCCATGGGTGGAGCCAGAACTCAGACAAAGAGTAGAAGGACATTGGAGTGCCCAGGACACAGACCCTTGCCTGTGGGTTTCAGGCCCCTGTGCGACCAGACACCTAGAACTGCGATTCTTTGCTTCCTGATCTGTTCCCCTGGGTAGACTTCGAGTTAGGAATCTCATCAGACTGAGCATCGAGCCCATGCCCATTGCTATTCGTTGCAAGGCTGTGACATCCTGCATTGAGTTTCTTTCCTGCTTCCAGCCTGTTCTGCAAAACAGGGGCAAACAGCTGGCTACGGCCAGACCTATAGATTTTACCAGGGGATGAGTTCAGCAGGAAGGAATAAAGGTGTTCTGTCTGATAGAAAACCCTCGTGCATTGATTTTTTTGTTGTTACTCTTGTTGATGATGCTTAAGCTTATTTTGTTATCTCTGTATTAAACTCAGAGTGAACCAAGATCCTAGATATCCACGGCAGATCAATTTCCAATACCCTTTACTCTCACCCTCAGCACTGTCCTTCTGTTGGTAATTTCTGGTTCTGGGTTCTGGATTTAGAAAACATCCAAGTACAGACTCTGTCACTCTGACGCCTGGAGAGAAGGGCTCAGTCCAGGGCTTGTGTAATTACAACACCAAGTGTCGCCAAGTGTGGCTCTTGGGCTAGTGCCAGCCCTGGGCTCTGTGTCCTGGAAGCATCATATATCAAGCCAGGTCTCAGAGAAGGAGATTATTGTTGTTTCCTCTTACAGAATAGGAAACAGGCTCGGGTCAGGCAGACTGGCAAGGTCATCGGAGAGAAAGTGGTAGGTTTTTCCCTGTGAGACTCTGAGATGCTCAAGCCCTGCTCCCAAAGCCCTCCATGCTACTGTTGTGCCCAGATCGCGATGTCCCAAAGACCACCAGGAGACCGTTTCCGATGTAAGCACACGAGGGTCGTTTATTCAAGCTTAAGCAGGGACTCTCAATTGTCACCGACGCAGCGGATCGAGATTGAGAGCCCCGAGCCTCGAAACTAGCAGGGTTTTTATTGAGTATACATCAAGCTTTGGTTGTTAGTAGCCAGGTGATTGGTTAATGCTAAATACATATGAAGTGTAGGGTTTTGATTGGTTAGGCTCGGGGGGGGGTTAAGGGGGTTACGTATAGATTTTTGCAAGGGAGAAGGGGGCAAAGGTTAGGGGCCGACTGTCATAAGCTGATGGTTAGCAGGTCCACTGACTAATGGTCACATTTATCTTTTGTGGGCAGTTAGCCATTAACTGTTTACCTTATAGGTAGTGTGTCCGGAATGTCCTTCCTGAGTACACAGATGGCTGGGTAATAAACTTAGGAATTTTGAGTGGATAAGCACAAGTTTGAGAGAACAAAGGAGACAGCTCCAAAATGGAGTCACTCTGAGAGAACAAAGGAGACAGCTCCAAAATGGAGTCACTCTGGCTCCACACTACTTTTGGCTGTATTTTCTCTGTTATCCTTGACAGGGGCTGACGCCCAGGCCTCCCTCGTACCAAGCAAGGCCTGTCCCACACAGGTGTGGACGGGGCAGCCTCACAAGCCAGGCATGACTTTTCCAGGTGGAATTCTCCTTTGTCCAGCCACTCACTTCCTGGACTCTTCGGCAGAGTGGACCCTTTGGTTTTGGTTTTTGTGTTTTGTTTTGTTTTGGTTTCATTTGGATTTTTATGGTACAGGGGATTGAACACAGGACCTTCACCTTAAGCTACAACCCCAGCCTTTTTGAGTTTTTATTTTGAGACAGGGTCTCAGTCTGCTAAGTTGCCCAGGCTGGCCTCCAACCTGCGATCCTCCTGCCTCAGCCTCCCAGAGTGCTGGGATCACAGGCTTCCGCCACCATGCCTGGCTGGAACCATGTTTGTATGAAACTAGAAAGAGACTCTATCAAAGGAAGCCAGATCACACTGCAGCGGGCAGCATGTGCTAAACTAGAGAACCCTTGCAGGAAGAATCCCAAGAACCCAGGCCTGTGGGAGTGTGCCCACTCTACGCAGGGAAAGCTTGTAACCTTCCCTCATGCTTCCTCTCCCCACCACAGTGACACTGCACCTCCTGTCACCTCTTTCTGTCCCCTTCAGCCTCTAAGCACAGCCTCGGTGACACAGGGACAAGGATGTGTCCCCCACCCCGTTCCCGGAGCTGGCTGCCATTAGCACAGCCAGGAGTGTGCACTGAGAGGAGCCAGGCCATTAGCACAGCTGAATAATTCACTACTCCCCAAAAGGAGGCTGCATCTTCAGCCTGGCTCCAAAGAGCTCCTGACAGGAGGAGGGAAGCAGCATTAGAAAAAGAGGCTTGGGCCCAGTCTCATTGGCATCTGAAAGTATTATCGGGGCCAGAACCCAATTTTGAAATCAAATAAAGTCACACTAAAATTGCAGTTTAATTTGTGAGTTTAGCCCTGCTAGGAGAGCAGCAGGGGAGAGACTAGAGAGAAAGCTCAAGGTGGTTCTGATGAGAAGCCTCAGCCAGGAGCCCAGGTAAGGCAGCAATTAAGGAAAATCAGGGACAAACCCAGCCCAGGTGGAGTGGAAAGGCAGTGATGTGTACGTGTTTGGCTGACATCTGTGCCATCCCTGGGCACCTCTGTCTGCAGAGCCCTCCACCGGCCAGTGCCTGGGGTCAGCAGACCCCTCCCTGACCACATCAGGGTGGCTCAGCCACGGGGTGGACGGGGAGCTGAGGGGAACTACTTCTCCATCCCTCTGCCTTCGTCTGTGTTATGATGCTATAACTGAATACCAGAGACTGGTACTTTATCAAGAATAGAGGTTTATTTAGCTCATGATTCCGGTGGCTGAAATGTCCAGATGGCATGGGGTCAGCCTCCGGTGAGGGTCCCAGAGCTGTGTCAGCTCATGATGGAGAAGTGGGAAGGGAGCCAGTGAGTGACACATAAAAAGGGCCAAGCACAGGGGGTGGCTTTGCTTTTAAACTGACCCATTCTCAGAGGAGGGAGAAGAGGAGAGGAAAGAGACAAAAAAGAATTAAGATGTGTTAAGTACACGTACCGACTGCCCACAATGAATGTAATCATATTTCCCATATTTTCCTGACAGAGTACTGATTGATAAAACCACCAGCACTGGCTGGTGCGGTCCAGGAAATAGAAAACTGTCAGGAATACAATTTTTCACAGCTCGCAACACATACCGGGTACCAACAGTTCAACCCTTCCGACACCTGCAGAGCTGGAAATCAAGGCCTGTGCAGAGGGGGAAAACCTTTCCAACCAAAAGCTTGCCCTCTTTGGAGTAAAAAAGCAAAAATTTAAAAATGGGCCTTTGACTCAAACCAATCTGGGTTTATACGCAGCTCTGCCTTTTGCCAGCTGAAGGACTCTGGGTCATTCAAGCTTCCTGCAGCTGAGTTTTCTCACCGGCAGGCTGGGGAGAATAATGTCTATATTTTATAGGATTTTTTTTTAATATAGGCGACATCATTTCTGGCATGGAGGTAACTCTTCCATTAATGCCAGCTCCCTTGATCTGAAAAACACTTTACAGTTACCACAAGCAAGTCTGGGTCCAGCACTTGCTGCAATACTTTCAGACTTTTGTGAACCTGTCAAAAAACATGAAAAGGTGCTCTCTGCCCTTTTTTGGCAGGGGGGCATGTGTCTCCAAAGAAAATTCTAAGGATAAATCGCTGGAAAAATTAAGTTATTTCCTTGGGCAGAGAAATAGAAAGTTCTGATACCAAATAATAAAACTTGATACACAAAGCTGCCCCACATGGTTTTAGCTTTGGCAGAGATGAAAGAAACAGACATTTCTTCAAATATCATGCCTGGAGCTGCAGGGAGATTGCTACTGCTTTACAGGTTTGCAAGCTGCCCCGTGGGACCTGACTGCTCAGAATTCTTTAGTCTGCAGCTACTGTGACAGGGCTGAAAAGCCAGTCCTCCCTTCCTCTTGTGATGTTTAAAATAAACCAAGGAAGTAAAAGCCCTGAGCTGGAATGTGAATTGGTCTTTTTTTTTTTTTCCAAATAAACCCCTGCTTATAACTTTCAATTGCCCATCAGATAAAGGATTAGCCTGCTGCTTTTGTGACTCTTTGCCATGGACTTCTTAATAAAAACTCGATATCTGATCTTTGGGCTCGCAGGATGCAAACTCTTATCCTGATATCTTGATGGATTCCTGGGACAGGGTCAGAGATGACAAATCTCACCCTCCTTGACCTCAGATGCTCATGGGAAGGTAGCCAGGAGGCCTGGTGTAACTCAAGAGCCTCAACCCATGCTGGGGCTGCGCAGGTTCTGTTAGGTAAAAAATAGTCACAGTTGGCGGAGCCCAAACAACCACCATTCATAGCTACTCAAAGCCAACAAAGACATGGCCAGCTGCTGCCGTGTGGACACGGTTTGGCCCCCAAAGGACCACATCCTGAAAGCTCTGCCCCAGTGTGGCAGTGCTGAGAGGGGATGGGACCTTTAACAAGTGGGGCCAAGAGGAAACAGGTTAGAGCACTGAGGCTGTCACCCTAGGAAGGGATTAATGTAGTTCTTGTGGGACCCAACAGCTCCCACAAGAGCAAGTGGTTATAAAAACAGCAAGCCCAGCTCCTAGAGACAAGAGGGTCCCCACCGGAGGCTAGAGAGGGGGCTGCTTGATCTTGGACTTTCAACCTCTAAAACTATGAGCTGAGTAAGTTACCCAGCCTCAGGCACTTCGTTATAGTAACAGAAAACAGATAAATACACCAGCAATGTCAGGCACCTATATGTACCACGCAGTGCCCACATGAATAAAATGGGCTAAATGTGCGAGAGACAAGTCCTGCTGTGGGATGGTGATACTCAGAGCTAGGAGGACAGGGCTCAGAGCTCAGCCGCTCGTTCATTTTCCCTACTGCTCATTAGCAAGCCTCTTGCCTCTTGCATGTCTCAGCCTTGGTTTTCTCAGCAGCTATATGAAAATAACACTTGTCACAACAATAAGCAATACTAGGCAGGTCAAGGGAGGGAATGGAGAAAGATGTGTTCGGTGGTCATAATTCTCCCCGTGAGATAGAGGAGCCGAGGAAGTATTGTGTGTGCTCCTGCCGGGACACTCGGGACACTCAGGACATGGTGTAGGACACACCCAAAGGAGGCCCGGTATCAACGGCCTCCCCAGGGGCCCAGGGCTGGTGGGAGAATGGGCTCCACCCCACTCTGGCTGCCCTAACTCTGGGAGCAGCCATAGAATGTGCAGCTGAGTGAGCCAGGACACCGGGGACTGTGCAATTCCATCCTGAATGCAGGGGCAGTCCTGGTCACCCCAGTCACCCAAGTCCATGTGAGAGCCACGTGCTTCCGAATGTCAGCCTCCGGATCCACAGCTGCCACGTCCATTCCTGCCAGAACTTCCAACCCGCTTGCCTCACCCCACAGACTTGGACTGCCAGGCCCTGCAAATGCACAGGGCGGTTTCTCTGTTCTACTGGGGAACCTGAATACAAAGCTCCATCTGCTGGGCTCTTATCCGCCTGGCTTCTCTGTAATGTGTGAACTGTAAGGTTCCCTAACCCCTACACTCCAGGTCTGGTTTTCAGTTCACTGGCTGATAATTCCTTATAAAACTCTGGCCTGACTGGAGGAAATCCAAAAGGGAACATAAACCTTGTCCATCAATAACCATTCTTCCCTTATTCTTTTAGTAACAGATTCCCTGAGCTTTAACTGAGCATGTAGCATCCAAACTAAACACTCTGTTTCCCTTGCAGCTAGTTGTGGCCATAAGAAGAAATTCTGGCTGATGAGATGCAAACAGAAGTGATGTGTGCAATATTTGGATAGCTCTTTTAAAGAGAAGCATGCCTCCAATTCCCCTTTCCTCCCAACTGACTGGAATGCAGATGTAATGGTAGGAATTGAAGCAGCCATTTTAGACCAGAGGGGGAAGATGGCAGAGCAGCCTCATAGAAGGTGCCTGGGTCTCTAATAATTTGGAAACCACCACACCAATCCTGGACTGCTTTCTCAGACTTCTACTGAGAGATGGATATGCATTTGTCTCAGTTTAGTTCTCCGTTATAGCAGCCAAATCTCTATCCTACCTAAATATAAAGACCAGAGCAGGAGTTGGCCCCTGCCAAGTGCTTCCATGTCCACTTCTTAAAGTCAGGCACAACCACTCAGACCCTTTCAGTCTGATCATGAAAGCTGACAATTCACGGCAGGTAACACACAGATTGCTAATCACTGAATTTGGGCATCCACCCTCGTGGCTGATCAATCACATGCACGGTCCCAGTTAATGCAGCAGACTCTGCAGATCCCAAGATGCAGGTCTGCTGCCCACCCCTTAATTCTGGGCTGGCCTGGTGACCACCGCAACATGACAGTGTGCCAGCTCCCAGCATGCAGGTCCAGATGCCCATGCCTCTATTCATCCCTGGGCACTGTCACCCCGAGGGCAAGGTCAGCACAGAGGGTTAAAACTAGGGAAAGCAGAGGGAACTAGCCCAGCCGAGACTGTCCATCGTCACCTGGTCCCCAGCGAGTGAGACAGAGGAGACCCAGCCAAGATCAGCAGAGCCCAGCCTGGATCAGAACCAGCCAGCTGCATGCAGCATCCAGCCCCAGCTCACAAGACCACGAGTGGAATAAACGGTTAGGGGCTTATGGTGTTAAATATTGAGGTAGTTTGCAACATAGTAATGGTCAGTGGGTATATATATGAGAAGGAAGGGACACACACACATTCTCTTATTCTGCATGTTGTTCAAGGGCTCAGAAGCAAAGAGCTAAGGGCTTCTGGTTCCTTGCAAGTGGATGAGTATGCAGAGAGCTCCTCTCAAGAGGCTCTTGTCATTATCTAAAACATTTCAAGTGGATGCATCCTCTAATCCAGCAAAACCACTTCTAGAAATAGATCTTATAGAAATACTTGTGCACATCCTGAAAGATATATTTCCAAAATGAACATAACTGCATTGTTTATAATAACAAACACTGGAAACAACCCAAATATCTATCAATTGCAGATTGGTTAAATAAATCATGCTCTCACCATACAATGGAATACTACACAGCCATGGAAAACTTATATACTGACATCAAAAAGCGCATGAGATATATTTGAGAAGAAAACAAGTAGCAGAACAATATATATAGGGCCAGGGAGATCGCTCAATGGTAAATCACTTGCCTAGCATGCATAAGGCTCTGGGTTCCATGTCCAAAACCACACACACACACACACAAAAAAAAAAACTAGAAAAAATCTCATTAAAATGAATGTTGAACATATATGTGCACAGCCTAGAAAAATACGCCTATAGAAACATTTTAAAAATCTGAAAGCAAATAAATAAATAAATAAATATAAAAATCTAAAAGCAGACCAAACAAACTCTCAACAGTGGTTTGTGCAGTCTGTAGAAATAAGAAAATTCTTTTACTTTTTACTCTATTTCTTTGCACTTCTGTTTTACTTATAGAAATGGCTATTATCACTGTACAAAAATAATCATAGGGAAAACGTTTAAGTATGAATGGCCACAATGGTGGAGTCGATGCATTTGTCAGGCTCTGGGGATGACATTTCTTTGAACGCAAACCAGCTTTACCTTAACTGTTATTTTCAGTGTCACTGCTAGTCTAGAGGGCTTCTGTGCAAACTTTAAAAAGGGACGGTTCCTCTCACTCCACCCCAGGTAGTAAGGAGAGTATGGGCTGGATTGCAACCCATTCATCTCTAACCTTGAACAGTGAGCAGCCTGCACAGCTGTACCCAGCAACTCTGGTTCTCGTTGATATATTGCTATCTTCGCTGGATTTAGGTGGAGTCAGGGATTTGAAGTAGGGAAAGAAGGAGACGGAGTCTGATTCATTTTTTATTGCTCATAAGGCTACAGGGAAGACAAATGTCTGCATATAAATCCACATTGGTATTCTGCTCTGAGCCCACAGGAACAAAAGCTGTACAGAGTGCTGAAGGTGCGGGCCCAGGGCAGCTCGGAAAGCATTCACTGCTGATTCTTTCTCGCAACAGAGGCAGTGGGAAGCTCAGTTTACACAGAAGTTAAATTGAGGAGTTTTGGACTTTTCCCAAACCATCTTTGGTCATTCTGGGGGCTCTCTGCAGACCGTTGTCCACCTGTGAGGCAGACTGATCTCAGAGATGGCTCGAAGATTCTCCCACAAACACGTTTGTGCCTGGCTCTTTGCTGGGCACAGGTGAAGAAAGGAGGGCAAGACAAACATGGCCGGCGCTGTCATGGATCTTCCAGGCGGCCCGTGCAGAGATGCTAATTGAATAATCGCACAAACATTAGATTACACCATGTGGCGGGGCCGTGTGCAGTGGAGCCATGACCCATCCCAGGGAGTCAGGGAAGACTTCCGGAGGAAGAGACGCTGGATCCGGGTCTGAAGGCTGTGTTGGTCCTAAGTAGGTAAAAGGAGGAGAGGAGGACTTGCCATCCATTTGTTGAGTGGCTTCTTTTTCACTCCTGCTCACTCATCCAACAGGGAGCAAGAGGTCAGGTGACCGGGAGCTAAGGTCTCAGCTCAGAAGTGCTAACAGTGCTCCTCTTCTGCAGCCCGGTTTCCCAACTGTCCCTAGACGTCCTGTCATTTGCATCTTCTGAACCAGTCCCTTCAGAGACGCTGCCTCCTAACATGACCCCGATTTGATGTGCCGTCTTTCCTGCTGAGCCCTGACTTACACAGAAAGAAGTCACTCCTGACTTCTGAACTTCCTGCCTGGGCACCATGGTGAAGGGCAGCACCCTTCAAGAGACAGCTGCTTGGAAAAGAGAGGCTCTGGGGTGGGAAGAGAATCATTTGATATATTACTTGTGTTTCCTACTAGGTATTCAAGGGAAGGTGTGGGTATTTCAATTCCTAGGTATAAACAGCGAGGTAGAGGTTGGGGCTAGAGATGTGTATCTAGGAGTTGTCAACACATTCAAAGCATTTAAAACCTTAAATTTGAATGAGGTTACCCAGAAAGGAAGAGAGATAAAGAAGAAATGAGCTGTGCAAAGGCCCTGTGGTAAAAGTGAGTGCGGCACTCTGTGTTTTAAGAACTTGGAAAACGTCTCTGGCTGGAGCAGAGAGCCAGGAAGTGGCTTGGGATGAAGCTGCAAGGCCCGTGGTGAGGACTCAAGTCTTTCTCCCAAGAGCCTGGAATGGCACTGTAAGGTTTGAGGTAGAAGGATCCGATCAGCACTTCTAAATGGTGATGCCAGTGGAGGAGTGAAAATGGGTTAAAGCTAAGGCCCCACAGAGCAGAAACAAATTGCAATGCAGACACAGCCCACCTGAAGACATTGTGACAATGACACTAAGATGTGGTCTACACTTTCTCAGGAGCTTTGCTTTCAGGCCAGAGAACCTCACTGGAGCATAGGGGTGTGGGGATTCCTCCTCCCCAACCAGAGCCTGCCAGGGCTCCGGGACTCTGCCCCACCATGCTCTCTGATACGATGCTCTCTCTACCACACAAGCTACTACTTTCTCACCCCATTTGCTTTGACCAGAAAGAATTTTGCAGCTGAAAAAATATCCTCCTGCTTCTTATTCTGCCAAGTCCCAAGTGAGAAGAGGGAAGTAAAAGTGGCCCAGTTTTCACACCCTCAACTCCCTGCGGGACTGGGGCAGTGAACAGGAGGGGCTTTGGGTGAGGCCTGTACCAGCACAGATGCCAGGGCTGGGAGGCACAGGCTGCTTCCAGAGGTAGGGAGAATCGATGGCAATTAATGCTGAAGACAAGCCAGGGAAGAAAATTCAGAATACACTCACCAATCTAGTAGCTAAAACAGGACCCTAAAAGGCAAAGCTTTCAGACATCTCCCCCACCTCCCCCAAACCATTAAAATGCCCCTGGCACCATGCAGCAGAGAAAAAAAGACAGAAGCTATTAAGTTCTGCTTCTCTGTGAAACAGCAGCAAGATAATTTCCCAGCAGTGACCTACATTGGGATTGCGGCCATGGCTGGGGCTGCAAAGCCTGACTCCCCACTCAGGCACAGGCGGCCATGGGTCCTCCGAGAAAGCTGCACACGTGCCCTGCAAACAGCAAGGAGGCTGACCTGCTGCTCGGGGGCAGCTGATGGGCTGGCCCAAAGTTCACCTCAAACCTCCTGCGTGGTGAGTGTCTCTGTGCTTTTCAGTAGCTGTGCCCCCTATGAAGGCCACATGAGGCTCAGGGAAGCTTTGCAAGAGCAAAGTAGCTTTTAGGAAATCTGATGTTTCTGAAAGCTGAGGTAATAAAACCATTAAGGGTATCAGTCACATCACAAGACCATGTTTCTTCTTTATCAACTGAATCCACCACTGGGTTCCAAAATTGAAGTCTAATCCCTTAATGAGATTACATTTTTGTTGATAGTCCAAAATTCAGACCAGAGAGGTTAAGTCAGAGGAATAAAGGGTAAAAGAAATTAGAAGAAAGACCATGGTTGGCCAAAATCAACAAGCATTCAAATCCAAATAAATAAGTATGACAAGTACTAAAACATACCGGTGCCTAGCCCTGTGCCAGGCATTGCTCTGGGCCTTCCGTGTGTGTTGCTTGTGTAATCACACATTTTTGCCTCTGAGATCAGGACACTGATTATCCCTGTTGCACAAGTGAGGAGAAAGGTACATGGAGGTTAAGTGACCTGTCCACTTCTAGTAAATAGAGCAGTCAGGATTCCAGCTCTAAATCCTGTATGTCAGTAGAAAAATATGGCCTTTTGGATTTATGAAGTTCAAGGATCAGACAGGATTCGTTTCTCAGTCGCCTTTGGTTTCTGACATTCTGTGTATAGAAGACACATGTCTGGAACATAAACCAAGGCATTTCCTTCTGGATTCCAAGTTGAAGGCCAGTTTAAGTTAGTTTGGACTCACCTCAAAACCTGAGCCTGAGAAGTGGACTTGGGAAGTTTATTTGGGAGGTGACCCCGGGGACAGAGAGGAGGTGGTAGGAGAGAGGGACAGAAGGAAGAAAGGCCAGGGAAGATGTGTGCTGGTGACCTGGGCACCTTGGTGGGCAGCCAGGGCTCAGTGGTGCTGGGCAACCTCCAATGACCCACCCAGAATTCAGGGGCTTTACCCACCAGGGTTCCCCCAACAGCGCTAGCTCCCCAGCCCTCCAGTCACAGCCTGAGTGGCCTTCGTAGCATGGGAGGGAGCCCTGAGGCTGAAAAGCTGACCTGCCTGGATGCCTGGCATGGGCCCGAGGGGAGCTGTCCACCGGCTCGGTGCTGAAATCGCACCTGCAGAGTGGGCTCAGCTCACACCACAAAACCATCCTCTCAGAGACCAGTGGGCAATCGATCCTGCTACCGTCATCCCAACCTGAAAGTTGCTCCCCAATTCTAGGTCTCAGCCCTCTCTGTCTTTCCCTTGTAATGAAGATGAGAACAGTTCTCTAGAAGTAAAACCCGCCAGGTGGTCCATCCAGCAGCACTAATTACCTGATTAACTCTTCCAGGCCTCTAGTGAACAGAATAGGGAGGGCTTGCTTTTCGTCTATCACACCCAGATGGCATGTTCTCACATGGGGCATGCACTTCACCTACCTGGGTTACTACAACTATCCCTTACTGGTCTCCCCACCCAATGAGACATCCAGCTTTAGCCTTTCTTCAATCTACAACAGAGGTCACTTTCAGGCAAGAAAATCTCATGAGATACTTCATGCTTAAATTCCTGAAATAGATCCCTGCTGCCTTCAAGTCAAAGTCCAAGCTCCTAGCCACAGTTTATGGCCTACCGTTTGGACTAATTTGTGGTTTTTCTGACCTTCAACCTAATTTCTTCCTAATCCCTCTTCATGTGCTGTACACTACAGCAGCATTTCCCTTACACCCCTCTACCTTTGCCATGCCATTCTTTCTCCCTAGAGTGTGCAGGCCTCCCCATGCATGTTCTCCAAGGCCCAGCTCAAGGATGATTCCCTTAGGGAATTGCTGGGTTGGGGGAACATGTGCCCCACACTTCTTTTTCAGTCCCACTCCCAATCATGGGAGGGAAGACCTTTAACCCAGCCATCCAGTTATCTAATGTCTACCATTCTTATTAACAAAATGAGTTTATAGGAACAGACATGTGACCCAAACTGAGCAATCAGAAGTCTTCTTTGGGATTCTGTTGCTAAGACTAGTGAGAAAGACCATTTCTTTCTCTGGGCTTTTGATATTGCAAAGACATGATTCTGTAGAGTTTGGAAGATATATTTCTCATTACATGGAAGAAACAATCCCACAGAAGATGGCAAGAAGGTCAATATACTGGAAGCACACTAGTCTAAACTCTTGGTTTTGAGTAAAAGAAATTTAATTCAAACCTACTTAAGCAAATAAATGAATAAATAAAGAATTATGGGGAATCAGTGGTATTTGTTTAACTGAGATCAGGCATAGCTGAATCCAGAAACTTAACCAATTTTCCCTCCTTCTTTGTCTCTCCTTCCTCCTTTTCCATCATTTGGCCTCCCTCACCTCTGCTTGCCCCAATTTTCATGGCAGCCATCTCCATGTTCATACTCCCTTCCTTCCAGCTTAGAAATCCAACAGGAAAAATGCTTCTCTCCTTCATCACCAATTTCCAGATCCCAGAGAAGTCTCTGATTGGCCCACCCTGGTCATCCACTCACTCTACCTAAAGGTTCAGGAAGAATGAGCCCCATGATTGACAACCATCAGGGCCCTAGAGCAAGAGCTGACCAGCTACTCAGGGCTCAGGGCTCAAATCTGGCCTGCTGCCTGTTTCTGTAAACAACATTTTATTGGAACGGGGTCACATTCAGTCATTTGCATATGGGCTACAACTACTTGCATTACAATGGCGGGGTTCAGTAGTTGGGAGAGAAAGTGTGGCCTTCAAAACCCAAAATAATGGCTCTTGGGCCCTTTATGGAAAATATACACTGACCCCAGCCACAGGCAATGGGAGAGGAGTGAGCTCCCCATCTGCTTATAGCAAAAGCCAGCACCGCTTCTTAATATGTAACCTTGGGGACATGGCAACCTCATGCTAAAACTTCTTGGTCCAGCACTGTGTTCTTTTGGAGTTAGATTTAGTTGGAGGCATAATTAATCCAGAATGAGGCAAATGGGGGACAAGCCAGGGAGACACTGCACTCCCCTACAATAAACAAAGAGCTGAATACAGAGTCACTCAACAGTAAGCTCTCAATTAACAGCAGACCAAAGAAAAAAGTTAACAGAAACCTAAAGAAAGCAAAGCTGCCCCCTGGAATGGGAGCAGAGGAAATAACTTTGCAGAGGTACAGAATGACTTTCGGCAGCTCATCCTCCCTCATCCCCGCTGAAGTCCTGACGCAATTATGTCTCGGTCAGAAGAAAGCAATTTTGCTCCCATTGTGTAGAGAGGAGAAAATGGTCCCTGTTCTGGTGTTCAAATTCCTCATGATGTTCAGGTACCGCAGCAGGTGGCTGCTGGCCCAGAATGCACTGGGTCCCTTGTTTGAGGAGGGTGTGGGGGAGAGGTGCTGTTCAGAGACACTGGAGAAACAAAATGTTTTCATCTTAATCAGCAGAAGTGCTTCCAAAATAACCCTCCCTTAATTGCTCAAACAAGGTAGCACTCCTGCTTCTAATAGAACATTCCGAAGTCCAAGCAGAAAACAAAACTGCAGAGCCAGAGTCTGTCTGTCAAGAGCCTCTTGCTCTCTCGAGTCTCCACTGCTTCATCTGAAAACTGGGAGGCAACTCTTCCCTTCCATGGGTGTGGGAAAAGCTGGGTCTGTAACTGCTATTTCTCCTTTTGAATGAAACACACTACTTTCTGAAGGCCAAATAAGAATCCCAGAAGCAACTGAGTGTGGTGACTCATGCCTATAACTCAGGAGGCTGAGGCAAGAGGATCGAAAGTTCAAGCCCACCAAGGCAACTTAGTGACTTAGCAAGACCCTGTCTCAAAATAAAAAAGGGCTGGTGATGTACCTCAGCATGAAGGCCTTGGGTTCAATCCCCAATACTACAGAAAAAAAAAAGTCCCACATTTACCAACTACTTCCCCAGGCCACAGTTCTTCAACCGAGAAGGCGGGTGCCATAATTATCCTCTTCTTTCGATGGGGAAACTGAGGGTTTCTGCTTTACCCAGTCAGTGGTAGATCCAAGATGTGAACTGAGGTCCATCTGGCTTTACATCCCACACTTTTACTTTATACTTGAGGGAACTGGGCATCTAAAGGATAGATGAGATGCCAGCAGTCTCATCCTGCTCCTGGCCCATGCTGTGCTCCAGACGGCTCAGTCGAGCATGAGGTTGAGGCTCAGGGACCAGAAAGGGCATCTGGGGATGTAACTTTTATAGCATTGCACTGCCTCTTACAGGAACCCTCTGAGGTGGGCACTATTATTATGTCCATTTTTCAGATAGGCAAACTGAGGGTGTATGAGACCCGAAGTGAGATAGTGAAGGGATGAATACAGGAGCCACTGCTTGTTCTAAAGATGGTGCCAAATACACCAGCAGGTTACCAGAGCTTGCCTGTTCTTCTAAACATCAGTCAGACCCCATGGAAATCTATTCCTTTCCCTGTACATAAACTAGCATAACCTCAGGGTTCAATGAGAGTATGAGCTACAACTAGCCTGCCAGGCTTCAAACTCTCCTCTACTGCTTGCTAGCTCATGGCATTACTTAATCTTCCCTGGACCTCAGTTTCCCCACTGTAAAATAGAAATTAAACAACAGTATTATAGCTCTTCCTCTTTGCTTCTCTTCCCCATTGTTTTGTGGTACAGAGGGAGCCCACAGGATGTGGGGAGTGGTCCAGGCTGGGTGAGGAGGGCATTGGAGTGTGCAGGGGTTAGAGGCAGCCAAAATGGTGCATGGGTCACAAATAGGAAGGTAGATCAAAGTAACTAAGCATAGCAAGATCCGGGTTAGTCGGTAATGGATAAATGAGTCATAAATACAGAAAGGGAAAAGAACTGATGATAGAAAGAAAGAAAGATAGAAAAGAAAAGAAAAGAAAAGAAAAGAAAGAAAGAAAGAAAGAAAGAAAGAAAGAAAGAAAGAAAGAAAGAGAGAGGTGGATGGGTGGGTGGGTAAGTGGATAGATGGATAGATGGATAGATAGATTGGTGATGGATGGGTAGGTGGATGGATGGATGGATAGATGGATAGGGGATAGATAGATGATAGATAGATAGATAGAGGAATGGGATGTCTACAAAGCCTCAAAGCACCTCCCACAAACTAGATAATTACAAAAAGAAAGGGGGTAACTTTTCTTGGAGAAGCCTGGCAGACACTACTTTAATCACGCGATGTAAGTGTCGATCATCAGTAATAAGACAGATCAAAATGAGGAGCCACCCAATAGGCTGCAAGGAGAAGACAGCATCTCTCCTACGACCCTCCTGCTAAAGAGGCACAACTTGAATCTCATCATCAGAAACCTCAGACGCCCAACCAGAGGAGCAGGCTACAGAAAACAGCCCTGTGAGCTTCCCAAGCACCGAGGTCACAGAAGCCCCGGAAAGTCTGAGAAATCATTTCAGACAGAAGGAGATTCAGTCAAGGACAGTCAGTGTGATGCCTGCCTCTGAACTAATCCCGTTCATGTCCAGAGGGCCAGCAGCAGCAGTGTGTCAGTGTCCACTCCTGGACTTGGCTGGTGGCATGCGTTTAAGCAGGAGGACACCTTGTTCTCAGGAAATAAGGGTGAAGTGGAGCAGGTGACAACTTGCTCTCAGATGATTCTGGGGAAATAAAACCTTGGCATTGTATGCCCAACTTTCCTGTAAGTTTCCCAAAAAATAAAACTGAAAACAAACAGCACCCATCTGCCATAGGAGTCTCAGTCACTGTGAGCTGCCACACTATCGGCACCCTCTCCCCTGTGTCCACGCCCGGGTAGATAGACCATAAGGCATCAGCAGGCAATGGCCACTTAATCGGACATCTGGCCACCGGCCCAGCAGCAACCATTCCCTCTCACCAAGAGCATCTTGCCCCAGTGCATCAAACAGATGCAGCGAAACATTCATTTTCTTTAGAGCACTTTACCGACAAACAAGACACATGATCCATCAGCAAATTCTTTTGGCTCAGCCTCCCAAAGAGACTCAGAATCTAGATGTTTCCTAACCCTCCGCAGTAACACTCCAGAGTGAGCTGTCATCTTCTCTCGTCCGGAGCATCCGAGCTGCTTCCTGCCTTTGCCCCTTACTCTCTGGGGTCTACACAACACTGCAAAAACTAAATAAAATGTAAAACTCAGATCCTGTTACTCCTCCCTTCAAAGTCTTCCAGAGAGGCCCTGCTTCACTCAGAGAAGCAGCTGCTGACTTTACAGGGGTCTGCGTGGCCCTGCACCCTGCCCCTTCCATCACAGCTTCCAGCCCCACCCCCAGCATCTGCACTGGCTGCCCCCTCTCTCCCTCTCCCTGAAACACTGTGCCCCATCCACACGGCCAACTCCTCCTCCTCAGATTGTTGCTCACAGCCTAGCTTCCATCTGAAGCTTCCTCTGACCCCTATTTAAGATCACACCCCCTTCAGCCCAGCACTCTCTCCTACAAGTTCATGTTTTCCCCCAGCAAATTCCACCTTCTAAAAGTATTTATTTATTCATTTTGCTTGTCACACTGCTTATAATATTTGTTCCTTTTGGGCAGATGTCTTGGCTGATCATTTTCATTTAGTGCATAAAACCATTCCTCTGTATGGAACAGAAGAAAAAAAAAAGGAGGAGCATAAGACTGCATAGGACCTCTACTCCAATAAAATGGAAAACACAGAAGAAATGGGCAGATTCCTAGATACATACGAATTGCCAAAGTTAAATGAAGAAGATATAGAAATTCTAAACACCCCAATTACAATGAGCGAAATTGAAAATGTAATAAAATATTTACCAACAAAGAAAAGCCCAGGTCCAGATGGCTTCACTGCTGAATTCTATAAGACATTTAAAGAAGAACTAATGCCACTACTCTTTAAATTCATCAAGGAAATTGAAAGGGAAGTAATACTTCCAAATTCATTCCTGGAAGCAAGTGTTACTTTGATTCCAAAACCAGGGAAAGATCTAACCCAAAAAGAGAACTACAGGCCAATCTCCCTAATGAACATAGATGCAAAAATCCTCAACAAGATACTGGCAAACAGAATACAGAAGGTCATCAAGAAGATTATACACCCTGACCAAGTCAGATTTATCCCAGGGATGCAAGGATGGTTCAACATTCATAAATCAATAAATGTAATACACTATATTAACAGAGTCAAGGACAAAAACCATATGATCATCTCAAAAGATGCAGAAAAGGCATTTGACAAAATCCAGCACCCATTCATGATAAAAAAAAACCCTACAGAAAATTGGAATAGAAGGTCTTTATCTTAACCTGATTGAGGCTATCTATGAAAAACCAACAGCCAAAAAAAAAAAGAAAAGAAAAACCAACAGCCAACATCATACTAAATGGTCAAAAACTGAAAACTTTCACGCTAAAATCAGGAACAAGACAAGGATGCCCACTATCACCACTCCTTTTCAATATATTTCTGCAAACATTAGCCACAGCAATCAGAAAAGAGAAAGAAATAAAAGGAATAAAGATAGGAAAAGAAGTTAAACTGTCATTATTTGCTGAAGATACGATACTTTACATAGAAGACCCAAAAAACTCAGCCAAAAGACTTCTAGACTTAATTGACAGATTCAGTAGAGTAGCTAGATACAAGGTCAACACTCAAAAAACAATAGCCTTCTTGTACACAAATAACAGACTTACTGAGAGAGAAATTAGGGAAACAATTCCTTTTATAATAGCATCCAAAAAATGAAATATCTAGGAATCAATCTAACAAAGGAAGCAAAAGACCTCTACACTGAAAACTACAGCACCCTGAAAAAGGAGATCAAAGAGGATACAAGAAAATGGAAAGACATCCCTTGCTCCTGGGTAGGAAGAACCAATATAGTGAAAATGGCCATACTTTCAAAAGTGCTACACAGATTCAATGCAATGCCAATTGAAATTCCAACAACATACTTCAGAGAACTAGAGAAAACAATCCAAAAATTCATTTGGAACCAGAAGAGACCTAGAATAGTAAAAGCAATTCTAAGCAACAGAGACATGGCTGGGGATATCACAATTCCAACTTGAAACTATACTACAAAGCTACTGTGATAAAATCAGCATGGTACTGGCAAAGGAACAGACCTGAGGATCAGTGGAATAGATTAGGAGATGCAGAAACAACTCCAGACATGTTCAGCCACCTCATCTTTGAAAAAGGAGCCAACCACCCTCATTGGAGGAAAGATAGCCTATTTAACAAATGGTGTTGGAAAAACTGGATTTCAACCTGCTAAAGATTGAAACTAGACCCATACCTATCACCATGCACTAAACTAAGATCAAAGTGGATTAAAGATCTAAATATTAAGACAGAAACACTAAACTTACTGGAAGATAAGTTAGGTAGAACTCTTGAAGGTATTGGCATAGGAAAAGACTTCATGAACAAAACCTCAGTAGCACGGGAACTAGCAGAAAGAATCAACAACTGGGATATCATCTTATTAAAAAGCTTCTGCATTGCAAAAGAAACCACCAACAGAGCTAACAGACAACCTACAATTTGGGAAAAAATTTTTAGCAGCTGTACCTCAGACAAAGGACTACTATCTAGAATATATAAAGAACTGAAAACAATCAGACCCCCGAAATTCAAAGACCCAATTCAAAAATGGGCATCTGAAATGAACAGACATTTCTCAGACAAGGAAGTAAAAGCAGCAAACAAATATATGAAAAAATGTTCAACATCACTGGTCATTCGAGAGATGCAGATGAAAACAACACTGAGATTCCACCTCACCCCACAAAGAATGGCTGCTATCAAGAAATCAACAAATGACAATGCTGGTGGGGTTGGGGGGAGAAAGGAACCCTTCTCCATTGTTGGTGGGAGTGCAGACTGGTGCAACCACTGTGGAAATCAGTATGGAGATACCTCAAAGAACTAGGGCTAGAGGTCCCATTTGACCCAGCTATTCCCTTGCTGGGTATCTTCCCCAGAGAATTAAAAGAATCATAGCACAGCAATATATGTGCACCCATGTTCATAGCAGCTGTTTGTAATAGCTAAAGCTTGGAAACAGCCCAAGTGCCCATCAATAGAAACTGGATAAAGAAGATGTGGTTTTTTAATACAATGGAGTACTACTCAGCCTTAAAGAATGAGAAACTAGAGACATCTATAGCTAAATGGATGCATTTTGAGGCCATACTCTCAAGTGAAATAAATAGGACACAGGTGTAAATACCGAATAGTTTCTCTAGTGTGAGGAACTGAAAGTGTAAATAAGGGTTAAAATGATTAAAAGGAATAATTGATAATTTGAAATAGGAAGAAAAGGTCCAAAGGGGTAGGGGAAGTGGGAGGGGAAGGGGAAGGGAAAGGAAAAATTATGAGAAATGAAAAAAAAATGGAAATGATGTCTATGTAAATAGGGAAGGGTGGAGGGGGTGAAAGGCACACAGGTAATGGGGAAAAAATAAGAACCATGATACATCATGTACAGGTACAAGCACCCAATGATAAATGTAAATGTACTGTATACCTAAAATGTACCAATAAAAGAATTTAAGAAAAAAAAAAAAAGACTGCATAGGGCCCACACCTGGTGACAGAGCTCCCAAGTCACAGCCTTGTGTCTTCTCCAGAGCTCCCACCGACCCTGGCCAAGGAGACCAGCCTCAAAAGGCAGCCCTGCCCCCCACTGACACCTTCATCTTGAACTCCCAGGCTCCAGAACTGTGAGGAATCAGACATGTCTGTGGTCTCGGCCACCCAGTCTTCCGTGTTTGGTTTCATGAGCCCTAGCAGCTAACACGGTTGGAGAAGAAAAGAGACAAATGGGGTTGAGGTGCAGCTCGGTAATGCACACATGCTTGGCATGCACAAGGCTCTGGGTTTTACCTCCAGCAACAAAGGAAAACAAAACCAAAATAGACAGGATATCTGCCCCTAAGAATTTACAGTTTAAGGCCACGCTGCTCTCCTCGGTGACACCCGCAACTTAAAGGAAGGAGAGGTTTATTTTAGCTCACATTTCAGTCCACAGTCAGCTGCTCCAAGCCAGGATGGCATGGCAGAGGGGCCCGGCGGAGGAGAGTGGCTCACAGCATGGCGAACAGGAAGTAGAGAGTAAGGGAGGAGCCAGGGAGGGACATGCACCCTTCCAGGCCACGCCCCCACTGACCCCACCTCTTCTGACCAGACGCCACCTTTTAACACAAAGCCCACTATAAGCCCCCATGATCCAATCACTTTCCAAAAGCCCCATTTATGAGCACTCGAGGCTTTGGGGGATCGCCAGATATAAACCATAGCATCCTCAAAGGGTGGGTGCCCAATTACTGTAAGAATTTACATCAGTGGATGCAAATAATGGTTAGACTGTGCCAGACTCACAGGAAGCACTCAGAATACCAGAGTCCTTCAGGACTGAATGCACATGGGGAAACTGAGGCCAAGGAGAGGGTGGGACTGGCCTCAGGTTGCAGACCTGGTTAGTAGCTTCATCTTTGGCTCTGTTTGTTTTTATAGTTCTAGGGTCAAACCCAGGCCCTCGTGCTTGCTAGGCAAGTGCTCTACCACTAAGCTGCACCCACAGACAGCTGGGCACTTTCACCACCACCTGACTTCAGTCCAGTCCCACCAAGAGTCCTAAATTTCCACCACGGCATTGGAGGGAGTCTCTTTTTTTTAACAATTTAAAATAAAAATGTGCCTGGGGCACCAAATAGCAAATCTCATCACTCTCAGAAAGAATGGGAGGGACATAAAACTTTGCCAGCTCTAACAAGGAATAATATGGAATGAAGCAATATCCAGCCTACCCAGAGACGTGGCACATTCTGCATGGAAAGACCACACAAATAAACAATGCTGGTTTTAAATCTCTGTAAGTGAAAAACCAACCCCCTTGAATTTTGAATCAGCAATTCCGTATCTGAGCATGTCACCTGAGGAAACCACCCTGAACAGAAGAGCAAAAGCTTTATGCATTAGGCACACTCACATATGAGGAAAAATGGAAAGCAGCACAGGTAACCTGGGGAATGGTTAGGCAAGCTGCACCTCACAGAACACTATCCAGATGTACCGAATCATGGTTCTGATATGTTTATGGGAAATATTATGTCATCGGGTCAAGGTAAAAAAAACACAGGATACTGTACAGAACTGTATGCAGTATATATTGTGATCACAGCTGTGATGAATTAAAAACTGTGCATATAAAAATAACAGTGTGAATATGCTATTCACATGATTATCTCCATCTGTCTCTTCCACTATATTCTCCAAATTATCTACAATGATCGTTGACATATTTTAGAAAACTAAATTGATTATTTAAATATATTTTGTAATGTCAGAAGTATAGCCTGAGTTTTTCTCTTAAAATGAGTCTTATATTTTAAAAAACTAATAGTAAAATGAATAGTGACAATGACAATAATTCACATTTATTGAGAATGTATTGCTATTCTCAGGACTTGACTTTTTTTTCTTTTGTACTGCTCATTAAACCCAGGGCTTTCCCACTGAGCTATGTCTCCAGCCCCATTTTTATTTTTCATTTTGAGACAGGATCTTGCTAAGTCACTAAGTTGCCCAGGCTGGGCTCAAACCTGCAATCTCCTGCCTTAGCCTCCTGGAGTTCTGGGATTACACGCATGCACCATTGGGCTCAGTTTAAGCACTTAACTTTTATTAACTCAAACTTTGGTTTCCAGACTGTTCCAGCTGTATCTTCTCCTTGCTGTCCTCTGACCTCTTTGCTGCCTCTCATTAAATGAAGGCCAGCCTCAAGCACACATGAATGAATGAATGAATGAATGAATGAATGAATGAATAGCATAGCTGTCAATTAAATAAAGATCCAAGAGGCTGCAGCCCAGAAATTTCATGTTTAACAACGAGCAAGTGTAGATTAACAGGAAATTACATCCATCAGCAAGAATTCTTTACAACTGAAGAACTCAAACCATTTTCGTATTTTAATACTCTTGGTACACTGATGAATAGCAGAGAAATGCCAAAACAGAGGAAGAGGAATGGCAATATAGTTTAAACACTGACACTTGATAAATTGGTGCTTTTTAGCCTGTATCACTCAGTGTGGAGAGAATATAAGAGATCTAAATAGGAAGGCTTTCATGAAACTTGGCCCAGGCCTAGCTCCCTGTGTCATAAGCTTTGGTCCATTGGCCACACAAAAGAGTCAGTCTGCCAGGACTAGAGGTAAACCCAGTCTATGATCATACCACCAACACAGCAAGTGCCTTCCCAGCCACCTCTCCTCCCTTCTTGCCTTTTGCCAAACCTTGTTTGGTCCACAGGTCTACCTACTTCTAATTCTCTTCTGCTATATAATGTACGATCCCAAAATTTAGTCACTTAAAATAACGATCATTTGTTTTGCTCACAGATCTGCACCTTGGGCAGAGCTCAGAGAGGAAGCTCATCCTCACTCTCATCCTCACTCTACACACTCTACACTCTACATTAGGAGAAGCTTGGCCAGAGCTGAGGATCCACCTTCAAGATAGCAGACCTACCCTCAAGATGGTGGACCCACCTTCAAGATGGCAGACTCATATGGCAGGCCAGATGTTGCACACTGTCCTCTTGGAGCTCACTCATGGATATAGGCTGGAATCTTTGGTCCCTCTCCACAGGGAACTCTCCAGAGGCTGACTGGGCTTCCTCACAATATATGCTGGCTTCCAAGACTCTGCATCACAAGAAAATCAGAAGGGAGCCATATTGGGCTTTCATGAGTGAGTCCAAACCTTGCTCAGATCCAGGGAGGGAACACAGACACCAGCACTCAGGGAAACAGGTTCAAAGCCACATTAGAGGAAGAGCATGTGAGATGGGAGTATTTGATACCTGGAAAATGCAGTGTGCTACAAGCTTGCTAGACAAGGATGACCTGTCCCTGATTACAGGGATAAATCTTAACAGGTCCGTCATTCTGGTTCCATGACTTTCAGACCAGCTTAGATATGTGATGCTGCTGTACCCAGGGAGATGTGAGAAGTCTGCTGGTGTCTTTACTCTTCTGTGACTGGACATGACATTGCATCTGAAAGTGACATCTAGAATGAGGAAAGCCTTCTCGTCACCATGACAGCTGCTGACATCAAGATGACCAAGGAGATACGTGAGAATAATGTTGTATCTGGTGAAGTTGTCATGGTACTTATCTGTTCCCTGAGATGATAACTCTTACTGTTTTGGACCAGGTTTGTTTTTTTGTTTTTGTCTTAACAAATGCAACTTGATTGTCTTGGTCTGTTTGCTGCTGCTGTGGCAAAATACCAGAGCCTGGGAAACCTATAAAGAGAAAAAATGCTGGGCTGGGGATTTAGCTCAGTGGCACCACACCTGCCTCACAACCACAAGGTCCTGAGTTTGATCCCCGGTACCACAAAAAAAAAGGGAAAAAAATGTATCTCTCACAGTTCCAGAGGCTGAGAAGTCCAAGATCAAGGTGCCAGCATCTGGTGACGGCCTTTGTGCTGTGTCATAACACAGCAAAGGGCATCCTACGGGGACAGCAGGGGAGCTGTTCTCAGGCTGGCTTGGGCTTCTCTCATTATTAAGCCCCCAGCTCCATCTCAAGGGCCTCACCTTCATGACCTCATCCAACCCTAACGACCTCCCAAAGGGTCCACCTCCAACTATCATCAACATCTGAAGTTGAGGATTCAGTTTCCAATACATGAACTTTTGAGGACACATTCATTGATGTTTGCCAATTCATTGATACAAATTGCTACCATCCTGAGCATTTACTATGTATGCACAGCAAGCCAGGCCTGGTACCCATGCGTGTAATCCCAGCACTAGGGAAGCTGAGGCAGGACTGCCACGAGATGGAAGCCAGCCTGAACTACATAGAGAGACCTTGTCTAGAAAACAACGACAAAAGCATATTATGGACCCACAGCACACAGCACTGACAACTCCCCTTCCTCTCAGCTAAGCAGTGTACATTCCTTGTCAATATACCTCACAGCAACCCATGAGGCAGGCAATGTTATTAACCACGTTTCACAGACAGGAAATCAAAGCTCAGAGGCAATATTAAAATCCCCCAGGTCCCAAAGCTCTGGCAGGGCTGGGGTTTGGACCTGGGACAGAAGCCCCTGTGTCCCGTCCCTCTTTCACAGGCCCCTTCCTGCGGCTGTCTGCAAGCTGTCTGGTCCCAGCCCCCTCCCTCCCAAACCCCGCTCATATTTACAAATTGATTCAGAGAGCAGCTGTCGCACCCAGGAACTTATGAATCAGATCTACGAGCAGCAATTGCAATCTTTGAACAATTCCGTGAAGATACTTAAGAGCCATCCTATGAAATCCAAAGCAGATGTGATTTATCCCCCAAGGACGGCAAATCGAGCTCCTGCTGAAGTGCAAAGATGAAATTTGTGGAGAAGAGCTCTCTCGGCTGTGAAACGCCCTACACCTGCTCCCCAAAAGCAAGATCCGAATTTAGTTCAAGCACTACTTGCAGAATTTTTTTATTTCCGGTTGTGATCATCTTAAAACACAGTTCAAGTGCTTTCCTCCAGTGCTTTGAGTATAGCATTCAGAGAACAAGTTTTCCTAGTGATAAACTGTGTGGATACAGAAAGTGTCCTGATGATTTATACCCAGAGAATCTAGAAAAAGCCACAGAGATAAGGGCATCATTTGATAAGACAGTCAGATGCTTCGACCAAGTGTCCTAACTCCAGTCAGAAACTTGTACGTGCTGATGTTGGACAAAACAACCCTGCACAGTGGGGTCAAAACAACAAGAGGTGGTGCTTGGGGCAACATGGAGACTACTGTTGCCTTCTGGTTTGGTCTAGAAACTGTCATTTCAAACCCTGGGTCTCATCGGCTTCATCTGTATATATCTCAGTCTCTCCATGTTTGACTTCCCAGTTAGAGCCCTACAGGTTACAGCTCTCCAAAGCTCAACTTGCAAAGTTAAAAAAAAAAAAAAAAAAAACAAGGAGAATTTGTTGTCTCGGTACACAGATAATGACCAGAGGGGCAGCCTCAGGTACGGCTGGTCCAGGACACAACTCGCCACACAGTGCGATTCTCTCTGTTGGCTTTCTTTTTGAACAGGTTGTGGTGAGCTACAGTTAACACCTATTTCAGCCAACTACCATATTTTTGCTAACTTTCCTAGCCGAAAGCAGGCTTTTCTCCCCCTTGTGTAAGCTTTTCTGGGCTGAGTAACCTCCTCTACATGGTAGCTAAAGATGAGGAAGAACTGTGTGACTTTGGACAATTTAACTTCACATCAGTAAGATTCAGTGTTCTGGTCTACTAGATGAGGGGAGATCTTCCACTCTCAAGGGAGTTTTCTAAGGATTAAAAAGAAACATGTAGGCCCAGGGATTTAGCTCAGTGGTTCTGCTGCCTGCCTCGCAAGCACAAGGTCCCAAGTTCAATCCCTGGCACCAAAAAAAAAAAGTATAGCTTAGCACCTGGTGTGCAGTAGGCATAAAATGAATGGAAGTTGCTGGCATTGCGCGGGCAGGTGTGAGAGAGACTGTGTGTGTTACTCTCGAAGAGGAGCAGTTGCTGCCTGCTGTTCATTGTTGCATCTCCAGCATGGAGCAGGGAATGAGTTGTGCTTAGGAGCCAAACATCTTGGGTTTAAAATCCCAACTTCATCCCCTGCTGGCTGTGTGAACCTGGACAAGTCACTTCACCTCTCTGTGCCTCACCAGAAAAGCAGGAGTAATAATATAACCTCCTGTGCAGATTGCAAAGATGATGATCCTAGTCATTGAAAGCATCGTGTTCCGAGCAGCAGCTCGAATTCTGCTGCTCCCAGGGCAGAGCCAGGAAGCCCCAGCATTTTACTCTGTAGCTATGAAATTAATAGAGCTTGGGCGGTACAGGTGGGCAGCAGGAGGCAAAAATCCAAGGCTGACCTTTTCCAAATTTGTTTTCCCCAATGCCAATGCAGGCACAGGGCTGCAACCCAACATTCATCACTTCTCACGGGTAGATTTGTGGTTGCAGAGTTCTCAAAGCCCAGAAAATCGAGATGCACGCTGAACCCACTACACCCCATTTCTCAGCCACGCTGTTTAACGAGTGACTATTCGACATACAGAGTGCTGTGAAGAGCAGCGCGTTTCCGCGGCAGCCACCCCCTTCCGTCTCCGCTGGGGAGGAGGAGGGGGAGGAAGTGGCAAAGGAAACGGGGGAAATGCAGAATGCTGGCGAGGGGCCCGCGGAGACTAAAGGATCCAGGAAGCTCCTGAGACTCGCAAGGCGTGAGGCCCTGAGTGTGACTCGACAGCTGTCCGGGAAGGAAGCGGCGGGAGGCGAGGAAGCAGGTCAGAGTGGGGAAGATACAGAGGACCTCAGTGAGCGCCTCTTCCTCAGAGGCTTTTACGCGGCGGGCGAGTCTTTGAACCCGGCTCTGTGTGATTTTTGATGAGCTGCCCAACCTCTCTGAGCTTCCATTTCCTCAGTTATATATGGAGGTCACCGCCCAGAGCTGCCTGAGCTACGTGAGGCTCAGCCACGCCCAGCACATGACTCAGCACCCACCCTCGGGCAGAGGTGAGCATTGTGACCAGCAGGCGCCATGCCCAGCCCAGCGACTTGGGGTCAAGGCCTCGCCCAGCCCTGGACGCGACACAGGGTGCATCCAGTCATTCCCACCCGAGGGGCAGCATCTTCACGGCTCCATGCGGAACCACCCAAGTCCCACCCCCACCCCAGGTGGCCTGGGGCTGCCACTTTCTTAGAGCTCAGGACCCCTTGTGCTGGCCCTGTCCCTCCGCTCTGTCCCTCCCACACTCTGCGGACAGTCCCTGTACCTGCCCCTGGGCTCAGCTTCCCAGGGCCCGGAGGGAGACCCAGGTTCAGAGAGGTTGGAGCCGTGGCTCAAACACACAGCGCTGTCAAAGTGAGGAGGGGTCGCACAGGCTCTGTCTCGGTCCCCAAAGCTGTGACTGCTCCCCACGCGGTCTCCCAGAACTAGGGGCCTGCAAGAGCTTGGGGAGGGGCCTTTTCCCCACATACACAGGAAAGGCTGCAGCGCCTTCTTCAACCTCAGTCCCCCATCTCCACGAGGGGCGACCTTCTGCCTCTTCTGCACTAGGAAACTTGGATAGAGACTCAGGCTCCAGAATAGGGGTCTTGCTCCCCTCTGGGAGCTTGGCATATTCAAGGTTCTGAGAAGTCCTGCAGAAAACCACGCTATCTGATACAACGTTTTCCAGACTTTTTCACCCTGAAGCCTCTTGGGGAGTATTGGTTTTTCAAGAGATGAGTGTTGCACAGAACACATTAGAAGCTAGTGTTGCAGAGAAACCATCTGGGAAAATGCTAGGTCAGGGGTGATCAGAGAAGCGTGCGTCTGGTCGTCACGGAGGGTTGGAGGAACCGAGTGACCACCTCGGTGGACTGCGTGTTCCCGGCCACCAGGGTGGGTTCTGCAGGAGTCTCAGTGGCACACTTGGGGCCCCTGGGCCGACACCACGGAGAGCCACTGGGGGGCCCCAGGACACAGTCAGGCGCTGTATGGGCAGTGAGAGGGGCCCCCCGGGGGGCTGCCAGGCCACTGCCTCGGGCCTCTCATCATGGTCTGCCCTTAATCATGAGCTGTGAGATCAAGGTGGTGGCAGCAAGAAGAAAACAGAGATGCTAATGTGATACACGGTTGATTTATTCCACACTCACACGATGTCCCTCGGGGCACACCTGTGATCCCAGCTACTCAGGAGACTGAGGCTGGAGGGTCACAGGTTCAAAACCAGCCTGGGCAACTTACTTAGCAAAACCCTGTCTTGAAATTAAAAAAAAAAAAAAATTTAAAAAGGGCTGGGGATATAGCTCGGTGCCTAGAACATGTGAGCCCTGGATTCAATCCCCAGCACCATAAAACAATAAAATAAGGTACAAAGCAAGAAGTATGTATATATATGAGCCGCTGGCTGGGAAGGATCCTGCTGAAGGGAAATGTGTTGTGTCAGAAGACGGAACTATGTGCAGATAGGCAATAAATGTTAGACCTACGGGATCTGAAGGGTCCTAAAGATGTGAGTGTGAATGGTGGTTTGGAAATACTCGGTATGTGATGCTGCTAGGAGTAGACTACAATGGAGGTCTGAACTGCGGAGCTACACGTGCACACAGGAGAGGAGGACGCTGAGGGGTCTCCCGGGGCGGGCTCCACGGGCACTGGCCCGAGTCCTGGGCATGGGGGCTCCCTCCCCACACGTCGATGGCGAAAAGCTCCCAGTGAATAAAAGAAAAAGAAGAATTAGGGCCGAGGGCCCAAGCTAGGAACATTCCGGGCTGCGTGGGAGAAGGTCTGGGGTAGAGTCTGGAAGGGCCAAGTAGACCGCCGAGGGTGTGGTCTACGGCAAACTGCGGGAACCCCAAGGCCGCGCAGCCAAGAACCTGCAAGGCATCACCCCGGCACAGCTGTGGCCGCTGTAAATAAACCCAGTGTGACAGATGGCAGGGTGACTCCTTCCTGTCTTCCGCCTCTTCTGCACCCATCTTTCCCAGCAGGTGTTGGCACCGCAGGGAGAAGGGGCACAATACTCCCCTGCCTGAGACAGCCCCATGCAATTCGGGAAGATCAGCACCCCAGGTCCCCACTGTTCTGTCCTAATAAAATGTTAGGGTGGGCCCAAGGCTCCCTGGTCAAACGTCAAATTACAGCCCAGCTTGTAGCTAGGTGTGGCCATGTCACTGAACTCCATGCACTGCTACTAGAAGAGATAAGTGACCCTTCTGGGTTCTGTTTTTCAAGGAAACTGGTAGATCTCTATTTAGTCTTCCCCCGACCCATGGGCTGGGATGCAAATGTGAGGGCAGGAGCTGAAGAAGCTCTCTTGGAACATAAGGTGAAAATCAAATGCTTCAGAGGCTGAGCAACAAGACAGAAGGAGATTGGTGACTGTAGACCCATTCTACCAGCCCTGAACCGTCCTGTTACCAAGATTACAAGTAAACTTATATTGTTTCAGAGACTGATTTATTTTTTTGGTACTGGGGATGAAACCCAAGACCTTTGCACTGAGCTGCATCCCTAGTCTTTTTTTTATTTTTTATTTTGAGACAGGTCCTCAATCAGTCCCTAAGTTGCACACCCTGGACTTGAACATGTGATCCTCCTGCCCCAGCCCCCCAGAGCTCTGGAACTACAGGACTTCATCACCATGCCTGGCAAAGAGACTGATTTTTTTAAATTACATGTTTATAATAGCACATTGCCTAAGCTGCTCTACCTGAGTGTGACCACCCAGGAAGACACTGCCCACTCTTCTGGTGGCTTTTACAAGTTGACACTGGTTAGTAACATTTCTGGTGGTGCCCACTTCATTCAATGCTTTCCCTTGTGAAGTCAAGAAGGGTTGGATCTAAGGCGGAAGAGCAAGTCCACTTCCTTGAGTGGACTCAGGGCCATCAAGGCCACACCTGCTCGGGCGGCACATTTCTCAGGGCTCCCACCAGGACGTAGAGGGTCCCCCGTCCCATTTACTCCTGACAGACCCCTGGGAACCACAGAGACAGGAGGGACAGATTTCACAGCCACAACAAGCAGCATTACAATTTCCACTCAAGTCAGCATTTCCCAACGTCCAGGCCAGCTGGCATCTCCTTCAGGCATTTTTGCTCATCTTTGAGTATAAAAGTCACATTTTAACTGCCTACATTTACACAGCACTTACCAGGTCCCAGGTGCTATTCTAAGTGAACACACATAATCTTCACAAAGATTCTTCACAAAATAATCAGGATTTTTATTTCTTGAGTTGTGTGAGACAGGGTCTCACTGTGTAGTTCAGACCGGCCTGGAACTCACTAAGTAGCCAGGGATGGCCTCAAACTCATGGTGATCCTCCTTCCTGCCTCAGCCTCCTGAGTGCTAGGATTACAGAGGTGCATCACCACACCCAGCTTGAATCAGGATTTTTTATCTCTACTGAACAAATGAAGAAACTGAGGCACAGGGAATAAATAGATAATAAATGGCAAAACTAGGGTTCCAATAGAGTCCAACACCAAAGTGCAGCACCCAACCACCAAGCACTACCACCAGGGCCTCCTCTAGCACACAGAGCAGCAAACTGTGGCCACAGGCCACTGCCAGCCCCTTTTTTTGTAAATAAAGTTTTATTGGAACACAGCCCTGGGCGCACTACAATGGCAGAGTTGAGTAACTGCAACAAAAGCCTTATGGCTCTCGAGGGCTAAAATATTTACAATTAGCCCTTTCCAGAAAAAGTCTGCTCAGTCCTGACCTAGTCTATCATTTGCTATTTTCTCCTTAACTCTTAATCAAAAGCATCTTAGAGGAAGATTTCATATCAGCACCAATACTCAGTGAAAGCAGAGGAAAAACATAAAGCAATGGAAATTAAATGACACTAAATTCTAGTTAAACACTGTCACCTAGCTGGGCATGGTGGCACGCACCTGTAATCCCAGCACTCTGGGAGGCTGAAGCAGGAGGACTGCAAGTTTGGACCCACCCTGGGCAACTTAGCAACTTAGTGAAACATCTGTCTCAAAAAAAAAAAAAAAATTTCAAAGTGGCAGGCAATGGGAATGTAGCTCAGTGTGAAGGCCCTGGGCTCAATTCCCAGCACTACTGCAAAAAAAAAAAAAAAAAGTGCTATCACTTCTGTCCACTCCATTCATGGGATTATGCAATGCCCTGCCCCAAATCACCTCGGGTCCCATCAGAAATGCTCCGGGGCACATCCTGTATCTGGGGACACACTCAACCAATGCAGCAAAGAGTCACAAAGGCAACGGCGACCCACATGGATGTCACCCTCTCCAAATAGTGTCCCACTTACTTTTTAAATTGGCATTGAATACGAGTGTCACTGTCACCCCTGAGAATCATTTCCACAGGGACCTGGGAAATAAGAGAAAATAAGAGAACAAAGACCCCTGACCCATTCCACGGGGGACAGAGGAGATTTCCAATAACTGGTCCACAGCCACACAGCCAGACCAAGATTGGACCTGAGTCCCAGGCCAGGTTTTTTGGGGGGGTTTTTTGGTTTTTTTGTTTTTGTTTTTTTTTTGGTACCAGAGACTGAACTCAGGACCCTGCGCTTGCAAGGCAGGCAACAGAACCACTGAGCTAAATCCCCAGCCAGGCCAGGTTTTGAGATATCCATAAATTCAGAGCTGGGAGAAACAGGTTCTCCCCAGGCTTGAGATCATAAGGCAAGAGTTACTGTCATTTAATGAAACAATGGTTCTGAAATCCAAGTCCAATAAACCACCCACTGCAAATTTGAAGGATGATTCCTGGAGATCCCGTTTTGTTGTGTTTTTTTGTTTTACTTACTTTTGTGGTACTGGGATTTGAACCGGGAGCATTACAACGCTGAGCTACATCCCAGCCCCTTTTTACTATTTTTTTTTTTAACAGATTCTCGATAAGTCACTAAGTTTCCCGGGCTGGGCTCAAACTTACCTCAGCTTCCTGAGTAGCTGAGATTACAGGTGTGAGCCATCACTGAGCTAGATCCAATTTTCTAAAGTGAACCACTTCCTATGGACTTCAGGACCCCAAGATCTGCACCTGCTCACCCCTTAGACCTCACTTCTCATGGCTCCTCAGGGTAGATGGATGGATGGGTGGATGGATGGAGGATAGATGGCTGAATGTTGGACAGATGAATAGATGTATGGATGGGTGGATAGATGGATGGATGGATGGATGGGTGGATAGATGGGTAGATGGATGAGTGAACAAATGGATGGATGGATGGATGGATGGATGACGGATAGATGATAGGTGGATGGATGATGGATGGATGGATGGTGGATGGACAGATGGTGGATGGATAGATGGATGGATGATGGATAGATGATGGATGGTGGATGGATGGATGGACAGATGATGGATGGTGGATGGATGATGGATAGATGATGGATGGATGGACCAACAGATGGATACATTACCTAATGAAGGGCAAAAACAAAATACACCACCTTCACACCTGGTGGAGTAGTAAAAGACCATCATAAGGACCTAAGTCTGAATCTTTCCCTGCCTCTTCCTTGCTGTGTGATCTTGTGCACACAAAATACTTCTGGACCTCAGTTTACTTATCTGTAATATCAGGAATAGTCGCAGTTCTACCCCAGCTGTTGCAATGAGCCAATGATTCGATGCATACATAAAGTTCTTAGCACGGAGCTGGCACATAGTAAGTACTTCATAAATAGTTTCTACTGTCATCACCATCATCACTGTTATCATTATTAACCTAATTAAGAATCAAATCAAATATGCATCCCCTTTGGTGTCACAGTGTAGCCAAACAAACAAAGGTAGCAAGAGAAACCAAAAGCAAGCTGCAGCAGTGAAGTGTCCCGAGGACGGCATGAAGCTCCAGGGAGGGAGCTTCCCCTTGTCGTGCTAAAGTGACACCCCCACAAGGACAGGGACTCTGTCTGCTCAGCTAGGTTCCATGTTGTCCCTAAACACCAGGAAGTTCCAAAGCGAGTGCTGGGCCGATGCTCTTCTCCCAGCAGTCGAGCAGGGACCCCACTACCGGTCTCTGGTGGACCCACCAAGGCCCCTACCATCCCACACAAGCCTCCTCCCTGTCCCTCCTCACCACTGCTGTTGAGTCCCTGCCTCAGACACAGACCTCTTGTTAAAATGTAAGCCAGACCAGGTCACTCCTCTGCTCTCAACCTCCTGTGGCCCCATCTTAGAGAAACAGCCAAAGTCGCAAGTGGCTCCAAGGCTCCCCCTCTCTGCTCCCTTAACTGGCTTTGTCTCCTCTTACTCTTCCTCCTTTTCTTGCTCCACCTCCTACCAGACTGGCTTCTTTCCTTTTTCATAAACATCGCAGGCACATTCAGACCTCAGGACCTTTGCATATGCTATCTCCCTGTGTAAAACTCACCTCCCCAGTTATAAACATTCCTTCAGGTCTCTGCCCAAAAGTCACCTTGTCAGTGAAGGGTCCGCTGACCTCCCCTCAAAACAGATGCACCCAGCCCTCGCCTACACTCTGTGTCTCCTTCCTCAGTTTCCTCTTTCTCCACAGGGCTTATTATTGTCCACTCCCATGTAACATGGGCATCTCCCCTGACATGTTAACCACACACACTCAGGGTCTCTTGGTTTTGTTTCCTGCTACAACCCCAACATCTAGATAAATAAATGCCATGCTATATGTAGCCTGCAGTATAAACACAAAGAGCATTAACTTATAATTATATGTAATACATGTCTATGTTTATAGTATAATTACATATTGCAAATAATTAATGTTACAATGAAACAGAATATATCCATACCAATACGTTTAGGCTACTGCTATATATTATACATGTAATGTAAATAATATAAACATGTATCGCATATGATTATATATTATAATGCAACCATGATTCTGTATTATATACAATTATAAATAACATATCAGAATTATATAGTATATAATATGAATATTTTTAAAGTCACTGCTTAATAAATATCCACTGGAGTATCTGATTACTGAATGCTAAACTGAGACTCGACCCAGACCACCTCCTCCGAGTGCTGGAATTCTCTCCCCATCCCATCCTGCACTGGGGACTGAACCCAGGGCCTTGCACTGAGCTACAACCACAGCCCATTTTTTATTTCTGATTTTGAGACAGGGTCTCGCTAAGTTGTTCGACTGCCCAGGCCGGGCTCCAACTTGCGATCCTTCTGTCTCAGCCTCCCAGGGTGCTGGGATTATGGGTGTGCACCGCCTCGCACAGCCTACAATTTCTTTCCCCTTGCCCCAGCTGGACCAGCGACCTGGAAAGAGCTCCCCACAGCCTCCCTCCTCCCCACCCCACACCTTTGCCCTTCTTGTTCTCCAATCCACAAATCCAAATCCTAGCTCGAGTACCCAAGTCGTCTAGGACACTTTCTCGTCACCCAGCCTCTGCAATGACTTCCTGTGCTGACACAGCCAGCATCCAATCCATCCTTCTTCCCCACAGCCTGGCAGGCCACAGTGTCCATTTCAACACCAGGTCACTTCCGGACACCCCCACGTGCACCTGCCACACCCACACTGCCCGGAAGAGGGCACTAAGCAGCGGTCTGGCGGTCCTGAGACCAGAGACCAAGCTGTAGGGTTTGCCCTCAATCCTCCCTATGCACGAGGCCCTCAGCGAGGGTCCTATAAAGATGCCTAGGCCTTTCAAATGCCCGGGGTAGAAGAAATCACTGCTCCACAATCACCCCTTTGCTCCCCCTCCACGGTGGCACAGCGCTCCCCAGCTCATGGGTGCTGGCCAGCCAGACACTGGCCTTGGCACTGGGTGGGAGTGGAAATGACCAGCTAACTCAGCAGCGCTGGGTCCCTGGCACTCGCTGCCTGCGGTGAGAAGCGGGTGGGAAGGACCCAGACCTGGGACATCTGTCAGAGCTGGGTGTCTGGGGTGCAGCTGATGGACCGGATGTGGGTAGGAAAGTCAGGGAGGAAGGAGGGGGGAGAGAGGCAGCAGGACTGGGCCTGAGCCACGGGAAGGATGGCGCCTGGCAGGCAGGAGACAACAAATGCCAAAGTCATCAAATCCAGACGGCAGGTGGCTAAATCAAACAGAGGGGTAAAAGGTCTGAGGATGCAGTCCTTGATCAAGTCTAATGGGAAATACATTCTTTTCAGCAGGATTTGACCTTTGCAGGGAAGCAGGGCCTGCAGTGAGCCCTTTCACCACTAAGGAGCAGCTTATCTGTGATTTAAGCCCATGCAGAAAAAGCAGAATCCAGGGGTGGAGAAGCCGCAATGGTGACTTCACTTGGCACCTGGATCAAGCCACACCTGAAGCTTGGCATGCTCTAGACTTTTCTGTTGTGTAGCTTTGTAACATGGCACTTTGGGTTAGATCATTTTAGTAACAGAAAAATAATTCTAACTAACTCAGAAAGAGAATGAATAAAATCATTAGGGAATCTTCATCCTACGGGATATTATTATGCCACTAAAAAGAATTAGGTAGATCTGCACCTTCTGACCTGGAAATATGTCCATGATCATTAAAAAGTGGACCTCACACCCACTAGGATGACTATAATTAAAAGCAGAGCCAGGTGTGGTGGTGCACACCTGTAATCCCAGCATTTGGGAGGCTGAGGCAGGAGGATTGCCCCAAGTTCGAGGCCAACCTGGGGTAGTGAATTCAGGGCCAGCATGAGCTACAAAGGGAGACCTTGCCTCAAAAAACAAACAAAAAAGACAGATAATAACAAGTGTCATCAGGGAAACTAGACTCCTCCTCACACACTACTGGTGGAAGTGTAAAGTAGTACAGTTGGCTTGAGAAACAATTTTATGATATCTCAAAATGTTAAACATACATATACCCTAAAACCCAGAAACTCTCCTGGATCTACACCTAAAGGATTGAAAGTATGGGTCCGCACAAAGTCTTACAAATGTTGCTAGTGGGATTACTTACAATAAGGTAGAAACAGCACAATGTCCATCAGCCGATGAGCCCCTGAATAAACCATGATCCCTCCGTGTGACACATGGTGCTAGGAGGAAAAGAGAGTGAATTGCTGATTCCAACTCCGATGCAGAGAAGACTGGCAAACATTATGCTAAGTGAAAGAAGCCACTTGCAAAAGAACAAATATTATTTCATGGACAGCAAATGCCCAGAATAGGCAAATCTATGGAAACAGAAAATGAGAGATTGCCAGGGGGACACGAATGCTGGATGCCCAGTTACTGCTAATGGGTTTCTTTCAGGGGAAACAAAAATGTTCTAAAATTAGATGTGGTGGATAATTACACAACCCTGTGAATGTGCACACAACACTGAATTGTACACTTGAAAGGGGTGAATTGTAGGGTGTAGGAATTATAACTCAGAAGAGCTGATTTCAAAACGCATGTTGTGAGGGCTGGGGGTGTACAGCTCAGTGGTAGAGCACTTACCTAGCATGGTCAAGGGCCTGGGTTCAACCCTCAGCACTGGAAACTGAAAAATGAAATATAAAAAGGAAATTGGAAAAGAAGAAAAAAGAAAGAAAAAGAAATTGTAAATTGGGCCTGGTGGTGCAGGCCTGTAAGTCCAGCACTCTGGAAGGCTGAGGCAGGAGGATTGCAAGTTCTTGTATAACAATACTAATACTACTACTAATAATAGAAGAGCTAAGGATGTAGCTCAGTGTGAGGGCCCTGGGTCCAATCCCCAGAACCACAAAAAAGAAATTTAAAAATACATAAGTAAATTGTAGAATATATGTAGTACAATTCCATGTTTTAAGAGATAAAGATGAGAAAAAATAGAACCACTGCAGGCAAGAATCTGTATGTTAGAAGATGAAGAATGTTTAATTCCCTGGAATCGTCTAGAGATGAGCTATGTATTTGGGAGGAACAAAAGGGGCCGGGCGGGAGTCCGGGGAGCCCCCAAAAGTGCAGCCGTGGTAGACGCACGTGGACCCGGCGCCCCCGCAGCCCTGCATCCTGCAGTGGGGACGTGGAGAGGACAAAACCCCTCCTCTGCCTCCTACGAGGCCTCCTCCCGGTTCCCCGGGGCAGGGTGCACACGGTTCCCGCCCCCACAGGGTCGCTCGGGAAAACTGTAAACCTGGCTTAGACCGGAAGCCAACCTCGGTGACCTCTGTGGCAACACTGGACGCCTCCAAAAGGAGACCCACAGACCGCGCGCCTCTGGGGGTGGGGCCGAGGACAGGAACGCTACGCGAGGATTTTCCTTTGTTCCCTTCCCGGCTCCTGCCTTAATGAATCAATGTATCACAATGAGCATGGACGGTTTTGCTTTGTGTGTGCGTTTGTGGTGCTGGGGATTAAACCCAGGACCTTTGCACTGATCTACGTTGGGAGCCCTTCTTTATTTTTTGAGACAGGGTCTTGCTAAGTGGCCCAGGCTGGGCTGGTACTCGCCGTCCTCCTGCCTCAGCCTCCCAGAGTGCTGGGATCACAGGTGTGCGCCACCACACAAGGCCACATTTTGCCATTCTGAAAAGGCCGAAAAGGAGAAGTCTGGTGCATGCTGCCTCCTACAGGACGGGCACTCTTCCCCTGCTTTGCCATTAACTCTGCCCGCCCTGGCATTTCCTCTTCCGGGTCCTGGAGGAAAATTAAGTGTCGGGGGCCCGAAGGGAAGGGGCTGTTCACCGTCTCTAGGAGGGGTTGGAGGGCACCCGAGCGCTCCGGGGAATGAATGAGCGGAGAGACCAATCAACTCGCTCTCGGGCTTCGGTGAATCCCACCGGCTTGACCCGGGCTGGGCCCGGGCTCGGCCTTCGGAGACTGGAGCCACCGAGGTGCCTGGGATTAGGCCCTGCAGGTCTTCGTTACACGCAGGGCACAGCTGGACAACGCCGCCTGCTGGAGCTCGGCGGTCTCCAGTGTTAGTTCCTTACCTTTCTCTTCTCTTCCTGACACCTGGAGCCCTCAGGAAAGCAGGGGACAAACAGGGAGAAGAGGAGGCCTCAAGGGGCTGTGCTGCGGGGGCTCCGGAGGGAAAGAATCATCTTCTTGAGTTTTAGGAAAAGGCTCAGGCTGAGGAGAAGCCTGCCGGGTCCTTGCACAGCCAGAGGTCTTCGTTACAAACGCTCTTTGATCTACCCAGGAGGAAGCCATGTCTTTGATAAAGTCCATTCTCCCAGCTGAGCTGAAACTGACTGGGGCCACCCTGTCTCAGCCAGGAAGCCACACCCACCTTAATTCCTGCTGTTGGCTCCTGAGGGCAGCTGAGAGATCATCTCCCCTGATAATTAACAGGTGAGGCGCAAAGCAAAGGGTGAATGCTGCGTGAGCTCAATTGAAAAGCAGGCCTGGGTTCAAATCCTGCCACTGACCTGCTGTGTGGCTCTGGACATATTGCCCGACTTTGCTGAGCCTCAGTGACGCCCACCACCCCCCAATCTGGTGCCTGGAACTTTTTCCCCTTCCAAGATTTTGTCTTGGAATTAATTTATTATCATCTCTGGGAATCTTCTTCTAAGATGCAAAAATCCCCTGAAAGCCTCCAAATGAAGCCTCCAAATTTGAGGATGGATTTGTTTATCAGAGATGAACCAGTGTTCTGCAGGGCCCAGATGATGAGAGTCGTCGGATGGGTAAGTTTGGATGGGGGAGGAAGAAGACTCTCTCAAGAAGTTGCTCACAGAGGAAGGTAGAAGCCATGGGGAATCCTGAGAACAGGGTCCAGGCCTGTTTCCCCACCTCGAGCAACAGATCAAATAGAGAAAGCTTTATTGAGCACCTACTAGCTGCCTGGCATTGCACTTAGGGCTTCACAGACTCTCTGTGTTTATTTATTTTTTAATACATTTTACAGATGACAAAACTGAGGCCGGAGATGTTAAGTAACTGACCTGGGTCATTACACCTGCATACAGGAGAGCCGGCTTGGATTCTCAGAGACTTTTGTCAGCATCAGTGGATGTGTTAGGATTCCTTAAGGCCCAAGGTCGCCTAAGCAGGTTGGGGTGTGGAGGACAAGAAGCTACTGAGCCCAGGCCCACCCCGCCTTGGTGGGCCCTGAGAAGGACAGGCTGGCAGGATGTCCCACCCTCCTCCCCTCCCTCTGGCTCCCGTTGGCCAAGGCCCCTGACAGCGTTACCATGGAGACCACTTCTCTGGTGGTCAGAGCAAGCTGGGCCGAGTGGCAGGAGGTGTGGGAACGGCTGGCACCGGGTCTGGGGAGTGAGCCGCTGGAGGCCTCGAGCAGGCTGTGTCAGGGTTCACCAGATGGCTGGGGACACGAGGCCAGCCCCTCTCCCTGGGGCAGGTCCCTTGTCATGTTGGGGTCTGCAAGCCTCTCCTCAAAGTAACAGCCTCCACCAGAAAAAAAACATTTTTACACAGCAAAAATCATTTCGTGAGCGCGCACACGCGCGCGTGCATGCGTGCGTGCGTGTGTGTGTGTGTGTGTGTGTGTGTGTGTGGTGCCGGCAATCAAACCCAGGACCTCCCCCATGCTCTCAAGGACTCCACCCCCGAGAAATAGATTTCTGTCTTTAACCCTTGTAGGCGTCTTAGCATTTCTGCAGCACCTACTGTGTGCTACACTCAAGCAGCATGCTGGGATATTATCATAGGAAATCCACAGGTCAGTACAGGTCTGCAACAGAAAACAGTGTAAGGACCCCAAAAAGAGGCTGGGGATTAGTTCAACAAGAACTTGTTCATGCACTGCTTTTTATTAGAAGTCTCACATATTTTCATGCGAGCATTAATTTTTTAAAAAAGAACAGCAGCAGTAATACCTAATATTCAATCAGCACACACTGGAAGAATCTTTTCTGTCTCCCCTCTACCCTCATGCCATGGTGTGAGCGATGTCACTCTCATCCCCTGTCACAGATGGCAAAATTGAGGCTCAGACATGGTCCCCCACCAGCCCAAGGACAAATGTTTGCTGAGCTATTTCCCACTGCTTCTATAACAAGGGACCACAGAGGTAGGGCTGAAAACAAAGCAGATTTCTCTCCTCACGGTTCTGGAATTCAGAAGTCCAAGATCAGTTCCACCGGTCTGAGGTCCAGGTGTCAGGAGCACTGGTTCCTTCCAAAGGCTCTGCAGGGAGAAGCCGCCTCCTGGCCTTCCTGGCTTCCAGGGGCCACCTGTGCTCCCTGGCTGGTGTACCCTTGGTTCACACTCAGAGCACATCACACCAGTCCACTGCTGCCCTCCTGTCCCCTCTCCCTCCTCCCCTCCTGCCTCCCTCTTACAATCCCCCTTGCCCTCAAGGACAGGGGACCCAGGTGAATAACCCAGAGCCCGGCCTCCTTCGCACTGAGGCTCCCTGGCTTAAACACAGCAGACTCCTTTTGCCATCTTAAGTGATAGACTCACCGGCTGCTCCCGACGTGGACTTCCCTGCATCATTATTCAGCCAAGCAGAGCTGGTCAGTCGCAAAGCCAGAACCCAAACCCCAGATCTGTCTGCCTGCAGGGTCCCTTCTGGGCCCATCCCAAACGCCTCATTCCTGGGGAGCACTAGGCCTGTCTTCTCCAACCCCCGGGCTCTCCTAACGCCCACCCTCAGCGCGCAGCAGGCTTGGAGTCAGATAGTCTGGGACCTCAGTCTCACAGTGACCCTGCACCAGCTCTGTGACCTAGCCGTGCACTTGGCCTTCCGAGTGTCAGCTCCTCATCTGTGAAGTAGGCATAAACAGATCCACCTCCTTCACCAAGATCACGTAGCAAGAGGGGGTAACACAGGCTGGGGATGCAGTGCAGTGATAAACACAGCCCTCGCATAGAACTGGAGCTGAATAGGCCAGAATTATTATCATTATTATCAAAAAAAGTAAAACTTTTTCTCCAACCATCTCTTCTTGGAGGTGGGGGGACTTCATTATGGCTGGATGTTCTTTCAGACCTCATCTGAAAGATCTCAGGCTTAAAAACTAAAACTCCCTCCTCAGATCCTGAACCCCCTAGGACCCACACACTTCTCAGGGAGCCCTAGGGGCAGGCAGAGAAGCCAGACACAAGCGAGAAACTGGACAAAACAAATGTGTGGTGCTGACAGTGTCCTGAGAGGAAACACCGTTGCTGGCTTTCTGCCCCGATTCCCAGACCCATGAGAAGTGTGTGTGAGCTTGGCACACTTGATTTCATTCACACCAATGGAGCTTTGCACAGCCAGCTATGTGACAGGCCACAGAGCAAGAACCCCGGGGATTTGTTCCAACACCGCAAAAGCAGTAAAGGCTGTAATTAAAAGCCTCCTGGAGTCTCTCCAAATGAAAAGCCCACCCCTCAAAAAATATTTTGACAAGCGGAGGCTGAATTATTCAATAGACATCGCTCTCTATTTAAAGCGGAGTGTGGGTTGGCAAGAGATTTTGTTTCCACTTTATTTCTTCACTGGAGTCTTTATAGTCCAGGTTTATTATGGTTCCAAGAATGCCACAATGCAGAGCACAGAAAATGTGACAGTGACAACAGAGCCTCTGGCAGATGCACCTGAATGTAACAAATGCTCCCGCCACTGGCCATCCGCACATCTATTTAAATTGAGAAGCAGCAGAGCGACAGTTACCTACTGCAGGCTGCTAATTTCATTAAGGAGATTCTAATTATTTTCCTTCTTGGCTAGAATAAAAATACTAGTTATGCAAGAATATTTATTTCTATCTGCTGGAACTAAATATTGAAGTAAAAAATAACAACAGTGATCCAGGGCCAGGGATTTAGCTCAGTAGTTCCAGCACCAGCCTCGCAAGTGCAAGGTCCCAAGTTCGATCCCCGGTCCAAAAAAAAAAAGAAACAACAGTGATCCAACATGCTGTGGAGAGGATGTGGAAGGCTCTGGCCCGGACAAAGACAGTTCCGGAAGAGTCCCAGGAACGGAGTCCGGAAGGCAGAACCCTTGCAGTCTTGCTGTGATAGGAAAAGGGTGCCTGCTGCCTGGATCCACGCCTGCTGGTCACGTGACTACAATCATGCACCTGAACTCAACTACAGGCTGTGAACCAGCTGTCTTATAAAAACTGAAAGTACACTGCTGTCATTGATCAAAAAAATTGATTAACACATTAAAAATTATGAAAAGGGCTGAGGAATTAGCTCAGTGGTTCCACTGCCTGCCTTGCAGGCACAAGGTCCCCAGTTCAATCCCCAGTACCAAAAAGAAAAAAAATATGAAAAAAAGTGCTTGAGTCTGCCCACAAACAGTCCTTGCAAGCATTTGGTTTACTAAAAAGCTTAATTCTCTGTCCATACATTCATTGAACAAGTATTTTATTGAGTTTATTGAGCAACTACTATGTTCAAGACACTGAACTAGGAAAACAGCGGTGAATGACAAAATCTTTGTCCTCTGAGAATTTACCTTCAAGTGGGAAGAAACAAACAGTAAACAAGACAGTAAATGCACAAAATCATTCCAGACAAGTCTAAGTGCATGAAGAAAATAAGATAGTAGGGTGCAGAGGCTCTAGGTGAGGGGTTACTTTAGTAAATGAGGGAGAGCTTCTCAAAGGAAGAGTCACGTGAACTGAGAACAAAAAAAGAAGAGCAGCAAATGCAAAGGCCCTGGGGTAGAAATAGGGAAGCTGGTGTGGAGTATGGTCTGTAAATTATCAACACTCTCAGCAGGCACCAACCCTAGGCATGGGGTACAGCAGGAAACAGAGACACAAGATTCATTCTCACACTGAGCTGTCATCTGTGCTAGAAGGTGGCAGGTGGGGTGGACTGGGGATGCACAGGGAGTAGGACACCAATGAGGAGCATTGGATGCTTGCAGAGGATCAGGGAACACTTCTCAGAGGTGAGCTGGAAGAGGAGGTAGAAGGGGAGAAGAAGATTCCAGAGACAGAATATCATGTGCAAAGGCCCTGAGGTCACAGGAAATGCAAAGAACAGCAGCACAACTGATCTGGAACAGAGAGGGTGGGGGCAGAGCAGTGGGTCATCTAGGTCTTAAGTCACATTCAGGCGAGCTGAATTGGCCCCAGGGTCTCCAGGGGGTCACAGATAACACTTAAGCCACAGCAGGGATGGATGATCAGATCTACAAGCTAGAAAGCACCATGTGTCTGCAGGTGTGGAGAGACTTTCGAGGTGGGGCAGAGACAGACATATCAGTGAGGAACGCAGCACGGTCCTCTGAGGAGAGAGCAGCAGCCAGGACTGGAAACGTGTGGCTATGGGAGGACAGAGGAGGGTGCATTCTGAGCCTCAGGTGCACAGATCCAGCAGACTCGTGACTGGCGGGATGCTGGATGGCAGAGGCCTCAGCCAAGGTCAGCCTGGGACTTCTAACCTGTAGATCAGCTGCACAGTGGCCCCTGGATAAAGCAGAGTCTGTGTGCCTGGGAAAGAGGGGCCTCGGGAAACATCTGACAGTGAGGTTCCCCTCTCTCTGTTCCTCTCAAGTCCCTGACACCCAGGGACTTGTCACCTGGCTGCTTTTCACAAGAAAGATTCCATTTCCCACAACTCAGGAGGTCCTGGCCTCGAGTAATGGGTTAACACCTCCGTGAAAAGTGGAATTCTTCTTTTTTTTTTTTTTTTTGGTACCAGGAATCAAACTCGGGACCTTGCGCTTGCAAGGCAGAACCATTGAGCTAAATCCCCAGCAGTGGAGTCCTTCATTAATGAAACAAATAATTAACCTTAAGAACAGACGTGTTCCCCGTAGCACAACACATGGATCTGCTAACTGAACTCCATATTTACTAAGAGCCTGTCATGGGCAGGACACCACGTAGCAGTTTGCACTTGGTAACTCTTGCTAGGGAGCCAGTCCCAAATGGCAGCAGTGTAACCTCTGGCCATGTGTCTCTCATGCACACGCAAATCAGCCAATTGTGCATCAGCTCTCACACTAGCACTGCGCCACCTGTCCTTTGTCCCCCTGACCTTCTGCCAAACAAGATGTATGGCTGAGCCAAGGCCAAGGGATGGGGAAATACAACGGCCCAAAAGTTCTCCTGTAGCTTCAAGCTCTTACGACTGGGGAGGCATCAATGCTACAACTTACAGCACACACCATAGGAAAGTTTATTGAACTTTCTTTTACACTTAGTGCTACAGATTTTGAATGTGATATTTTTAAATTTTCTGCTTCAATACCTTTGATTAAGATGGCAAATGTTGACCCAAACAAGTTTTGATAAGGTCACGTGGCTATGGACTTGGGTAGAAGAAAGAAGAATTAAGGTCAAGGGTGAAACTGACCACACAGTGATACAGAGATGAACGGCAAGGAATTTCTCCTCTGGTCAGGGTGCCAAGTGGAAGGGGGCGAGCACAGACTATGGAAAGTGATAAAAAGAAACACAAACAACCCTCGTGTGATGGTGCATGGTAATCCCAGCACTCCGGGAGGCTGAGGCAGGAGGATGGCAGGTTCAAGTCCACCCTGGGTCATTTAGAGACTTAGCAAGATCCTGTCTCAAAATGAAAAATACTAAGGCCTGGGGATGTAGCTCAATGCAAAGACCCTGGGTTCAATCCCCAGCAGTGGAAACAAACAAAACACATTATCATGGCGTCCATTTCTGAACATGAACATGAGCCAGGCAGCGTGCTGCTGTCCAGGTGGTTCCATTCACTCCCCACAACACCACCATTACCCCCACTTTACGGATGTTAAAAATGAGACTGAGCAAGGAAGTAGCTTTCGTGGGATCGCAGAGCAAGGGGTGGCTGTCTAATCACAAGGCCTGTGCTCTTAACCCGGTGAATAGACATTGGGCTCTGAAATTAAATATAACAGTGACGGGGGTGGGAATCAAAAGTCTTCACAAGAAAGAAGTCCTTGATCTCTGGGTCCTGGGAGTTTGAGTCTGGTGCTGATAGGTAGAAAAAGAGGAAGGGGCGGGCAAACCAGGAAGGGACAGGGACGGAACCAACACACAGGGCAAGTTTTAGAGGCCCGGGCAGGTGCAGGCGCAGTAGCCCATCCAGTCTGGCTTCTCGGGAACTTAAGCCCACACATTAGGCCCGAAAGTCTGGGTCAGTATCACCAGCAATAGGGAGCCACTGAAGGCTTTAGAGCAGAAGTTATCTTCAAAGCCTTTTTGCTTAGTCATAAATCAATGGCACATTGAGCAAAGAAGAATGCATTTAAGAGATGAGGCTAAAAGTAATAATCATAATCACAGCTGGGCATTTTGGGGGAAAAGTAAGCTAAGAAAAACCTGGTTTGTTGGTGTCTGAGAATTTACCAAGAGCCACACTCAGGGAAACCTTTCTTTTTCAACTCCGGTGAGCACAGAATAAGCGCTTCCCGAAGGGCGTCGGACACTCATGTTCAGGTAAGTGATTCAAAAGCACTGTCTGGAAGTGAGCACCTCTCCTTCCTTTAAAAGATATGCTGTGTGCTGTGTCCTCAAATTAGCATAAAACAGCATTCGGGGCCCTGCGCCAATGGGAGGAGAGAGCCATCACTGCTGGCTCTTAGACTGCAAAGGAAAGAAAGAAAGGGTAATTATGTACATAAATGTATTGCTCATTCCTTGCATTTACAAAAAAACATTCTGAACTGTTCCTCTGGCTCCTATTAATTCTGCGCAACTATTATCTAGAAGAACTACAGTGAGCAGAAGCCAGCAGGGCAGAATGAAGACAGCTTTCAAAGCAACAAACAGTATGAGTGTGCTGCAGGGCAGGTCTGAGGGAGGCGAATTGTTAGAGCTGGAGGAAGCTCAGATTAGGCAATAAAGCCTGCTCATTTGACAAGTGAAAAGGGCCAGAGGGGCCAAGCAAACTCACCAAGCCACACAGCAAGCGGGGGCCTTGGGACACAGTGAAGGGGCGCTACAGGGCACTGCAGGGCACTGCAGGGTGGGTATGTGTGAGAAATGTCAGGCCCTGGAGAGATGAGTGCTGACCCATGCTTAGCTGACCCTCATTTTACAGATGAGGAGATTAAAGCCCAAGGAAGTGAGATTGCTCACCGGAACCCTAAGCTACAGTAGGAAGTGGTGAAGTCAGAAGAAGAACCCGAGTCCAAAGCAGCCCTGTGCTTTTTCCAGAGGAGGGGATGCAGAGTCAGGTCTCGCTGGGGCAGAGTGGAGGACACTGGGAAAGGGGGAAGGAAAGGAAGAGGTGGCAGTGAGCAGCTGCCCGATCCCTCCTTTATCACCTGCCCCACTCTTTGGGAGAGGTTTTTTTTTCATTCATTTTATTGGTACATTTTAGGTATGCAATATGCTGGCATTCATCATTGGGATCTTGTACTTGTACATGATGTATCTTGGTTCTTATTTTTTCCCCATTCTCTGTCCTCCCTTCACCCCCTCCACCCTTCCCTATTTACAAAGTCTTCATTTCCATTTTTTCCTTTTCTCATATTTTTTTCCTTTCCCTTCTTTCCTTCCCCTACCCCTCCCACTTCCCCTTCTCCTTGGACCTTTTCTTCCTATTTCACATTATCTGCTATACATTCTTAACCTTATTTACACTTTCAGTTTCTCACACCACACCAGAGAAACTCTTTGGTATTTACTCATGTGTGTCCTATTTATTTCACTCCAGAGTATGGCCTCAATCTGCATCCATTTAGCTATAAACGTCTCTAGCCTTTTTTCTCATTCTTTATGGCTGAGTAGTACTCCATTGTATTAAAAAAATCCACAGGGTGGGTTTTTTTGTTTTTATTTTTTTGGTACCCGGGATCGAACTCTGATCCTTGTGCTTGCACAGCAGGTGGCAAAACCACTGAGCTAAATCCCCAGCCCTAGGGTGGGGTTTTTGAGAGACTGGAGAGACTGCTCCATAGGAGGGAGCTCAAGACTCTGAGGAGGTCTAGAAGCCGGCATCCAACAGTACCTGGGCTGCTCATCCCATCCCAAAGTTACCCAGAAACCCGGATGACCAAGATCATGAAGAAGAGGAAAAAGAAGCAAGACCCCCCTGAGAGTGTCATGGAACCATCTGGTCAAGAGGAAGCCGCACATGTTCACTCGCAGCCAACAGACCAGGACCAGGAAGCCAAAACACCCTCCAGCTCCACAGAGGAAGAACTCTGCTGAGATGGCTAGGCAGATACAGAAGCAGAGGGAGCTGGAAAACCAAATACGAAGGCTTGCGCTGGAGCTGCAGCATTTAAGGACACACAGCTCACCGTGGCTCAGGAAGAAATCCCACTGCCATGAACACAGAAGAATTCGGAGCTAGCGCTACACCTCAGTCCAGCCTCCACCACCTCAGAAGCTTCGAAGACTTTGGAGGTTACTGGACCTCTCTGAGGGTGATGGTTTTTAAATGTGTTACTAAAGGAAAATTCCTTAGGTCAGCTGGATTTAGGAGAGATTGTTTGAAGAAAAAAATAAATGATTTGTGATAGAGCAGCTCCCAGAATAAGGCAGGTCCAACTGCATGATCAGACAGCATTTGTAGGAAAACACCTTCTGTGGAAGAAAACAACTCTATTGACTAAGCTGCAGCCAAATAGTCAATCAGTTATAGCTTATTTAATTGACCACAGGGCTTCTTGCAAGCAACCAGTGTGCAGCAACTGTGATTGAATTCTCTGGGTCTATTGGATTTAGTGCAGGTGCTGAGTCCAAATCCCTGGCCTTCACAAATTTGGTTTAACAATGTCTACAAACTCTTGGACATAGCCTCCTTCGAGAACAAAGCAGAGCCTCGCATGGGGGTGAATACCTGTAATCCCAGTGCTCAGAAGGCTGAGACAGGAGGATCACAAGGTCAAGGTCAACCTGGACTACATAGAAAGACCCTATCTCTAAAGAGAGAGAAAGGGAGAGAGAGATAGAGAGAGAGAGAGAGAGAGAGAGAGAGAGAGAGAGAGGGAGAGAGAGGGAGGGAGAGAGAGAGGGAGTTAAGAAGGAGGGACAGTATACATCTTCAGAGGCTAGGTCATAAAAGTCCTGCGGCTTCCACCTTGGTCTCTTCCTTGGATGGCTCAGTCTGGCAGAGGCTGCTGCTGTATCGGAAGGTCCCTGAGCCAGGCAACCGAGGCCTCCGGCCAACAATCATGTGAGTGCATCATCTGGAAGTGGATTTTCCAGCCGAAGCTGAGCCTTCCAATGAGGGGAAGCCCCACCCCATTCAGACCCCAACCTCATAAGCCCCTCAGCCAGAGCCACCCAGCTGAACCCTCCTAAAGCAGTGACCCTCAGAAGCCAGGTGGGACCATGGAATGCTTGCTGTTCAAAACTGCTGTATCTGGGATTAATTTGTTATACAGCTAGAGGTAACCAATACACTGTGAGCCTCAGTTTCCCCATCTGTGAAATAAGAGAAATAACAGATGAGCATAAAGAACATGTGGTTAACTCTTAGTTTAATGCAAAAGTTTTCAAACACTTTCCAGAGGCCTAGGGGTTCTGGAGGTACCCTGGGGACCACAAGAAGTACAGGGACACCAATAGGTCCTCTCTACCACATCTACTTTTATCCAGTTTCTTAAATATAAATATTTATATAAATAAGAGTACTGCAATTATTTAATTATATTTAAATATAAACTTTTAAAGAACTAGAGTATTGATTTTAAAACAACTTTATTGAGGTATAATTGACATATAAGCTGTGCATAAGATACACAATTTGGTCAGTTCTGATATATTATGGTGAAAATATTACCATAATCAAATTAATAGACATAATCATCATTCCAAAAGTCTTCTCACTGCCTTTGCTAATCCTTCCCAATCTCTCTCATGCCTAGGCAATATTTTATCTGCTTCTCATTGCTATAGATTAATTTTCACTTCCTAGGATTTTATATAAATAAAACCATATGTTCTTTTGTTTTGCTTTGGCTTGGCTCAGCATCTTTCAACATAATTATTTTGATTTTTTTTTTTACATGTTGTTCCTTGTATTGAGAACTCAAGCTTTACTCACACATAGTATTCTGTTGGGTAACTGGACCACGCTTTGTTTATTCATTCACCTGTTAGAGAAATGAGGGTTGTTTCCTATTTTTGATGACTACAAATACAACTGCTACATGCATTCACATTCAGATGAACATAAAACAAAAAAGGACATGAATAAGAGTATTTAAGATGCCCATAGATCCCTGTCTAGCATGTGTGAGGCCCTGGGTTCCATCATCAGAATTGAAAAAAAATAGAAAGAAGCATCCCCAATATGTATTTTGAGTGCCCCCTCCTCGGCCAGACCTCTAATCTGAGTTTGATGTTTTTCCAGCCCCATACATGATCTTATCCTTTTACTACCTATATATGTAATGTGTATCCTCAATTTTATATGATTGCTGCCCAAATATAAATAATATTCTCTGTGTATTTTTGAGCAACTTGCTTTTATTATCTTGACATGTTTTTGAGGGGATTCATCTATGTTGATTCACAGAGCCACTCATTTGTTTCTGGTGGCTTGAATTTAGTGTATACCTCCACTTTCCTGTTGATAAAGGGCAGATTTGCACCTGGTTCCCAAATATACTGTGACAAAGGTTGTAAAGGGAGATGGAATTAAACAGCGAAGGTGCCTGGGTTTTAGAGGTTTGCTAAATGTTTTTCAAATCTATCTCAAAAGGTAGATGTGAATCGGCAGTAAGGATTAAGGACACGATGACAAGAGGTGAACACTAGGGCCGGGGATTTAGCTTAGTGGTTCTGGCACCTGCCTTGCAAGCCCAAGGTCCCGAGTTTGATCCCTGGTACCAAAAAAATTTAAAAAAAAGAAGTGAACACTGATCGTGTGCATTTATATACACTTAATCCATCTTATCGCAGTCGCCTCAGATGCAGCCAGTAGTGTCCCGTTTTACCCGGGGGAGCACCTCAGGGACAGGGAAGTGATTGACCTGAAGACACACTGCTTGCATGAGGCAAAAGCAGGACTTGAACTCAGATCTCTGTCTCCCCCCCCCAGCTGCTTTAGCCCCCACACACACACCATGAAAAGGACTTCATGCAGAGTGGCCTTAGCCAAAGGTAGTTGTCCCTATCAGGCACAATGATTCAGGTTTAAATCAAGCAGGGCTGTACAAGCTGGCATTAATTATTCAGCTTACCCCATTACCCTGCAGAATGGCCCGTATTTAAATTAAAAGGACCAAAACAGATCAACTTTCCCAAAATGTGATTCTAATTATACCTCCAGGGATTGCCCTAAATCTGCAAATACTGAGAAATTGCTCCACTATGATTCAGAAGTATATGTAATTCGATCTCTTTTTGCCGAGCTCATGGTTCTGGGTCAGGAGACAGGGCCCTTATTGAGCACATATCCTACCCTAGGCCAGAGGCTGGGTCCAACAAACCAAGGTCATCCTGTCCCCTAAGGGCCCCAGGTGACCCCAGCCTGAGTCCAGCCTCATTTGCACTGGCGCTTTGGAGCCTCCCCCCAGACTCTGGATGCTTTGATGCTTCTCCAAAACGCTAGTATGATCAGAAACTCCCCCTCCCAGCAGGTGAGCCGCAGCAGGTACCCCACTAGGCTGGGCTCCAGTCAGCCCCAAACTGCGTGTCCTACCATAGTCCCAGGACCAAAGAGATCCAGCGCCTGGCCTCATCCAGGCTGAGTTCTTGAGGGTCCATCTCCACCCTGTGGAGCATACTTTTGCTTCTTTCACTTTCAACAAATCTTAACTCCTGTTGCTCCTTCTGAGCATCCTGCTCAATTCTTTGTTTGGGGTACAGCAAACCTGGAAAGAGTGCCCCCAAGACCCTCCATCCAATAACGGCAGCACCTGGGGAGGAGGGTACTATTGTCACCCACGATCCACGCCAGAAGGCTGAGGCTTAGGGGTGAAGTCACTCACCTCAAACCACTGGGATAGTTAGTGGCAGACATGGGTGCACCTGTGTTTTAAAAAACTATCAGAAAAGGCAGGGACAGCTGATAAGATAGCAGTAATATTTTGCTTTATGCACAGTTGGGTTTATTAAAGCTATTCCAACTAGCACACAGTGGCTATTGTGATCAAAACTTTTAAATTCTAAAGAATATCCCAAAAAAATCAGATGAGCAGTCTTCCAAGCTATACCTAAGCCATTTATTCAAGAGCCTTCTGAATAAATCAAATTCCTACAAATCAAATTGCATTTAGTAGCCTGTGTCACATCTAAACCCTCAACAGCTTGGCAGTAGAAGCCTCCACCTCTAATTATCAAAAGGTTACTATGTAACAACAAAAGGTACAACAAGTATGGAAGTGTGCTTCAAGTTTGCTGCCACTGATTAGTTGATAACATGTTACGTGTGTAGGCAGAGAAGGAAGCAGACACCGATTTGGGGTTGTGGTTTTCCTTTCCTATTTCAGGGGCCAGCATTTCTCTGTGGGGTGCACATACTCCCATGGGCCCTCGAAGGCTGGGAAGCTCCCAGCCCGAGGCCCCATGGTGCCAGATGCATGAGCAGCTGCCACCCTGGCCATGTCCTACCCAGACACTGCCATTCACTTCTGTATCCCTCCACATCGACCCCAATAATGTGCCAAAGCCCATGCAGGACGCAGCGTAGAAAGATGCTGATGGCCAGCACAGAGCCAAGAAAACAAATGATTAATAGCAGCACCCCAGAACAGAGAGGTCAATTACCGGCATCTTGGAGACCTGAGGGGATGATGTCACACATCCATATTACCAATTAACCTCACATTAAAAACATCACAATCTCTGCACTTCAGAGAAAGCGACTGTCATCCTAATTACAAGGGTGATACAAGACGCCAGTGTTAGGCAAGGAGACTTCTCTTTTAACCTCTCGTTTCTTTGGCATCCTTTCCATAACTTTCATCTGGATTCCACTCTTTCCTTAAAGCTATCCACTGAAATAGTTGTTGTTGCTGCTACCAGTACAGGTAACTTTTATTGAGCACTTACCATATGCAAGACATTATCTCCCTCCTTCTCTCCACTTTGTTTATTTATGGTCCCTGCCTGGTGCAATATTTTTGCTTTTTCAGTTTCCAAACTTGGTCTAGGGTTTTATAGCCTAAGCAAATCATTCTTCCAACTACTCTTGAAAATGGGCCATTTTTTTTTCAGACTCACAAGAGAGCAATGTATAAATCAGTGTCAATTTATTGATTCTGCCAAGAATCCAAAGCAAGACAAAAACTCACCTTCCGCACCAAGCACATTTTCTTCCAGTTACAAATCTGTTCAAGGAGCTGTAACGTAGCTTTCCACTGCTGATGTCCTCCTCGTTGTTCTTTGCACCCCAAATTTACAAATTCTGTTCTCTAGTTGCCAGAACATGCTAAGCCGGTGCATAGAGCAGGCCAGAAGTGTCAACTAGATAACACAACACCCTCAGCGCAGCCCCGGACCAACTGATGCCCAGATCAAGTGAAGCATAAGTACTTCCTTACCCACACAGCTCTCCAGTGTGCTGATCTTTGAAGTGTGCACAAACATGGGCTCCGGGACAGAGCTCCCAACAGGACCAGCCCCAGCTGCCCTGGGTAAAAACAGCGCATTACTGTGAGCTGTGCTGACTTACTGACTTTCCTACTTCCCTCCCCAGGACTCATAGTCCTTTGGGTGATCACGGGCCACTATCACGATGTCCCTTGCACGGGCCAGCTTTCCTCATTATAGGTCTGGAAACTCCTTTCTGGACCACTCTGGACACACGCACTGGCCACGCTGGCCCTCTGGACTCTGGTCACACAGCCTACATGCACACAGCCTCTCTTCACAGCACAACCCACATGATCAGATTTCTGTGCTTTTAATTACAAAATTACTCAGGTGGGGTCTGCAGGGTCCAGACTCACCCATCCTGCACATGCTCCCCACCAGGCTTTGAGGTGGTGCACCTGCTTTTGCTTTTTTTTTAATTATACAAATAGAGTCATGGTCCACATAATTACATTTTGTCCACACAGGACCTCATTACAAAAGAGGTCCCTTGAGGTTGTAGTGGAGCTGAAAATTTCCTGTCACCTAAGGGCAGCGTAGCTTTCTGATGTCATAGCACAATGCATGCCTCACACATTGGGTCAATGGGTCCATGAGTGGATGGGGAGAGGGATGATGGGTAAAGAAAGAGGTGAATGGGCCGGGGATTTAGCTCAGTGGTTTCACTGCCTGCTACGCAAGCGTAGGGACCTGAGTTCGATCCCCGGTACCAAAAAAAAAAAAAAGAAAAAAAGAAAGAGGTGGAGGACTGGGCAGTACCTGGTGAAAGGAGCCTTAATAGGTAGATCCCTTAGATTACCAGATTCACTCCAGGATCAGACAGGGAATGAAAGAGACCAGCAGATGGCCCAAGAGTAAACCTTGAGAAGGAATAGGAAGGCAATTCGTGAATGAAACAATTAGGAAATGTGAGCCCCAAAGAGAATGAGTTTAATCAAACACCCTCCAGCTCAAATGACAATTCTGGGAATCAGAGAGATAAAACTACTGGTCCAAAATGATGCCATTGATTCATGGGAGTGCCAAAACAAAAGCTCATTTCCTGACTTCCTTTTATTCATTCAACAAGCATAAATTGAGCACTTACTAGCTACTAGGCTCTGTACTATAAGTACTGGAGGTGATACATTCAGCAAGATAGATGCAGGACATACCCTTGGGGCATGGAAAGTCTAATGGGAAATTAGTGCAACTTGAGAGAAGTCCAAGGAGTTAGGAGAACACAGAACAGCAAGAACTAATCTAGCCTGGTGAGGAGGGAAGGCTTCCCTGAGGAGGGGGCATTGAAGTCTAAGCCTAAAGACAACAGTAAGATAGACAGGAAGTATTCTGGCAGAATCTTGTATAAAATAGCTCTATGACCCTGGGCCAACTGCCTAATCTCCCTGACTCCATTTCCCTCATCAGTAAATGTGGAAAATAATGAGCAAAATATACAGCACTCAATAAATTTTGGGTGCCCTTTCCTTCCCCAGGAAGGTGGCCTTCCAATCTACCATCCATCTATGAAGAAAAAGAGTTGCACATATATATATACACATATATATACACACATATATGTAAATATATATATATTCTAAAACCACAAACCACAAGTGTTCTTTTTTCCATCCTACAAAAGTCTTTGAGCACCACATGGCTGTCAAAAGGTTTCCTTGACATGGATGTGCAATGCCTACTCATCGACTCTAATAGAGAACGTATCAGTCAGCCTAAGCCAGGTTATGCTGCAGTAACAAACACATCCATGTCTCAGGAGCTTCACACAGCAATCTGCTGCAGAACCCAACACCTCAGGCTACTGCAACAAATTACCACAGACTGGGTGGTTTAAACAGCAGGCACTTGCTTCTCAGTTCTGAAGGGTGGATGTCCAAGATCAGGGTGCCAGTAGATACTGTTCTGGTGAAGGTCGCCTTCCTGGTGTACAGATGGCTGTCTTCTCATTGTATGGTTACCAGATGCTGAGCAGAGAGAGCAGGGAGCAAGCTCTCTTGGGTCTCTTGCTACAAGGCCACTGATCCCATTCATGGGAGCCCCACCCTCATGACCTGGTCATCTCCCAATGACCCCACCTCCTAATATCATCACAATGGGAATTAGGATCTCAGCAGAAGCCAGGGGACACACACAGCCCATGAGACCAGGTTGAAGCGATACTCTGAGGCCTGGAGGTGACCCAGAGCCCCTCTGTTTACAGTCCGCTGGCCAGAGCAAGCCACACGGTCCCACTTAGATACAAGGGGCTGAGCATGCAGCACGCGGGGACAATTTTATGAGTGTTACTGCCATGGCCACACAAATCGGCACTCAAATAAGACCATGATTACCACAGCATGACATGCCAGGATATTTTAACTGGGTGACCCAATCAGAGACCTGAATGAAGACTTCAGAACATAGGCAGCACACACCGTGCATAAAGCACAGGTGACAAGCAAAAGCTGCCACTGTCACCACCCAGCTTTCTCAACGCCGGCCCTCGAGAAGCACGGCTGAGTGATCTGTCCCTGCCGTGGCCAGAACCCAGGCGATGACTTCATGTCGAGTACAAATCACCCAGAACAATGCAGAGCCCAGAAATTCAGCCACACAATTCCCACAACATCTGTAAAAACAGCCCGACGTGGTACCACGCCCGGGATTTGCTTCCTGGGTCCTGTTCTAAGAGTGACAATTCAGCAGGTACACCCAGTGCCTAACTGGGACTGAGGTTCAGCGCACAAAAAGTAAAACTCAAACTCAAATGCCCAGGGTGGGCACTGAATGAGAGAAGGGTTACTCCCAGCCGGGACCCCCCTGCCCGTTGAAAGGTAAAGTGGCTCTCAACATCTCCCAAGCGTTGCTGCCTAGGATTATTTTTAAGTTTCTAAGAATGAGTTGGAAATTCAGATTTTCATATGAGATCTCTCAGTTTTTTAAATGTGAGGATTAAATAATATGGCTGCAAACACTTTCAGCTGAACAAAATATATCTGCTGTCCAAATTCATCCCATAGCTCCACGACTCTCCAGTGCCAGTGATGTGGCCCGAGACTTGCCCAAGCCTGAGTCACATCTGTTCACACCTTCCACGACACTGAGCCCTGGGCCACCCCGCCAGGGGACACGGGGAAGGAGGAGAGGCTGGGCCTGCCCGTGCGGGTTATGGAGACAGAACAGGCTTCCATGTTCTACCGCTGTGGGATTCCCACACCAGCGGGAAAGGACACCGGGGGTCACCACCCGACCAGGCTCAGAGAGGTTAAAACTGTGGCCCTGGCACTGTGACCCTGGGCCACACTCTTTTTTTTTTTTTTGGTACCGGGGATTGAACTTGGGCCCTTGTGCTTGTGAGGCAGGCGGCAGAACCACTGAGCTAAATGCCCGGCCCCTCTGGGCCACACTCTGAGCCTCTCTGAGCCCGTTTCATCACCAGCAAATTGAGTGCTAACAGTAGAGGAAGAACTAGGCGTTGTGTAAATGAAATGAGTCCTAGTCTGGGAAGCCGGACACACAGCCTGGCCCCAAGGAGTGACAGGTAGTATTTGTCATTCTATATTTGTCATTCACAAGTGTCTACTAAGCAGCTTCTGTGGGCCGCTTACTGGGGATACAGAAAAGGTGCTGTCCCCATGGAACAAATGGTGCCACAGGGGAGACAGACAAGAGAGAGCAAATGGATTTATCAAGTACTGACTGCTGTGATGAAAACTAAGGGCAGAAAAGGACAGAAATGAAGAGTGATGTCATTTTCAATGGGATGGTCTGGGAAAGACAGACATACATAAGTGACATTTGTGCTGAGACCCGGAGGAAGGGAGGGAGCCAGGCAAAGGCATTACGAGAGGAGGGAACAGCAGGTGCAAAGGCCCTGAGACAGAAATCTCCTTTTTTTTTTTCCAGCACTGAGGACTGAACCCAGATTCTTTACACTGAGCTACATCCTCCTCCTTTTTCTTAATTGTTTTTTTTTTAATCTTGACACAGGGTCTTGCCAAGTTACTAAGTTGTCCAAACTAGGCTCAAACTTGCAATCATCCTGCTGCAGCCTCACAGAGTACTAGAATCACAGGCATGCACCACCATGCCAGAGTAGGAATATTCTTGATGTGTTCAAAGAACAACAGGGGGTGGGCTGAAAAATGGGAGCTAAGCATGTGTTGGGGTCCTGGGGAGTTGAGTTAGCCTAGAGGAGGAGAGGAAGCATGAGGGGAGGGCAGCTAAGAGCAAAGTGCGGATGCAGGGATGAGCTGGGCCAGTGAGCAGACAAGCCTCAGATGCCCTGACCCTCCTGGATGGACTTCTGCTTTCCAATTCTGCTTCATCTCTCAATAATTCCACTGGTGTCCATACACACACACACACACACACACACACACACACACACACAGAGCCTCTCCTTCCTCCTCCCTCCCTTTCTTCCTCCCATCCAAACAGAAACCTCATGCGGTCTCCTGCCTCAGGGCCTTTGCACATGCTGTTCCTACTGCCAGAGACCTCTCCCCCTAGAGTCCCACCCACTTCTGTGTCTTTAATCTCTACCCATCTTTCAGATTTCACTTTAGCATTTGCACCCCAAGCAGCCTTCCCAGACTCCTGCACCTGAGCCCCAAGCCCCTTTGGAATGTCCCCAGAGTGCTTATGCTGTCCCTACCGGACACACCACAGACACAGTCCACACCCCACTGGCCCCTTGGTGAGGGCAGTTGGAGTTCAGCTCTATAGTTCCTCCAAATACCAGGAGAAGGCCGAGAACGCCAAGAGCCATCACAGAGAAGGTGCAGAAGGAGCCACCGAGGCAGGAGGGCCTGGTGGGTCTAAAGGACACCTCAGCCAGGCAAGCATCTCTGCATTCCCCTTCACCCACGTCCACACGGCCTGCCCAGCATAAGAGTGTGTACACCTGCTCTGTGCCAGGCCACGGAGGGAAGGGATCAGCACCATGTTATAGGCAGCGAAGTTAGACAGAAATTAATATTTAGTCAGAGAGGGACTGGGCTCTCAAGGAAGTCGGCAGAAAAAATGAAGACTTCAGAATTGTGGCTGGAGGGGCATCTGAAGACAGAGACACAGTGGCTAGGCCTGCAGCCTCCCCAAGGGACAAGCAGTGGCCTGGAATTATGCTGCCATTAGCACCACCTGGTCCAGGAAGTCCAGCTAGGCCTCAGTCTCCTAGGTGGGTGACCAGAGCATCTGGACCCATCCTTTCCCCAGACACCTTTGTTCTTTCCGTGTACCCTTGCTATGCGACCCACTACCCTACTGGATCAGTATTAGCTAAAGCGGCTGTACTCGTGATCCTACAGGTAGATGGCAGTCTGACCCACGTTGTACCCACGCTGTGACTTTGCTGTATAAATTACCCTGACAAAGGGCCTCGGTGGTCACCCACTCAGGACCCCTCCTGCCTCTCAGGAGCTATCTCTCAATAAACCTTCCTACTCTTAACCTCCATTGTTCCTTAGAATTCGTTCTTCCATTTCAGGGAACGCGAACTCGGCATAGCTGACATCTAGCAGATTGGGAATTGTGTTTCTCCTATAGCAACAGAGATCCTGGTCTTCCCTCCTGTCCCTCAGGTGTCGCCAGGAAAGCATGTGTCTGTCTCTAGATATTTTGTAATCAAGTTGACAAGTTGATTAAATGAGGTTTTCAATTTTCAGAAGTTAGAAGAGTTTCCTTCCTTCCTTCCCTCCTTTCCTTCTTAAAAGCAGTAGAGGTTAAATCAAACTGAGAAATGGGTACAAATAATAGAGCATTCTTTGTAGGATTCTTGTAAGGATTAAATGAAGGTGTTGCGGTTCAGATGAAAAATGTCCCTTAAAAGCCTCATGTGCTTGAAGGGTGACTGAACCTTGGTATGCTATACTTATCAGCGAATTCATCTATTGAGTTCAGCAGCTAAGTGTGCACAAATGGGGCCTGCGGGAGGTGGGTCTTGGGGGCGTGGCCTGGAAGGGTACGGCTCCTCCCTGGCTCCGCCCTTCTCCTGCTTCATGCTTGCCATCCCCTGAGCAGCATTTCCTCCGCCGTACCCCCTGTGTCAAGCTGTTTCTGCCTTGGAGCCATCAACCATGGACTGAACCCGTGAGCCAACATAAACCTCTCCTCCTGTAAAGTGTGAATGTCTTAAGACAGAGGAGACGGCTTGCATCATACGCAAAATGAAATGCACAGGACCTCGTACAAGGGCCTGGCCCCGCCGCTGCCGATCGTCTCTCCTTGGTTCATGACTTGATCTTGGGACACCCAAGCTTACTCCAGCCTCGTGACCTTCGCCCTGGTCATGCCTCCTCTCTGGAACGCTTTCCCCAAACCCTCCCCGCGGCTCACCAGCTCCTTGCAGAGACCAGGCCCGGTACTTAAAGGCCGGCTCTCCACATCCTTCCCCGGCCCACAGCCGCATCCCCTTCCCTTCCGTCTGCAGCACCAGCTGTCCTTATCAGCCACTTGTTGATGGCCTGTCGCGCCTGCGTGCCTGAAGGCTGTATAAATTCCGTGAGGGCTGGAGTTGAGTTCATCTTATTCATGACTTTGTCCCCAGCAGTTAGGAAATAAACAGTAGCTATTGTTACGGGACTAGAGGACAGAGCAGTGGGAAGAACAGGCAAAGCTCTGAACCCCTGACCCCCAACACCACCCAAACGCCTCACCGAAGATGTCAGTGAGGGAAGTGTTTAGTTTTTTTTAATATGAAAAGGACTCATGAGATTCATTGACCACCCAAATCAGGACTGAGATATGCTGGTTCTGTAACACATTCCTTTTCTTCACAAGCCCACTTCCCAGCCATTTTACACCACCTAAGCAGGTGAGCAGCTGTTAAAGAAACGGACTTCAAGCCCTGAATGGTGCACTAGTGTAATCCCAGCACTCTGGGAGGCCGAGGCAGGAAGATCACAAGTTTGAACCCAGCGCTGGTAACTCGATGAGACCCTGTCTCAAAATAGAAAAAATGGCCGGGGATTTAGCCCAGTGGTTTCGCCGCCTGTTGCGCAAGCGCAAGGACCCGAGTTCGATCCCCGGTACCAAAAAAAATCAAAATAGAAAAAAGCTCAGAGCGATGCCCTGGGTTCAAGTGAAAGGAAGGAGGGGAGGGACCCTACAAAGCTCTACAATAAGGTGGGCACCCCCGGCTTGTTTATTCCTTCCTGGGAGAGCCACTTCACATAAAGTGCAAGTGACTAATTTAAAGTTCTGTCGTTAATAACCACTGCACCAGTCCTAGCTCAGGAATCCATTCCTGAGAGTCCTGCGCCCCACCCAGGATGCCTATCTGAACCACCCCCCCATCCTGGCGCTCACAGTTCATTGGCTTAGATGTGAACATGTGACTCTGGCTGAGCCAATCAGATTCTCTCTCTGAAATCGACGCTGAAGGTATCAATTCAGGCTCAAACGTCAGAAAATCCAGCAGTTTCCTTGCATCTAGAAGCTCCTATAACAGGTCAGAATGACAGCAATGACATTGCTAAGTGCAAACATCTGACTCGCTTGCTCCGGCCCTTGGGTTCCCAGTATTCTTATACTCCATTCTTTTGTGTTTAAGCTTTAACAACCCCATCCCGAAAGAGATCCCAAAATACACAGTCTCGGATATGTATGCGCGTGAGACCCCCATGCAGCTGCTAGTGTGTAAGGCAGGTGACTTCCCTGAGCCTTGACTTCCCTATGTCCTGCGGCCAACATCACGTCCCAGTGATGGGGCTAGAAAAGGCCCCACTCAGAGCCCTTAAAGATTCTGTACGAGCCTGGCACACCTGTAATCCCAGCCACGCCAGAGGCTGAGGCAGGAGGATCACAGGTTTGAGTCCCAGCTGGCCAACTTAGAACCTGTCTCAAAACAGAAATAAAAAGGGTTGGGGATGTAGCTTAGTACTCCCTGTTCAATCATCAGTGCTAGAGGGAAGTGAAAATTCTGTTTGAGCCTTGCCCTTCTGTGGGAAGTAAACTGAGTCCTTCCTTGTTCTTTTGATTGGATTTTCTTATCATCATTATAGATATTTCCCATGTAGGGAAGGGGAGGGGATACAATGGCAAAGAGGTCAGACTGAGGAAGAATGAGAAGCTGGGTGCAAATCCTGTTCCTCGTCTGACCTGAAGACAGGAACTTATCCTCTCTGGGCCTCAGTTTCCCTATCTGCAAAATGTCAAAAGTGTCAGCTGCAGAGAGGCTACCGTGAGGATAAGCATGCACGGTGCCCTGCAGCTGCTCAGCGTTCATTGCCAGGCAACTGCTGCCATTGTCACCATTAACGCACCACTGTCGTCAGGCAAGCAGCCAAAAGAACCAAACCAGGATTAGGTCAGACCTAAAAGAAATGAGGCTGAGAGCAAGTGGAGACTGGATAAAGACTGAAATTCAGTCACTGCCCAGCTCCAGCTGCCCTCTTCGCCATAGAAAACTCAGCTATGGGAGACAAAGGAACCTTATTTGCAGGCAGAATTCATGTTTCTGGACCATTTCTCCATGTTTGCCCAGAGGATATAGAGCCACTGCAAAAGCCATCGACTCAGGGAAAATTTAAATATGGAGACAGATTCATGATCATGCATCATGAAAAGAGAAAAGCTAGTACCACTAACTGCCTGCCAATAGGGTATGCATACACAAATCCAGACTCAACAGCAGGAGGAAATACTATATACCCTTTAAAAAGTCAGTGAAGACAGACAAGACACAGAGACTGCTTAGGAGAAAATACTAAGTGAAATAAAGAGGATACAAAACTGTTACACATAATATAAACAGCCACAATTTGTTAAAACTATGTATCCAAAAAGGACCAAAACGATACACACTGAAATCTTCAGTGCTCTTCAGATGGAATGATTACTGACAACTTTCATTTTTTTCCTTTTTTCCCAAATTGTTTAATGTTGTCCTCTTCACAACAGAAAAAATACAATAATTTTAAAAATTAAACATTTGATAGTATATGTGTCAAGGAGTTTTAGACCTGGAAAAAACATTAGAGGCCAGCTAGTGCAACAAAAGAAAACTGAGCCCAGAGAGATTGAATACCTTTCCTAAGGTCACACAGCTGGTAAGAAGCAGCACTGGGATGGAGCTCAGGGGTGTGGAATGTTCCGTTTTGGACAAGTGAGCTGGAAATAATGTAGAGTGGAAGGAAACTTTTTTTTTGAATGAAAAGGAAAGAAGGAAGGAGGGAAGAGGAAGTGGGGAAGGAAGGAAGGGAAGGAGGGAAGGGTCTTCAAACTTTTTCCAAACTCCCTGGTTTTCTCCCCAAACATTTTTAATGATCTATGACCCTGCTCATTTCCATCCAGGCTGATGATCTTAATTTCGTAAAGACTGAAACACTTCCTCTCCCTAATATTCCCCAAGGTAAGAAAACTTACAGGAAACCACCAAAGAGCAATTTCTGCCTCTAATTCAATCACCACCACTCCTGTTAACGTGGGTGCCCACCAAGAACTTGGATTTCAGTGTTCCCCTCAAAGCCTCAGCATAGTGCAGCAGACTCGATATCAAGAAAGTTAATTTTGAATGTCAGTGTAATTCCTAGGAGAACATGTTTCACCTTCCCAATGCATTAGTATTTTGACAGTGTAAGAATTTAATATTTTAGTCACTTCTCACATCTTGCAAACCAATCTGCACAAAATTATTAATAAAAAGGCTATCTTGACTAAACTACATCAAAGTACAAACCAACTCACTCCCCCACCCACCTCCTTCTACTACAAAATATAAAAATGATGTTAGCTAAATGCTTGCTTAAAAATGAGTCCATCTAGGCCGGGGATTCAGCTCAGTGGATCTGCTGCCTGCCTCGCAACCGCAAGGTCCTGAGTTCAATCCCTGCTACCAAAAAAAAAAAAAAGAAAAAAAGAAATGAGTCCAGCTAGGCTGGGGATTTAGCTCAGTGGTTTCACCTTCTGCTGCACAAGCGCAAGGACCCAAGTTTGATCCCCAGTACCAAAAAAAAAAAAATGAGTCCATCTAGCCAAGTGTGGTGGTATATACCTGTAATCCCAGCCACGTGAAAGGCTGAAGCAGGAGGATTACAAGTTTGAGGCCAGCCTGGGCAACATAGTGAGACCCTATCTCAAAATAAAAAGGGCTGGCGATGGAACTCAGTGGTAGAGCACTTGCTTAGCATGCAAGAGGCCCTTGGTTTGATCCCCAACGCTGAAAAAAAAAAAAAAGTGTCATTTGGAGGGAACTATTTTATAGTCACAGAATGTTAAAGAAAGGCTTGGAGACAGGTGTGGTGGGATGCACCTGCAATCCCAGCACCCAGGAGGCTGAGGCAGGAGGATCACCTCAAGTTCAAGGCCAGCCTGGACTACACAGTGAGCTCAAGGCCAGCCTGAACTAGGGGAGGAGAGAGAGGAAAAGACAGAAAGAAAAAGAGAATTTTTTATGTGAAATTCAGAGAGAAATGAAGAAAGAAAAAGGGGAGCAGAAACAAAAAAGTTTGAGACAGAGATACATAGAGGCACAAAGAGATAAACATGGAGTGAGAGGTGGCCAGACAGGAGGACAGACAGACAGAGAGGGAGGGGGAGAGGTATCTTCCTCCAACTTCAATGTTTCCCTCACGTCATCATCATTGTCACTATAACAAGCCACAGGCCACCTGGGCTCAGGGTGGCCACCGAGGGGGAACAGGGCCAAGGGCAAAACAGACTGGGCTGTTACGGTTTCAGACAAGGAAGAGAGAGAGTGAGCAGCCCAGCTCTGTGGCACAGCTGGATTCCAGGACTCCTGAGACAGAGGCAGAAGCTTCTGGAACATTCTAGACATGGTGTCCTCCAGGCACCCAGAGTCTGCCTCCTGCCCAGACAGTTGTCTCAGGAAGCTGCAGGAGCCAAGCCCAGGGCCACTTCTGGAAGCCTGCTGTCCTCTTTCCAGCCATGACAGAAACACAAGTTGTCACCTGTGTGGTCCCCAGATGGCACCAACCTCCGTACTCTCAGGATTTGGCCTAGACTTGCTCCCTCAATGGACATTTATGCCACAACATGAAAAACATGCCCACAAATGATGACAGTGCTCACAGCAGGGACAGGCACTTTGAGCGCTCCTTGCCTGACAGGAACTGGACAAAGACTTTATGAAATCCTCATGTCACGCTCACCACAAAACTCTCTGCATTTAAGTCACAGCATTTTGTTTTGTTTTGAGGGAAGAAAATGGGCTCTGAGAAGTGTCTTGTCCACTTGCTTACTGTTAACAGTCAGGAGGCAGGATTTGAACCCACAACGCAGCTCTTAAACTCAGGGCCTCTCATCCAAGTCCCTACCACGAAGCTTCATTTAAGTAAAGATTGGAATCCAGGCGTAATTCAGAAACAGTGTCTGAAATCCACTGTGCTCCAGTTCTCCTGTGGGCTTCACATGTGCTATTCCCTCTGTCCATGATGCTTTTTCTTTCCTCCCTCCTGGCTCTCCCACGGGCTTTGACATTCTTCTCGCCCTTTAGATCTCAGTTCAATCCTCTTTTCTTCAGGGAAGCCTCTAGGTTGCCTTAAGCAGCTCAGGTCCTCCTCTTACAATTGCTCAACACCAGGCAGCTTTCACTTCATGCAGCTGCCCTTTCACATATTTTTCTGGGACTCTCTGACAAGCACAGGTGGGGCTCCTCTGCTAGGGAAGGATTCATCCAGGAGGGCAGAATCGGTTGCTGCTCAGCCCTCTGTTCATCGTGGCAGCCAGCAGACCCCCTACTGGATGCTTTCTGTATAGGTGTTTCATTGATCAGCTAATGAGCCAGAGGAGAATGGAATAACTAGAAACTTACATCAGGATCGCAACTAGGAAGAGGAAGGTGAGCTGGGTGTGGTGGCACAGCCTGCAGTGCTAGCACTCTGGAGCCTGAGGCAGGAGGATGGCAAGTTCAAGGCCAGCCTGGGCAACTTAGTGACTTAGCAAGTTCCTGTCTCAAAATAAAAAGAGGCCAAGATGTAGCTCTAAGTAAGAAGATCCTGGGTTCAATCCCTAGTACAGAAAGAAAGAAAGAAAGAAAGAAAGAAAGAAAGAAAGAAAGAAAGAAAGAAAGAAAGAAAGAAAGAAAGAAAGAAAGAAAAAGAAAGAAAGAAAGAAAGGAAGGAAGGGAGTTGGACCAATCCCTGGGACACTTTGTTCTAAAAGTCACGCCTAAACAAACCCAGAGCCAGGGCACCTAAGTCAAAGGCAACCAATCAGCACATCATGAATGAAACTCTGTCCAATGGGACCGTGCATATTTGATAGTGGTAAAACCAGCCAATCAGATTCTGTATTTGAAAAGTATAACTAGGAGGGCAGCCTCCCCTGTGACCCTGAGACACCAGGCCACCCAGGAGGCCCTGCAGCAAGCCCCGGGAATTGTATATAAAATCGCTGTGTGTTTTGTAGTTTTCCAGGCACTGTAGCTTTGATCAGACTATGAGAGGAAACCATGATGAAGAAAGGTTCAAAACAAGTATACGAACAAGTAAATATTTTTGTGTTTTTAAATTGGAAAATCTCATGTAAAAATCTAGATGTTTAATATTCTCCCAAAATATAATAATGCTGTAATTTCTCAGTTAGAATTGTTTTGAACTAAGTTGTCCTCCCCCTTAAAGACAAAGCATGCATCCCCAACTCACCATACCCTACCTCCCTTGCATCTTCTGCATGGCATTTCACATCTGGACCCTATAAGATGAATTCACAACTCATGGCTGTCAAAAAGTGCTGGTTCAGACTAAAGTGTGAATGGCAGCTATGTCCGCATTTTTGGAATAGCTTCTTCTTTTTTTTTTCGTACCAGGGATCGAACTCAGGACCTTGAACTCAGGACCTTGCGCTTTCGAGGCAGGCGGCAGAACCACTGAGCTAAATCCCCGGCCCCTGGAATAGCTCCTTGAACCCATGAATCTCTAGACCTGCACAGATTTAGCTGCATTCTGTTTGTTCTTGTTTTGGGAGAGTTCTGGGAGAGGGGGGCAGTTGGGGAAGAGGTTGTTTTGTTCTGTTTCCTGATGTGGATTTTTATTATGATTTGCCTCTCCAGGCATCTTGTCCTCAACAGTACCAGGACTTACAGTGCCCTCTGATTGACCCACACTGTGGGAAGCTTCTGCCCCCATCCCAGCTGGGAGGGGACATTCCACTACGAGCCTCTACCACTCAGGTCCTGCTGAGAAAAACCTGGCTACCTTCACATAATCCAATGCTGCAGTTCGAAACTGGCTCCTGCTGGGCCCATTTTCCTTTGCTTGGCACCTGCAAAGGGACAAAGTGACTTTGCATCCCAGGGTGGCAGTGAGGGACACAAAGGCAACCGGAATGGGAGTCTAAGGTTCTTCCTACAGCTCAGAGCAGGGACGGAGCGCACCTGCCCGAGGCCAGTGTCTAAGGCACTCAGGCTCTCCCTGCTCTGCGCCAGTCACTTACACGCAATTCCATGCTCCCAGCATGCCTTAGGCGAGATGCAGCACGACTAACACATCGAAACTGAAGTCTAGCGCAGAGGTCGGAAAACACCAATAATAATGACTATTCAACTGCTTTAAGGGACATCTGATCTTCCTGCCAAGCATTTATTCTCACTTTTTTCTTAAATTCTACCATGCCCCTGTCTCAAACTCTGGCCTGGTGAAATAAGCTTCCACTGCCCCTCCTGCCTCCTGGGGGAGAGATCAAGTTTCAACACTGTTGTCTGAGCACCTGGATCCAGCCACCTGGACCCAGAAAGACCCATCAGGATGGAGGCTAATGAGACGTGTCCAGGTAAGGACTCGGGCTGATGCCTCCCAGACTTCACTGGGGTGACCTGGGGCTCGAATTAGAATCCAGAGCTCAGTTCAACCAGTCTGGGAAGCTGAGACTCAGCTTTGTTTTTTTGTTTTGTTTTGTTTTTTCTTGACCCTTGAACCCAGGGTCTTCGCACTGAGCTACATCCCCAGCCCTTTTTAAAATTTACATATGCATATGTATTTTGAGACACGGTTTCACTAAGTCACTCAGTGGCCCAGGCTGGACTCAAACTTGCAATCCTCCTGCCTCGGCCTCCCCAAATTCTGGGATTGAGACTCATCATTCTAACCAGCTCCCAAGCAATGCTGAGGCTGCCAGCTGGTTCCAGACCACACTCTGAGTAGCCAGGATTCAGGTGAGGACAGCAGGCAGCCAGAGCGCTTAGGACAGAGGTGGCTCAGGCCCCAGCACCCCACTTGCTTTGCTGGTGTTCCTGAGAGAGGCACAGTTTGGGAATACTATAAGTGGAAGCGCACTGCATTCGCCCTCCCTACTGAGCAGCTCAGCTCAGGAGCACCAGATGCTGTAGACAGCAGCCTCCCCTCACTGGCTGCCTTACCCAGGTTGACCGGAGAGGGTCCCCAGCATATTGCTAACCCAGGAGCAGGGCCAAAAGCAGAGCCCTAAGCACAGTTCCTACTGAATATCTGGCTCTCACCAAGTGAAATTGAAACATCTCAAGTCAGAGCACCATAAACCAGGAAGGTGTGTATTGTAATATGTACCCGTATATATTCTATTTGTGTGTGTGTGTGTGTGTGTGTTTGAAACTTCTCATTATAAACTACTTTAAAGTTTAAATGAAGCCAAATGTGAAAGTGCACACCAGAAATCCCACCTGGAGGCAGGAGGATAGCAAGTTTGAAGTGAGTGTGGACGATTTAGTGAAATCCTGTCTCAAAAGTAGAAAGGCTGCAGCTGTAGCTCAGTGACACAGCACCCCTAGGTTCAATCCCCAGTACTGCAAAAATATTAACATTAATAAAATAAATGGAGTTGCCACAAGCTAAACGTTATGTTTCTTAAAGGCCGCAATTTCTGGCTTCTCAGATCAATCTGACCGCCCGGGTCCCTCGACCCTGCCTGGCATCGGTGCTCTACCCTGGTGGGCTCAAATTGGCACCCACAGCCTCCAGAACAGTGATGAGGAGCCAGGACGCAGCCACCAGCCTGCATCCCCGTCCTGTCCCGGCTCTTCCTGCCCACCTGGTTTTAACAAGTGACCTTCACTTTGCAGTACTGTACCTCAGTGTCCTTACCTGTAAAACAGGAGGCAGCAAGCTTGGGGTTTTGCAGTAAGTATAGAAGTGTGTAAAGCCCTTCAGACTGCCAGGCGGGGAGTCCCGGCCCCGGGAAAGGCCCGGGTCGACTCACATGCCCGCCTCTTGGGTGCACTGCGTTTGTCACCCCCGGCTCAGGAGGTGGTAAGAGGTCAGTGGGAAGGCCGGAACCAGCCGGCTGCCAGCTGCGAGAAACGCGCGCGGTCCCCCCCGGGTCCAGACTACAGTACCCCAGTGTCCCCTCCCCCGCCTCAGGCACCCTTGGGGTCCCCGCCGGCTCCAGGCAGCCCTGGGGCGCGTCCCACACCGTGGCCCCCGAGGTGCCAGCCTCACGCGCAGGGACCGTGCGCCCGCGGCCAGCTGTTCCCGCTCGGGAGCAGCCAGGCGGGGCCGGGGAGGAGCCGCCCCGCGCACCTCGGCTCCGCACCTCGGCCGCGCCCTCCGCCCGCCTCACCGTCCGCAGCTGCCCCGCCGCCCGCCCGGGCCTCCGCCGCCTCCAGTGGTGTCGCCTCGACCGCCGCCGCCACCGCGGCAAAGCCAGGCGCGTGACCCTCCGTCCCGGCCCCCGCCCTGTCCGCCGCCGCCCACCCGGGTCCCCTGTAACACAGGGGCGGCGCCCGGGGTCAGCACCCCTCCCACTCCCAAGAAGGGGCCTGGAAGGACGCGGGGCGGGGGCGGGTCCCCATCTCCGCGGGGCCGAAGCTACCGGCTCCAGGGCCGAGTTCCAGTTTAGGGCTGGGACGGAGCCTGGCTGGAAGTCAGGATTTACTCGGCCCCGGGGGGCCCGAGGAGCCCGGGTGCTGGAAGGGTTCGCTCGGGAGCAGAGCCTAGGCCGGGGCCTGCGCGGTGGGTGGCGCGGGTGACCTCAGCCACCCCCTTCCCCGGGCTGAAACCGTGGGGTCAAGGGAGGCCTGCAGAGGATATTCAGTTCGGTTTGGGGGGATGGGGGCTAAGGCTGGGCGTGGTGGATCACATCTCTAATCCCACCCCTCTGGGAGGCTGAGGCAGGAGGATTGCCAATTCAAGCCCAGCCTGGGCAACTTAGTGAGACTGAATTTCAAAACTTTAAAAAACAAAATGTTTTGGGCCAGGGATTTAGCTCAGTGGTTTCGCCGCCTGCTGCGCAAGCGCAAGGACCCGAGTTCAATCCGCGGTACCAAAAAAAAAAATGTTTTAATGTGAATTGTCGATCCTCAAAAATTGAGATCACACAAATATTAAGGATTCTCAATAACTCTTTTTAAAAATAGTCTAGGCTATGCCAGGCGTCGTAGGGCACACCTGTGATCCCAGCACTCTGGAGGCTGAGGCAGGAGGATCACCATGAGTTTAACCCCAGGCTGTGCTACATAGTGAATTCAAAGCCAGATTGGACTACATAGTGAGACCGTGTCTCAAAAGAAAAAGGACAAAAAAAAGAAAAGAAAGTAAAATAAAATAAAATAAAAATAGTGGAGGCCAGGCTGAGGCACCTCCCAGGAGACAGGAGCTAAGGAGCAGCAGCGGTGTGAAGAGGGATTTCCTGATTGATGGTTTCCACTGTCTTCCCTCTTTCACTTTGTCTTCCTGCCCCACCCGCCACTCACGGTCACACAGCAGAACTGACCTGGAACACAGTGTCTGCACCCCAGTGCCTCAGCCCAGATGGCAGAGGAGAGGAAAGGGGGAAAGAGGTTTACCTGAAACCACCTTTCAGAAAGGAACAGTTCTGGAACTTAAGTTTTAGCTCCGTCTAAATCAGGGTGCCCTCACCCACACTCACTCATCTGGGCTGCCTTCATTTTCTCATTTCAGCATCTTGAAAATTCCTAAAGGTTTGACTGAAACTGAAAATATTTCTTACTTCATCCATCCCTGGTTACTAGTAACCGTAGGTGTTCTTGTCTTTCCATTTCTTTTTTTTTTTTAAGCTTCTTTATATTTTATGCTTTGTAGTTTGTAAATTTCCTCTTACCAGCTGCTTGCAGAATCACATGCCTCCATTGTTAAGTTTCCTGTTAGGGCACCACCATCCTGTGACTCAGTGAAGACTTGAGAAGAACCACGTGCCAGGCTGCAGGCCCCACTCTGCTATGTTCTTGGGGTCTCTCCAGGCCTCTTTATAGCTCCTAAATTGAAACACCAGAGTCACTGACAGCTTAAAGTAGCATTAGTTAATAAATATAATTTTCCATAGAAACATTTTTTTAAAGTTAGGTTGCCAAAATTAGCCATAAAAATACTCCTGTGATACTGCCTATTTTTATTTTTCCATGCTATTCTGATTATATTTTTTTTAATAATCCTTTCCTTTCAATGAGATGAAATAGTTACAGGTGAAATGATACATCCGAGATCTGAAAATCATGCAGCCAGAATCATGCTACAAGGACCAAGTGGCAGATACTTCACCTAAGAAGGTCCTGACCTCCTGAATAAGTTGGGAGTGTCTTGCTTGAAAGTGAACAAAGGGCCAGGGATTTAGCTTAGTGGTTTTGTCATCTGCCTCGCAAGCAGAAGGTCCCGAGTTTGATCCCAGCACCAAAAGAAAAAAGAAAAAAAGAAAATGAACAAAATACAACAAACTTCAAACTAAAAGAATTTATTGGATCATGTAGTTGAACAGTGCACAGGTTGACCTGACTTCAAGCACAGTGGGATTTAGGGTACAAATGATGTTGTTGGGGCCTGGTTACTCTGACTGGCACCCTGTCACCTCATGGGAGCAAAAGAGCTGCCAGCAGCCCTGAGGCCACATCCTCTCAGATCCGAGAGCAGCAGGAGAGGCTGTTCTCTTTTTCTGGCAACTCCCACATCCTTGGGGCTTACTCTGATTGGCCAGTTTTAATCTGAGGCCCATCCCTGAACCAATGGGTGTGGTTGATGGCGTGGGAAGCACAGATTGGCTTACACCTGGGACACTCAGAAAAGAGAGAGGGAATTGATGCCGTGGAGGGTGACAGCAGATGTCCCTGACCTAGGCCTACTTCTCTGCAGAAGTCACCTGGGTTGGCAACAAGAGAAAATGAAAACAGCCTGCATCTGACATAGGGATTCTTCAGGAAGTCCCATACAAGGTCACTCATGGGCATCCCTACTAGTACAGGATAACTGACTATGTAGGCAGGGACTCATTGGGCACCTAGAGTGCACTAGGTGAGGGTCAGACTCTGGGTTCAAATCCTAGCCCTACCTCGTAATCCTCCGGGCAGCTTGCATGGAGCCCAACTTCTCCCTCTGCGGGGTGGGGTTCACAGCAGCGCCACCTGCCGGGCTGCAGTGCGGCTCCAGGAAGCTCACCACTGGGCAGTGCAGTGCCCGCCAGGAGGCCTGGCTCGGGACTGTCAGCCTAACAGCACTGATCATTAGGCGATGATGATTATAAGCAGGGATGGCTCTGGTTTCGGGTGCAAAAAGATATATAGAAGGGAGCTGTCACTGAAGGGAAGGGCATGGCAGGAAGCAGCGCACTGGGCTCTCCTGGGTTTTTCAAGTGCAGATTGTTAGATAAAATCTCCAAATCTATAAATGTTGGCAGGGATGGGCGTGTCTGGCATGCTCGGGGCCCTGAGTTTCACACACGCCCCACAGAACCTCCAAAACAACAAAAACCTAAGTGAGGTGAGTTTTTGGAGGCTTGAATTTATTTGTTTAATTTCAATTTTGTTCTTATTAGTACCGTGCATTACATAATGATCACATTCATCGTGAGGAGTTGGTAGGTGCACATAAGACATTTTAATACTTTTTACACCCTTACCCCTTCTCCATCTCTTGGTCTTCTTTCTATTTGTGAAAGATCTATCTTCCTAAAAACAGAAATGTTGACAACAGATTTTTTTTTTTTTGAGACAAGGTCTGAGTTGCCTAGTCTGAACTCCAACTGTGACCCTCCTGCCTCAGCCTCCCCCACAGCTGGGATTACAGGTGTGCACCACCATTCCTGGCTTTCAAATGTTTTAAACACACTCAAGGCATCTTGAAAAGTCAGAAAAAGTCAGAAAAGAAACCCGTATCAGGGCAGACGCATGTAGTTCACAGTCTCTCTTCTAGACTCCCTGGGCACCTATCCTGTGTGTCAGCAGGGAAACTTCTGCTCATCTGTTTGCCCCACTTTTCCTTGGTTCTTTGGTCCCTAGGACATCTTTGGCCCTGTACCAGTGGACAATGTGGCTTGTCAATCACCCAACTCTGTCCAATTGCTCTGCAGGATGGGATGGGTGGGTGGGTGGTAGAAGTGGGGGGGGGCTTCAGAGGTACACAAATTGGCCAAATGGAGACCATCCTCACTGTGTTCTGGGTTCTGGCCTGATCAGCAGACTGGTACACCAGCATCTCCTGGGAGCTCCTTACACCCTACCCCAGGCCTGCCCAAGCAGAAACTGGGCAAGGCAGGTCTCCCAGGGAATCTATGTTTTAAGAAGTCCTCAAGTCACCCAGAGTCAGAAAATTCAGAACCAAGTTTGAGGTTAGACTCCTCCTCAGTGTTTTGTCCTCAAGTAATTTGTCTTTCTCCGCCTTAAATTTTACTTCCCAAGATCCCCCCTGTTATCCTGGCCAATCCCAGAAAGAAAGGGAAGCTAGGAACCCCTCATCACATTGACAACTTTGAATATCTTTATTCCCTGCCATTGGGAGATATAATCTTATAATTCAGTAATAAGCAAATAGCACAATTAGCATATAGGGAAAACATCAGAACAGATAGTTTACAAATATATATATTTATATTATATATATATTACAAAAAGTATATATATGTGTGGCCAATAAGCACACAAAAAGTCTTCAACATTGTTAATCAGTATAAAGATGCAAATTGAAAGATGCAAATTGAAAAATTCAATGAGGTACCACTACACATCTACCAGAGGTGAAATTGGTAAGACTGACAGCATCGAGTATTTGTGAGAATATGGAGTAGCTAGAACTTTCATATGTTACTTAAGAGAATGAAAAATGGTGCCAGGGATTTAGTTCAGTGGTTTCACTGTCTGCTGCTCAAGCTCAAGGACCCGAGTTCGATCCCCAGTACCAAAGAAAGAAAGAAAAATGGTACAATGTTATAAGAAATAATAATTTCTTATGAAGCTCAACATATACTTATGAGGGCCAGGGATTTAGCTCAGTGGTTCCACTGCCTGCCTCGAAAGCTCAAGGTCCTGAGTTCGATCCCCAGTACCAAAAAAAAGCCACAGATACTTATGACCCAGTAACTCTACTCCTAGACATTTACCCAAGATAAATGAAAATATATGCACATACAAAGATGTGGGAATGAAAACATATGTCCTGAAAGGGAGCTGCACATAGCTGCTTTATTCATAATAACCAAAACCTGTAAGTGGACCAAAGCCCACAATATGTGCCTAGTAAGCTGTGGTATAGTCATACTGTGGAATACTACCTAGCATTGAGAAAGGAATGAGCCATTAACACATACGACATGGCTAAGTCTCAAAAACGTTATGCCAAGTAAAAGAAGATAGACACAAACGGACTGTATGATTCCATGTATATGAAACTTTAGAATAAAATTCTAGGCATTTGTAGTGACAGAGAGCATGTCAGTGTTGTCTGGGATTGGAGGAGTGATAAAATGACAAAAGGCTGTGAGGGAAGTTTCTGGGGTACAGGAAATGCTCGGTATCATCCTCCCAGTGGTGGTTACACGGGCAGGTCTATCTGCCAAAATCCATCAAGTGGCCCCCTGAAATCGCTGTGCACAAGTCACACCTCCTAACGTGCGTTTCCTAGCATGCTGCATGTAAATTACACTTGGTAAAGATTGAATGTGCTGGAGTCCCCAACATGGCCCCACTGTGCCCAGGCCAGGAGAAAGCTGCTCCGGCCAGCAGAACACCCAGCACGGTAACTGGAAAGCCAGCGGCGTCCCCGTGGGCACAGTTACCCAGCGCTCCTCACTCTGCCGCGAACCCGCGGCAGCCAAGCTAGCAGCTGATGCAGCAGGGCCCCGGCTGTGGTTCCTGCGCCTTTCACCTTTCAGAGAGAGGAAAGCCACTGAGGAGGCCAAGCCTGGCAGGTTTCTGGCCCCACCCAGCACAGGACTCCAGGGGGCGCCACGCGTGCAGCTCACCATGTTAGGGGCTGCAATCCGAAAGGCCTGGAGCCACCCGCCCACCCCAGTAGTGTGCGTCATTAACTAAGCCACAGTCCCCAAGAAGGGAGCGTTGTTCTGTTCACAGGCATCCCCCCCCACCGCCCCACTGCCCATGTGTAAAACTTGCCTAAGCGTTTCAGTGTTCAATTCACGGGGCACAGTGGTATAGCCTGCAATCTCAGCTACTCCGGAGGCTGAGGCAGGAGGGTCACACGTTCAAGGCCTCCCAGGGGCGATTTGGTGAGACTCTGTCTCAAAATTTCTTTAAAGCAATAACTGACGATAATTACTCCTGGCTGACTGTGGTCAAAAGTCTGCACCAGTTGCTGCTGTTGCCCAGGGTTACATTGATCTGAACTGTGACAAAATTCCTATATTCACTCAGGTTGCAAATTGGCAGAGGAAACCAGCCTGGAGCACTGGCCTTGGAGCAGGTTTGGGGAGCAGTGCTAGAGTGCAGTTTTAGAGCTGGCAGCAGCAGCAGCCCAGGAGGAGGCTAATGACCCGAAGCTGCCATTCATTCAGTTTGAGAACCTAAATGACTTCAATATTTGGTACAGAAGAAACAAGTTGGGCATGGTGGCACACGATGTAATCTCAGCAAAAGTTGAAATCCCAGAAGAAGCAAGCTTACCTCCAGCATCAGAGGCCTTCTCAACAGAACTGATGTATCTGGCAACTTTTTCTAGGACAGGCACATTTAGTGTCATTCACTAACCTGAACAACAAACAGGAGCGTCTATGTCTTTGGATAAATTTGTTTATAAATGTTATTAAATAGTATTGTAATAATGAAAAAAAAAATTTTTTTTAAAGGCTGAGGATGTAGCTCAGTGGCTAAACACTTACCTAGCAGGCCTGGTGCCTCCGGATCAATCCCCACTACTCCAAAAAATGAAACGAGGGGTCAATTCATGGCATTCACTTCACTCACATTGTTGAGCAACCATCACCCCTATTTACAATATTTTCACCACTAGGGAAGGAAACCTGTATCCATTAGCCAATCGCTCTCCATCTCTCTCTTCTCCAGCCCCTGCCAATCACTCATCTTTCTCTGTCTCTGTGGATTTATCTGTACTAGACTTTTCCCATTAACGGAATATACAATATGGAACCTCTTGTGCCTGACTTCCTTCCCTGAGCAGCATGCTATCAAATTTCATCCACACTGCCATACAAATCATTAGCTCACTCCTTTTCATGGCTGAGTAATATTCCACAGTGTGGCTTGTATATCCTATCTTCTTTCTCCATTCATTAGCCAGTGGACGTTTGGGACTTTACAGACATTTTATAACCCTCATCTCAGTCCTGGGGGAAGAGCAGGACTGTGAGGTTCTTAGAGACCAGGTCCATGCCTTCTGACATCAGTGCTTTTTGTCTCAGACCCATGGGTGCCACCTAGCTTGTTCTACAGGATCTAGGAAATAGTCTTTAATACTGAAGGAATGAAGGCAGAGTAAAGGAAGGGAGGATGGTCTTTGGACAAATAAAAATATCATATTTGGGTTTTGGGGGGGGAGCTGTTGTTGTATTGCTGTTCTTGTTGTTTTTGAAATGAAGTCTCCTATATTGCCCAGGCTGGTCTCAGACTCCTGAGCTCCAATAACCCTCCTGCCTCAGCCTCCTGAGTATGCATCCCTAACCCGGCTTATTGGCTTATTACTTATCAATATTCAGTAGGTACCTACAATGCAGCAGACAGCCTCGGTGCTAGAGGTACAACAGTGGGCTGATCCCCCTATCATTCCTTACTTCGTCCTTCTGTCGGCTTTTGGTTTTTAATTTCACAGCTGTTAGGGTTTATGTAGAGGATGTCCCCCCACGGCCTCGGGAATGTGTATGTAGGGCTTTTGGAAGAGGGCTGGAGCACTGGGTGCTATAGCTGGCTTGCTGGTAGGAGGTGGGGCCTGGCTGGGTCACTGGGGACGTGATCTGGAAGGATTTATCTTCCTCCCCGCTCCTCCCTTCTCATGCTCTGCTTCCTGGCCACCATGATGTGAGCCACTTTCCACCCCCAGACTCTTCCGCCATGCCCTCCTGCCTTGGAGCCAGCCGGCTATGGACTAAAAAACATGAGCCGAAATAAGCTGTGGGTGTCAGGTATTGTGTCCCAGTGACAACAAAGTGACTAGGACAACAGCTGTCCCCTTCAGTTGACCACTTTCCTCTCTCCATCCATCCACATATTACTTCCACCCTATTCCATGGTTTAGCCATTCATCACCCCAGCAAATAAGGTTGTTTAAAAAAAAAAAAACTTCACAACAGAAGATCTATAAATGGCCAATAAACCCACAAAAAGATGCTCAAAATCATTAGTCATTAGAGAAATGCAAATTAAAACCATGATGAGACATCACAATCCTCCCAGTAGCATGGTTCAAATCAGTGAGGCTGACAACGTGAAGTGTTGGCTCGGATACAGTGCAGCTGGAACTGGGTACGCTCCTGATGGACCATGTTGGAAAACAGTTTGCTGTCTTTTATAAAGATGCACCTCCTATAGGACCCAAGAATTCCACACCTAGACATTTACCCAAGAGACATGGCTGACTTCCGATGCCACTTCAGTAGGGAACAGGACAGATATGGGTCCCCGAAGAGAGGCTCACTGTCTGGGGAGGGATGTGGGCATTAAGCAAATAGAGACAGGAAATGGATCGGCACAAGGTGAGACAGAGTTTGCAGAGGGGGTGGCATGGGGGGCTGAACTTAGGGGAGCTGTGAGAGGAGGCTTCTTTGGGGAGATGACACCAGATGGAAGCGGAAGGGACAGAGAGCTTCCAGGAAGGCAGAGGAGAGGAGCCATAGCCAGGCCCTGGGTCCCCAGAGTCTGGGCAAGTGCCAGAAGAGAAAAGCCTAGGGCAGCCAGGAGGCAGAGGGGGCTGCAGCCAGAGACCAGAGAACACCTGCCCTGCAGACCATGGTGAGATGTTTGCACATTATCCTTCACATGGTGAAGTGGCGAGGGTCCTCTTTTGGGTCCTCCCAGGACCAGATCCTGAGACAAAGATGCGGTGGGAAGTGAGCTCAGGAAGCACCAGGAGAAGACAAGGAATAGGGAAGGAAAAAAGCAAATCCAGAAGGCATCATGCACACCTATGGCTCCAGGTCCCCAGAGGGAGGGTCTGGGGGACAGTGAGGAGCACACTCAGTGGAATCCCAGCCAAGGGGTGAGGACCAGGCATCATGGACACACGTGGGACCTTGTTCCAGCCTGCCCGTTAGATGGCCAGACAAGGCCCGGAGGGAGAACCAAGGGTGCTGCCACCATCAGACGCCATCAGGTCTGTGTGCCCGGAAGTGGTGTTCTCCAAGGGGACATGCACAACACCTGTCACAGGGAGCCCCTGGAGGGCTTTATGCAGAGGGGTTTTCAAAGCTCTCTCTGATCTCTGGGTGCAGAATGCGCTGCAGGCAACAGGAATGGAGACAGAAAGCTGCTCAGAGCGGGTGTGTGGTGCAGGAGAGAAACGTCACAGCTTGGGCCAGGCTGGTGGCAGCAGGGCTGGAGCGCGGCAGTGGGAGTGTGGAGGAATATTCAGAACTTGGGACTGCCAGGCCCGGGATGGATGGGTCAGTGGTGGGGATGCAGGTGAGAAAGCTTCAAGGGTAGCGCCTAAATTTCCACGGGACGTGAATGAAGGTGCCATTGCCTCAGGGGGGAAGTTAAGAGAAGAGGGTGCTGGTGTTGTGGCGGAATTCAATCGGAAGAGATGAGCTGTGTCACCAACTGCGGCTTGCCTGTCCCCTGCCCGTCCCATACTAGGTCCTGAGGGTGGTTCTGTGCTTTTCCTGTGGCTCCCAAATTCTTTGGGAGTGAGGGCCTGCCAGGGCTGTGGCAAATGGTGAGGATGGAAGATGTAACCTCCCGGAAGTAAGGGGGAGAGGCAAAGCCTCCCAGGCAGGTCCCTTGAGTTCTCCTGGCAATGCCACCCAATCCTGGAGGCAAATTCCTGGAACTTCCCTGGGTCCCGCTCCATTAGGGGGATCTTTCCCCGGCTTCCGGTGATAGCGGCATAAACCGAGTGTTAGGGCAACCTGGTCAATTTCCATTGGTGATGTGCTTTTAATTCAGTATTTTTAAATAGCTCGGATTACTTTTCTCTTGAAGATGACCTAAAAATAAAAACAGGAGAGCAAATGTTTGGGATTTGTTCCAGGGGAACTAAATCTGTCACTTAAGGAGTCAGCAAATATTAATATCTAATGTTATTAAGGCAACAGATGGAAAAAGGGGCGAGTTCAGACAGGCAGAGATGAAACGGTTCACCAACAGGAAAGAAACGGAACTGGGGGCTCAGAGAGAAGGGTGATCACGTCCACAGGGCACATTCCGCTGTGGGATACTGTGGCAGACTCAGGGCCAGAGAGGGTATGAATTGGAAAACTGTCTAAAAACTAGATCCAACTAGATCCAAACAAACATACCCACCACAGCCCCGAATCCCACTGCTAGGAATATTCCAAGAGACACACATCTTTTTTTTTTTTTTGCTCAAAGACATGTGCTAGAACGTTCAAGGTCATTCATATTAGCAAAATGAACAAAAAGAAAAACTAGAAACAACCCAAATGCCCACCAACAGCAGGAGAGATGTCCAGACGAGGTATATCTACAGAATGGAATACTGTACAGCAAGGCAAATAAAGGATGTAAAAGTACAAGCCACCACAAGGGTGCGTCCCACAAATAGAGCATTGAGCAAAAAAAGGAAAATGACTGGAAAGGGGCAGGGGAGAACTCAGGGGAGGGGCTGATAATATTCTACTTCTTGCCTTGCATGCTGGTTTGGGGGTGCATCTGCCTTGTGACAATTCATCAAGCTCTGCGCTTACGGAGCTGTGTGTTTCTGTATCTGAATGTTTTATTTCAGTCACGAGGTAAATGGGCCGGCCCTGGGGCAGCATCAGAAAATGTGAGCAAAAGAAGCAAGACCGGCAGAGCTGACCAGGGAAAACAAAGCCATCCACAGGGATGGGGACTCTGCTAGCATGCACAAGGCCCTGGGCTCCATCCCCTCTGCCAGAACATAGAATACACACACAGGCGGGGGGGGATGAGAACATGCAGCAAATGTTCCCACTTTTAAAACTGTATTACAGTAAAAAGCACATTGCCCTTAATGTCCCTCAAAATGCTCCAGCCTGCTTCAAACACCCTTATGCCATCCATCGTCTCGCTACTTGCTGAAGCAGTTCTGGAAGTCTTCTTTCATATCTTCACAAATATAATGAAAACAAAATTACAGTGAATGCCAGCGCAGAATGCCATCCAACACAAGGGCAGGCTCATGGAAACATCATGCTGTGTCCTCATCCAGCATATTCACTTAGATCTGGCACCGTGTGACTTTTGGCTCTTCCCAAAGTCAAAATGACCAGGGAAGGTAAACATTTTGAATCAACTTGGAACATCAAGGCAGCCATGACAGCACAACTAAAGACACTCGTGAAAGAGGACTTCCAGACCTGTTTCAGAAAGCAGCAGGAGCGATGGGATAAGTGTGTTCAAAGTGAGGGGGAGACTTCTGAGGAAGATGAATGGCAATGTGTCTTTCACTCTAATAAATTTTTAACATTTAAATATTCACTGTAGTTCTCAATTACATCTTATATATCATACCATATTGTTATAAATAAGTAAATAATCAGCCAGTGTCTCCCTTTGCCAATCTTCAGACTTGTAACTAAAGAAATCCTCCTGGTTGCATGGTGATGCATTTTTGTGGTTGCTTATAAAGCAGCAACAACCTAATTCAGAGGAGGAGGGGTTCTAGCTAAGTACATCACCTCCAGGAAGCAGAAAATATCTTTAAAAAATAGGCACATCACTTGATTCTGATAATTCTCATATCATACTTCCCCCTCACTGAAAATGGTTATATTGCTTTTATCGTTAAGGAATGAAATCAGAATGGAGTGTCAGAGCTGACCCAAGACAATCATTTTCTTGAGCTTAGTTGTCAAGCTGTTGACTCTGGTGTCAGAACTCTGGGCCAAGAGCCTTGGCCTTCAATAAGTTATATCACTCTGTAAGCTTCCTTTTTTTCCATTGGGAAATGGAAATAATAATGTCTCACTGACCTCAGAAAGTTACTGGAAAGATTGAATGAGACAATGCATGGGATCTTTCTTTTCTTTTCTCTTTCTTTCTTTCTTTCTTTCTTTCTTTCTTTCTTTCTTTCTTTCTTTCTTTCTTTTCTTTCTTTCTTGTGGTGCGGGGGATGGGACCCCGGGCCTTGCCAGGCAAGTGCTCACCACTGAGCCACACCCCTAGGCCACAATGTGACATTTTTACAGCAATAACCTGGCTCAAGGGATGTCTTTTAAATGATTACTGCTACTATTTCCAAGCTTCCATCCATGAATGGCCATGCCCAGGACAAGATGGGTAGCTCTTCACCTACAAGGTGAATGTATTCACCTTGATTGTATTCAGATACTTTGCATTTGGCCCACGGCCATTAACCAAGTCCCTCACTCAGGAGAGGGCCATCAGTTACCACAGAACACACTGCTGCAGACGCTGGGGTATAGACAGTAAGAGGGCCCACAAAAGCCCTCCTCAGGGAGCCATGGCCTCATGAGATCACACTGGAGATCAGTCATACCCAGGTGGAGTGATTTATCCTGAAACTCCAAAATTCAAAATGTTCCAAAATCTGAAATTTGTTGAGCTCCAACATGACACCATTAGTGAAGAATTCTGCATCTGACCTCATGAGTGAAACGCTGCTTTATGCACAAAATTATTTAAAATATTGAACAAAGTCACCTTCAGGGCTGAGGCTATGGCGCAGTGTTAAAGTGCCTGCCTAGCACATGTGAGGCCCTGGGTTCCACCCCAGTGCCACAAAACAAAAGTACCCTCAGGCTATGTGTATTAGATGTATGTGAAACATAAATGAATTTCATAATTAAACTTGGGTCCTGTCCCCAGGATAGCCCATTATTTGGATGGAAATATTCCAAAATCTGAAAAAAGTTTGAATCCCAAACACTTCTGTTCTGATACATTTGGGACAAGGGATATTCAGCCTGTAGATGAAGTATCTGACTTAGTTTAGATGTTGGCTTTTTAATGCCGTGCAATAACATAATGACCAAGATGGAACTTGTCAGGCCATGGTAGCACACGCCTGTAATCCCAGCACTCAGAAGGCAGAGGCAGGAGGATTACCACAGGCTACAGGCCAGCCTGGGCTATATAATCAGGGCAAATCCAGCCTGAACTACAAAGTAGGAGTTTGGGAGTTTTCTAGGGAGATGGTCCAAGGCATTCTCAGATTCTGTGGTCCATGCACACCCATGTCCAACCTGACTCTCTATACCATAGGCCCGTGTCCATCCTGACCCTTCCATAACCACTCCCCAAACACTGGCAAGTAGCTGTTCCTTATTTCTTACCATCCCAAAAAGGCTGCGTGGCTATCTTGGCACAGGTTGGGGTTTTTTCCCCACAGGGTTTTTCTTGTTCTTTCCTGAAAACTGCAAACAGTGGGTCAGGTGGTACTGACAGTGTGATGCTCCTAGATCGCTACTGACCACATTCTCAGTGCAGCAAGAATAGCCACTAAAGATCACCCACCAGATATGACAAAAGGATCATTTTAGCTTTAATTCACCATTGCTCTTCCTCTTTCTCCCTTGGAATAATAGACACCTACCCTGGATAAAACAGGAGCATGAGACATACTTATTACAATAGTGGGAAAATACCTATTTTCTAGCAAGATATTTCATGCTTCTGTGCCCTTGGAATTTCCTCTGGGATTCTTTCCTATCATTCACCATCACCAATGTGTCAGTTTCAGGGTAAACAGGCAAGAGGTGGTTGGGGGGTTGGGGGGGGGTGACAGGTGGAATGTTGCCATAGCAACAGAAGATTTCAGTGATGAGTATCCATGGTGATTGTAGCTACATTCTGAGTGGTTTTAAATGCTTTATTTAAAATACATAACCACAGTGCAGCTGTTGAGGATGTTACAGGGGAAGAGAGGAACGGGCTGTTGGTTCCATTATGGATACATCCTTGGCAGACAGCATCAAGAAGCAAGGAGGTTTAAGGACAGAAGCACGCACTCCCAAGGTGCTGCTATTTGCACGCTGTGGTTCCTCTAGTGCAGAGAGCTTTCACGCCTGTGGGTCCCATTCATACTTCAGTTGCCTGCTGCTGGGTAACTAACACCCAGGAAATATGCAGGCAAAACCCTGCTCCCACCCAGCTTCCTCCCCTGCCCCTCACTGCCTTGGACTTGAAACTCAGAGCTCTGAGCCCAACCCAGAGTTCCCAGGGGCAGCCTTGTTGGAAACTTTAAGTAGTGCCAAGCTGGAGATTGCAAAGCAGGGCTGTTTGTCTTCCTCCATCCCCAAATTCACATGGAAAATGAAGTGGAGAAATGGGACTAGAATCTAGGTCTTCTCATTCCTAATCCAGAGTTTATTTAGTCTCCTTTTATATTAGAATAAAGTTTGTCTTAGAACAGTAGAGATCCAACAAAATAAGTACTTTAACAGGATGGCAGTTTATTTCAATTTTACAAAAAAAAAAAAAAAAAGTTGAGGCTCAAGGAACCAGGCTGCTTCTATCTTTTTAGGCACTGTAAATAGACTGCATTTTCATAGTCACCTCATCATCAAGGAGGGCTGCCTGAATCCAGCCATCACATCCAAATTCTAGATCTCACTGCCAGATTCCCCGGAAGCCAGGCCCTAGGTGATCCTGAGCTGACTTACCTGGCCCACAGTCACCTTAGGGGAAAGGCATTCCCTTTCTCTCCCTTCCAGTCTTTCTGATTATGAGCCAAAGATAGTCTCAGTAGGGTGCTACCAGGGTTCTGAATACCTCTCTCACCTATGCTGTCTCCAGCATTGGGCATTGAACCCAGGGTCTTCACACTGTGATACATCCCCGGCCCTTTGTATATTTTATTTTGAGACAGGGTCTCACTAAGTTGCTAAGTTACCCGGGCTGGGCTCAAACTGGTGATCCTCCTGCCTCAGCCTCCCAGAATGCTGGGATTACAGGTGTGCATCACCATGCCCAGTTTAGAAACCAGATCTTGACCCCCAGCCTTAAACATTCCTAGGTGTCCCTGAGGGTTTCCAAGTGGAGCCGTTACCCATTGCTATCTGGCTAGAGCTTAACACTGTTGCTTTGTTTGCCTGGCATTAATTTTCATTCACTTTCTATTGCGGTGAGCAATGGGGTCTTCCACTGATATGTGCGATGTGTTTTCCTTTTACATAAACTTTTTAAAAAGTAACTGATTTAAAGAAAAAGCATTAAGTAGACAATAGTGCAAGTGATGCTCCGCGATGCTAAAAGCATAAATGAAATACAGGACACACAAGTGTGGTGGGAAATACAATCCTGGAGGCTGAAAGAGGCCTGGGTTCTAATCTGAGCTCTGCTATTGCTTTGCTGTGAGACTTTAAATGAGTTCCTTCCCCTCTCTGGACATCCATTTCCATATTGTCTGTAAAATGAAGAAAACAGGTTTCAGTAGTTTCTAAGATGGCTCCTCTGAAGGATGGAAATCTAGGGTTGTAGAGTGAGCCCCAGATCTACCCTGGGGACCCCTGCCATCCTCCTCGAGCGATGCAGCATTACTGCCATTGAGAGGCTGGGAGCACAGAAAGCCGCTTAGCTTAGCGATGGGGATTAATCTGTATTCAGAGCATCACAAATAAATAAAGATTTTTAAACCAGTGGAGAGCCCTCTCCTAAACATGCAAAATTAGACTTGATTATTTTTAAAACAATACTTCCCTTAATTTGCAAATGAGCAGAATGGAATGCTAAGCAGGGTCTTATTTGGGATGCGAACTACTGCAGCTTTTTCAATTGAAGATTTTCATACTCTCTCTTCACACTTCCCCCCAACTGTTTATTAATAACTCTGCCTTCTCCTTGGCTTTAAATTATCCCTAAATGTTAAGCCTGGTGTGCGGAGCAGCTGCTAACTTTTGTTTTATGTGAGTTGCTTGTCTTATTATAACCCCAAACAAAGACTCATTTCCTGATTCAAGAAATAGTGGGAGACTCTACTTTGGAGCTCTAGGCTTCCTGGGAGGGGCACAGACCTGCTGTCCCTCAAATACAACAATTCAAAAGTGTCCTGGAATGCATATTAAAACCACAATGGAACCCAATATGGCGGTACATGCCTGTAATCCCAGTGCTCGGGAAGCTGAGGCAGGAGGCTCACCATAAGTTTGAGGCCAGCCTAGGCAACATAGAAGAGGGAGGTATCAAGTGGGAAAAAGGATGGAGATGTTAACAAGGTGGTCAGAGAAGAGTCAATTAAGTGACTTCTGAGCAAAGACTTGCAAGGAAACTGCTGCTGTGCCCATTCAAGGAAGTGTTCTGTAGGCAGAGGGAACAGCCAGTACAAAGGTCCTGGGGTAGAAACATGCCTGGTCTAATTAAGGAAGAGTAAGGAAGCCCGGGTGACTGAAATACAGCAAGGAGACAAATGGCAGGAGATGAGGACAGAGAGGAACGTGTGAGGCCTGTAGGCCACACTGAGGGTTTTGGCTTTTGCTGTAGATAAGATCAGATGGAAGTCACAGAAGAGGAACTTAATCCCTCAGACGGCTGGGCTAAGAGGATGGGAGGTGGGAGCCGAGCACAGAAAGACCAGGGAGAGATGACTGCGGTGATCTAAGCAAGAGGAGATGGAGGCCCGGCTGGGGGTAGCATGGAGGAGGCTATCCTAGATGAAAATCGAATGTGCTGAATCCAGATGGAGGTGAGTTGGAATCTCGGCTCATCCACATTCCGGTGCCTGTCAGATGCCTGCTGTGAGCCTCAGTTTCCTCATCTGTAAAATGGGATCATTCCCATTCGGGCACAGAGCAAACTCAAGCAACTGTTATCCTTGGTCCTGGCCACTGTCCACCTCCTCCTGGCGCTGCTGGCCACCCCACAAGGCCTCACTGAAGCCACCAGGTCATGGAGCCAGAGGGCGATGAACCCTGAGAAACAGGGCCCAGCGGCCATGGTCTCCCCTCCCACCCTCCGCTTCTCATTCTGTCGATCTCTACAGCAAAAGCAGGATACTCAGCCCAGCTTCCCTGCCACCTTGCAGCGGGGCACACTGTGAGCTTTCCCAGCTTGCCAGCACAGGGGGGTCACAGGCAGAGCAGGGACAGGGCTGCTGGGGTCTCTGCTGCCTTGAGAAGCAGGAGGACCGTGAGCCGATCCCCAGAAATGTCCATCTCCCGCTGAAAGGACTCACGAACCTGCCCTTTGGGCCACCTCTTTAAAAGATGGTAAAGTCCAACCCAGAAAGGGAAAGGCAGAAAACCTTAACACTGTGTGGTGGATCCCAGCTACTTGGGAGGCTGAGACAGGATAATTGGAAGTTCAACCCCAACCTGAGCAACTTAGTGCCTTAGCGAGACCCTGTCTCAAAATTTTAAAAAGGACTGGGGAAGTAGCTCAGTGTGAAGGCCGTGGGTTCAATCTCCAGTACCATAAAAAAATAATAATAATAAAAACACACCTTTGCATTCAACGCCCACTTCTGTCCTCAAATGGATCAAACAAAACAATTTTTTTTAAAACTGTTTACTAGAAATCATGTCTGTCTTCTGTTAATATTTCTGTCTCAGACCCTAGAAGTGATCTCGCTGAATGAATAATAACCTGCGGAGCTGACTGAAGACTTTTACATCATTCCACTGAGTGCCTCCATTATGCAAAGTCATTATTCAAATTGTGCAATCACCCGCCACTCTGCTGCGGGCACTGCTCCGGTGGGGGCAGGCTCATCCTGGTGGGGACACACGAGGCAGGAGGGCACACTGGGGGACACGGAGAGGGCACCCAAGCTGGCATCCGCTTTGTGTGTTACATCTGTTTGAACATCACTCTTTCGCTTAAAATATGCAAAACTGAGTCACTCCGCTCAAATCACAGGAAACCCTTGAGACATTGTGGCTGTAGATCAAAAATACTTGTGACAGCCGCTCCCAGTATCCTGCAGGGCTGTGGGCTGGAATCCCCTGGGAGCACGGTGTCCCGAAATCAAGACCATGGGGGCGGGGCTAGGGATAAACTTTCAGGGCAAAAGGGGAAAGCTGTTTTGTACGGCAGAGACCAACAGCTCTTAGGACTGTGGGTGTCGACACTATTACCAATGAGTCCATAATAACCCTGCTCCTATGCCAGATTTTCATCCTTTTTTTAATGGGAAATTACATCATGACCTTCACTGGCTTCACACCTTTCAGCATTTCCCATTCTACTCAAAATGCAACCAAAGCCATGTATGCAATGCTCCGGGCCTGACCTGCTCTTTCCTACTTCTCCAGGTCTTCCAGCCTCCAACTTCCTCCTCACCTTCTGCAGTGATGCTGTCCCCTGCCTTGTATGCAGCGCTCCTTGCTGCCCCAAGGCCTTTGCCTGTGCTGTGTTCTCTTCCGGGAAGGCTTCCCCCACTCTGTGGCTGGCTGCTTCCTTCTCCTGCTTCAGGGTTCTTCTGAAATGTCCCCCAGACAGAGGGACCTCTCTGATCTCCTGAAACCGGTGCTTCTGACCCCAAACACACACACCTGTCCTGTCCGTCTGTCCCCTGCCCCACTGCCCCAGTGCCTCTCTCCAGGTCCAGTAATGAGGATAATATGTAATGCAGTAGAGGGTGACAGTGACAGCTGTCACGTACTGAGCACCTACTTCACCATCCCCTTTCACTGGGGATGTGGGACCACGGCCAGGAGGGGAGATGATCACCTCGGGTCCAGCAAGTGGTCCTCAGAAAAGGTGGCCAAGGTGGACATTTGTGTCAAGAGGAAGATGATGAGGCTACTGTTTTTTTGATCGCTCTGAGACAACAAAGAAGCAGGAAGAGAACCCAGGATTTATTTGGAGCATTGCATGATGGGAAGCACCATTAACACCTGGAAAAGATGAAACACAGTCGGAGAGATCAAAGTACAGCACGGCACTTACTTCCAGAGACATGAGGACTCTGGCTTGTCCCCAGGGGGTCCAACAATTGAGGATAGTTTCACAGATGAGGAGAGAATGGAACCAGCACACCATGAGGAAGCAGGGGGTATGGGTTCCAGCCATGGCTCTGCATTGACAACCATGCTGTGGGTCCCTCGGCAAGCCACGTGCCCACTCTGAACCTCAGGGAAAGTAAATCACCATTAGTACAGTGAGCAAGCTCTGCCTTCCAGAAGCCAGACATAGTACAGAGTGAAGTCAACAGGTGTGAGCCCTCATGATGTCTCGGGTTGCATCTCTGGTCACGGGCACACTTCATCTGCACAATAAACCTATACCCAGGGCATTACTGGACAAAGGAAATTGTTTGTTTCCCACCTGCCTCCATCACAGAGTCCTCTTGGCCACCTTGCTGTTCCCCTTCTGAAAGACATCGGTTAAAGGACGCCCTCCTCACACCACTATATGCCTCCACACTATATGTGTTTTAGTCACACAGTCCCTACCACCCACCACTTACAAGAGGAGAGGTTTATTTTGGCTCACTTTTTTTTGTCCATTCTTGGCTGGCTCCGAGGCAGGAGGGCATGGTGGGAGGATCTGGCGGAGGAAAGCTGCTCATGGCATGGTGACCAGGAAGTGGAGCGAGAAGGGAGGCGCGAGCAGGGAGAGAGAGCAGCCCAGGCCACGCCCCACGACAGCCTTCCCAGCCAGGCCCCGCCTCCCACCAGCAAGTCAGCTCCAGCGCCCCCATGCGCCAATCCTCTTCCAAAAGCCCCGTCTACAAACTATTGGAGCTCTTAGGTGACATCAGATGTAAATGTGATAAATAACATTCAATTGCTGCAGGGGGGCAACAGGGAGTGGGGAGCAAAAGGGACCCTTGGGCCTGGGGCAGGGTGAAAGGGACTTGCTGTCACTCGTTGCTAGGGAAGATCACAGGCCTGGTGTGGCCAGACATTCCGGTTTTTCCAGAGAAAGCCAGAAATTTGTGTTTAAGTAAAAAGTGTCCCCCATCTTGCTAACTACTTTGCATATGTAAAAGCCCCGGGGGAGTGTATACAGAGGGACCCCTTAAGGGGTACGGGTTTCTTTTATGGCAATGAAAATGTTTTGGAATTAGATGGAGTGGGTATGGACAATATGAATATCCCCAATGCCACTGAGTTTTACTCTTCAAAAATCGCTGTGAACGTCATCTAGGTTTTTTTGTTGTTGTTTTTTTAAACCCTGTCTGAGATCAAATAAGATGCATCCAGCTGTGTGTGGCTGTGCAGATTTGCAATCCCAGTACTCTGGGAGGCTGAGGCAGGAGGATCACAAGTTTGACCCCAGCCTGGGCAACTTAGCAACTTAGTGAGACTGTGTCTCAAAATTTAAAAATGAAAAGACGGGATGTGGCTCTGTATAAAGACCCTGGGTTCCATCCCCAGTTTGGGGGAAAAAAATCCTTGGCCACGTACTGAGAGTTGTTGAAGGAAGCCTGGGACTAGCCTCCCAGCTAGGACACCATGGGAAATAGGGTCCCAGGAATGGAGATGCCAGGGATCACCTGGGGTCCTGAAGAGCCCATGCCAGAGGTGCCAGGGCCACCTCTCCCTGCATTGTCCTGCTGATCCAAGGCAGCTCTGGTGGCTCAGCCCCCAGCACCTGGTGTTCCCTATGCTCCAGGGTGAGCAAGGCCCATCACCCTGGACAAGCCTTTCCTGAAGACTGATCCCATATCTCACCTCTTCTGGCTTTCGGTCTCCATGTCCCATTTAACAGAAGAAGACTTCAAGTGCCTGCCTGCTGTACCCTGTCCCAACCCACCACACCACCCTCAGAGTCTTTGTCTGGGCTGTCAGATCCACAAGGCAAGACATTTTTGTCACTTTCTTTCCTTCCGGAGTCTCCCAGCAAAACAGTGCCTGGCACAGAGCAGGGCGTGGTAAGTGAATGCTGTCTCTTCAGGACACTCAGATCCAGACCTGGGCCTGACTGGCTCCTCGTCACTCAGATCTGAGGTAGTGTCCCACCTCAGAGACCCCTCCCTGCACCTCAGGAACCACTGCCTACCCTGCCCCCTATCCCAACACCTAATCATTCCCCAGCCCAGGGGACAGCAGGCCATATCTGGCCCCTACTTGTTTTGGTAAATAAAGTTTTATTGGCACACAGTCATGACCACCAACTGGAGGATAGTTGTGACAAGGACCGTGAAGCTCATAAAGCTGCCCTTTACAGAAAAAGTGTGTGCCCTGCATTGTTCTATGGTATTCTGGATTTTCATGGTGCTTGCCATGTTTGACATTGTCATTTATTAACTCACTAATGTGGGTGTTGCTCCCATTAGAAACACAGACTTTGGAGGCTGGGCATTTCTGTGTGTCCATCTGCTGTTTCCTCCATATCCCCTTCAGCTCCCTGCCCCCACTCAGATTATCATAAATACTTCTTTTATTAAATGTCCTTCAAATGCCCTTTTCTCAAAGTATGTCTTCTCTTTCCTGCTGGAATCTGGGTTGATGTAGCATGTGCTCAATATACTTGGGTGAAAATGAGCAAATAAATGAGAACATGAATAAATGAGCCAATGGATAAGTGGGTAAAGAGGAGAAATAGAGGAGGGTTAGGGTCAAGGTTAGAGTAAGGGTATTAGGATCAAGATAAGGGTTATGGTTAAGGTAAAGGTTACTTGTTGAGGTTAGAGTTGAGATTATGGCAAAGCTGTCAGGCACCGTAGTGCAAGTCTGTAATCCCAGCGCTCTAGGAGGCTGAGGCAGGAGGATTGATTGCAAGTTAGACTCCAGCCTGGGAAACTTAGTGACTTAGCAAGATCCTGTCTCAAAAAATAAAAAGATGTGGGGATGTAGTTTGTTGTGAAAGCCCTGGGTCCCATTCCCATTACTGGAAAAAACAGTTAAACCCTAAAGCTCCAACCTTCTGTCTCTCAAATCCCCCATGGGACTGCATCCCGCATTGTGCTCTGGCTTCCGGTCCACTTACAAGCACCAGTGGAGGTCCAGAAAATGCAGGAGATGTCCCCCAGTGCACAGCTCATGCAGACTCCTAGAATGTTCCTACAAGGGACAACCCAGGGCCTCCGTTCTGGCTCTGCTACATGGATTCCTAGCTTCAGGCATCCAAGAAGAAAAGCCCCAAATGTAGAGGAGCGTTTGGAGGAAATTCTATAAAGACGAGATGAGCAGGGAGGAAGGGGCTGTTCGGCAAAGTCATCTGCAGAAGGCTCCAATCCTTTCATCGCCCCACCTGCCCTCAGGACAAAGCTGCAGAAGGGAAGGCATTGGCCACACCCCCAGAGGTAGTGAACCCCGGTGTGATGTCAACTGTGTGGCACACATTTTGCTTAGGAAATTTTTTTTTTTTTGCTACTAAAAAAATGCCTGTGATATTTCCCTTTGGTTTTTAAAATTATTCAAATTAATTTTTCCTGAATGAAAAGGATATACAAATATAAAATAAAAATAAATTTTAAATTAAACTTCCAACCCAGTGTGGTGGTGCAAGCTTGTAATCTCGGCACGCGGGAGGCTGAGGCAGGAGGATTGCCGTGAGTTTGAGGCCAGCCTGGGCTATATAGTGAGTTCAAGGCCAGCGTGAAGTATATACTGAGACTCTGTCTCAAAAAAACCTAAATAAATAAATGAGAATAATTTTTTTTTAATTTCTAGGGAGGGGGGAGTGGAATCAGGAGACAAGGGCTGCCCCTGGGGGAGAATGGACCAATTATTTCCTCTCTCTGAGGTTCTGGGTTCCTCATCTGGACACAGAATTGAAACAGAGGATCACTAAGTAGTGGTCCCCCGCCACCCTCTCGTGTGCTCAGATGGGTCTAACTTCCTTCTCCTTGCTCCTGTCCAGCCCTTCCTCACAGGTCAAGGTCAAGGTCAAAGTCAGCCATCCTCTCTGAGCAACCTGGGGCTGCTCAAGGAGACCGCACAGGGTGAGGTGGCAGGCAGAGGAGATGGATGCTGGGGGACCACTGGGGACAGTCGCAACAGTCAGGTGAGATAACAATCGGGAACAACAGGTGTGCAAGCCGCTGGCCTTGCAGACAGTGCCTGGAGGAGGAGCTAACTAACTGGAACTAACGCAGCTGCCAAGCCAAGATTTGAGGCCCCTGGCTCAGGGCACATTAACACAGCCGATGAATCCAGACTGTTGGGTGTGCAGCTGCTTCACATACACATAGCCCCCATGCCCGGGTCCAGGCGTGCGTTCCTGGGTGGCACTGTCACCTTTCAACTGTGTCTGCCAGCTGGTGCCTCATACCCATTTGTCTTTCCTGTTTGTGTTCTTCAATGATTTCCTCTCCTGAATGTTTCCCTTGAGTTTAAAAAAAAAAGGCAGATGTTAATTATAAGTAGAAAAGATTCCTTTGCGGGGAAAAATCTGGGGAAAAAAATCACCCTGAGTGATCTCGGTTATCCTCATCAATAATGGGATAAATGACATCACGTGCCTGCCACTGGGCCACACTAGGAAAGACACAGCATCACCCAGGCCGTATTTTTACCAGAAATGTTTAACCCGACTCTGATCACCAGGACACAACCAAACAGAGCAGCTGGCCTGGGCTCCCCAGATCCCCGGGTCACAAAGGACAGGAAGCCAAGGGAGCTGAGCTGGGGCTCAGGAAAGAGTAAAGGGACTAATCAGTGCCATGCAGGGTCCTCAACTAGGAAGCTGTAAAAGACATGATGAGGCAGGTAGAGAAGTCAAAATATTGTGTGTATTGTATCAATGTGAAGTTTCCTAGGGTGCTTGACCTCCCGAGGCTATGAAGAACTGTGTTCTCTGGAGATGTCTGCTACAGCACTGTACGGGGAAATATCACAACCTTGGTAGTCAGTATCCTGGGAAAAAGAGAGAGAGACAGAGAGAGACAGAGATGGGGAGGCAGGGCAGGGGACAGGGATGGATGGATGGATGGATGGATGGACAGATAGATTGGGTAGTGGTTAGGGTGGCTTTGGGATCCTCCCAGGGGCCTGGTGGAGCCCATTTCTAGGTGTCTGTGTGGGTTGTGGGGCATGATCCTGGGGACTCTGCTTGTCTCTCACCCCATCCTCTCTGGCGCTCTTCCCCAGCTCCATGTCTTGGCTGCCATAGATCGAGTAGCTCCAATCTGCCACGTCCTTCTGCCCACCATGTCTCAGCCTTGCACTGGCCAACCATGGACTGAAACCATGAGCAAATTAGCCCTCTCCTCTTTTAAGCTGTGGATGTTGGGTATTGTGTCCCAGCAATGAGAAAGATAGATGATAGATAGATGATAGATAGATGTGCTACAGAGGCAGAGAATCATAGATAGATGCTGATATACAGTTACAGATACAGAGCTAGAGACAGGGACCGAGAGACACAGAGACAGACAGGACAGAACGTGACTGAGAGGCAGACAGACAGAGCGAGACAGACGCAGAGATGGTGAACAGAGTGGTACGGGCTTGAGATGCCGTACAGGGGACAGGATGTGAATGCTCGCTGTGCTCATGTGCTCTTCTTGCAACTCTTTGACAGGGTTGAAGTTTTTCAAATTAAAACTGTGGAAAAATCAGTAACTTTATTCAACACTCACACACGTACACCAAAGCAGGCAGAGACTGCAATCCGGCGCTCCCGCCGTGGCTCCAGTGAAGAGCTGTCTCCCTAATGGAGAACACAGGCACAGCTTTGCATGCTGGGATGCCTGGGAAAGCCCCAGAATGCACCTGTAATCCAACATCATTAATAGCACACCCTAAAAATGCTACCAGTAGTTATCAGCCAGGTGCTGTGGTACACGCCTGTAATCCCATCTACTCAGGAGGCTGAGGTAGGAGGATTGCAAATTCAAGGCCAGCCTGGCCAATTTAGCAAGACCCTGTCTCAACATAAAAAGGGCTGAAGAGAAAATGGCCCTTTTATCTAACTTATCAGATATTGGCTTGTACTCACTTATTCACTCAACAAATATGCACCCCATCCCTGAGGGTGTGCCAGAAGCTGGGTCTATGGCTCTGAGCGAAGTCAGCAAGGTACCTGCCCAGACATGGCACACAACAAAGCACAAAGCAGCCTGAGGCCCAGTTTCAGTCCCACGCCAATAAAACATGTGGGTGACGAACAATTTTATGGTTTTTAAATAGTTGGGGGAAACACCAAAAGGAAAACATTTGTGACCTGTGAAAATTCAATGAAATTCCAGCCTCAGTGGCGGTCACTTGGGTCTCACTGGACACAGCGCACCAAGCCACCTACAAATCATCTCTGCCCGCTCTGGAGCTACTGCAGCAGAGTTAAGGGAACATAAGGCCTACAGAGGCATAAAATACTCACTATCTGGCCCTCTACAGAAGGAGTTCGCCAGCCCCTGGCCTGGAGTTGAGTCTGGGATACAGTGGAGCTCTCAGAAGCTGTGGGAAGATGAAATGAGGTCGTGAGTGTATCCCATTATGGGGCCTGATAAACCCATAAGTGCTCCACCAATGGGTGTTGCTAGCAGCCTCGGCTCACTCAGCTGTAAGCTGACATTCATGATAGACTGTCCCAATGTGGTTGTGTAGACTTGACAAGGGGAGCTATGTCAGCCACTGAGCATGGTGCCTGCACAGAGTGATCGCTCAGTTAACAGCAACAGCTGGCTATGGTACAAGTTAGCTTCATCGCTATCCTTTCTTATTCCTAGTCTGCCATATTTATTATCTCATTTTTAATGTATCCCAGAATATTTCAAGTGTTCGGAAGGCTACATGGAGCATATAAGATATAAAAATTAATACCATGGGCAACCTTAGCGAGAATGAGCATTTTGAAAGCACCAGAAGCCCGGATGCCCCTCTCTGCATCCTCCTCCTCCCTCTTGGCAAAGCCTTCACTCTCCATGGACTGGGGGTTCTCATGCTTGTGCTTACCTTTATGTTTTACCCAGCAAATTTTTTTTTTTTTTGGCCAAACATTATGTGTTTTTGAGTCTTGCTGAACATGCAGACAGGAAGCCCTGCTCTCAGGTCATCTCCTTCCATTTGCCTGCCTCTCTCAAGCCCGTCTGTGCGACCCATCCATGCTGACTGATCTGCTTCACCGCCTGATGGAACTCAGTGGGAGGCAGATACCAAAACGAATGCCCAATCTACTCCTCAGGAGAGGACCGTGCAGGATGTGTTTGCACTTCCTGAGTGAGCTTCACTTATATTTTCCTTCCATACCAGGGAGGAAGGCAAGGGGAGGATTTCCAACGCTAATGGGCTGTAATAAAACTAAAAGGTTTATGTGCAAAATTAACCCCTTGAAGGGGGGCATTACAAACTCCACGGCAATCCATGAGTTTTGTTCACTGATTCTTCCTATTGCCATCAACTGGTAAATCCATGCAGCCTAGAAATAGGCTGTCAAGGGCCGACAAGACATCACAAATGCCATAAGAAAGATATCAGTGTATACTGAGCACCAATTGTGTGCCAGGCCATCCCACTGCCGTCCAGCGTCTCCATGGTCCTTCACAACAAGTTAGGGATTGTGATCTCCATTTTCCTAAAGAGGGTCAGTCTTGTTCTAAAGTGACTCATCTAAGGCTGTGGCCTTGGACCTGCTATGTAGCAAAATCAGGAAGCAAACTCAAAATTCTGATTTTCCTACCAAACCAACATACCTGAGCAGAATGCCTCATTTCCACCTGCGGTCTAAAACTCAAAGACACCAAAATGCATATTTTAACTTACTCCAGGCAGAAACCTGATAGTTTATTCTTAAATCTAAAGATAGGAATTGTATGATCCCAACAAGGATTTGGGGCCATTTTTTGAATGCAGAGAAGGCGTCAAATAGTAAATCAATGCACAGCAGGGCACGGCTAGAGAATAATTTGTGTGGCTTGGCCACAGGAACTTTTTTCTGTCCATAAATCAAACCTTAAAAACGTAACATAAAATGTAACATGTGGGGAAAATCAACCCTGTAGAAAAAATGAAATTGATTTCAATATGAGGGGAAAATAGTGGTAGTGTGGAAAGCAACAATCAAACATGTATGAATGAAGACTGGGAAAAATTACTTCTACAAGTCTAGAAATCTGTCAACACCCAGACATCTGGCACCTCCTGAGCAGACTTTAATTTTACAGTTTGCTTCCTTTCCATTTCTCCTTCTTTTCCATAGCTAAGGGATTTAGCACATGCTTGGGGGTTCACAAACTCAGGATGCTGGGTGAGACGTCTAAGAATATCTGGGGCTGTTTCCAAGGCGTTTGTGACAATGCTTTGCCTGGTTTTATGAGATCATGTCTTTGGATCTCTTCTTCCTCTAGACCCTGGACATCCTGGCTGTCCTGGGAATATCAAGATTCTCAGATCCACGTCTCCAGAGATGCACAGACCCAAATGTGATGATAGTGTTCAGTGGCCTCTAGCTCCACAGGAAAATCCCCAGGGCAGCGTGTCTCAAGCTACACGTGGACCGACCTACGAGCTCCCTGTGACCTCGTGCAAATGCAGATTCTGATTCTGTAGGGCTGAGGCAGGACCTGAGTCTTCATTTTCAACAGCCCCGGGAAGGCTGCCCTTACTTACAGGGGGAGATTCCAGTAGACCCCACCCAGAGCTGCTCTCTTCCTTGCTCTGTGCTGAAGACTGGGGCTCGAGGACAGATGGGGGCACCTAGGGATTACAGCACCTGAAGATTACAGCACCCACTTGCAGATTACACCACCTGCGGATTAGAGCACCTGTGGATTAGTGCACCTTCGGATTACACCTGTGGATTACAGCAACTGCTGGTTTGAGAAAGGGGGGCAGCTGGGAGACGAGGATAGTCAGGTACTTCTTCCTTCCCTGCTGAGCTCTTATGAGCCTATAGCTCCAACCAGAGCGTCCTTCTCTACGGCTCCAGACTTTTCCAGGTCCAGATTCAGGTTCCCAGATTCCTATGTCTTTGAGGCCTACCAGTGCCGTGGTAGCAGAATAATCAGCCCAGAGAGAGGTCCACATCCCAGTCTCTGGAACATGTGCGTGGCAAAAGGGACCCTGCAATGGTGATTAAATTAAGAATCTTGAAACAAGAAGATTATTCTGGATTACCCGGTGGGCCAGACATTTCCATCAAGGCCTTTATTAGTGAAAAAGAGAGTAGAGATATCCAGTGAGAAATTGGGTGTGCAGCAGACTCAGAAGGTGGAGGAAAGAGCCCTTGGGCAGGGCATGCATGAGACCTCTACCAGCTGGGAGAAGTAGGAATAGATCCCCTGAGAGCCTGCAGAAGAGACGCGGCCCTGCGGACACCCTGTCTGGAGCCCAGTGAGACCCTTTTCAGATGATGGACGTCAGCCATTCATCCCTCAACTGCTGGGTGCCTGCTGCCAGGCACCATGGTGGGCACTGGGCACACAGCAGTGTGATTAGAAATAATAATAGCTGGGGTGTGGATTGGTGGTAGAGCACTGGCCTAGCATGTGCGAGGCCCTGGGTCCCATTCCCACCATTGCAAAAAAGAAAAGAAAAAAGAGAGAGATTTGGAAAGGAGGGAGGAAGGGACAGAGGGACAAAGGAAGGAAAGAAGGAAGAAATAATCAGTATAAATAGCTGACAGTGTTTGGCACCTGTCACTTAGTAAATAAAAAGTACTATCATTTCCTCAATTCCTCCCCCATAGTCTCCGTCCAAACCTTCCCTATAGCTGTTCTATTTTCCACCTTGTAAGCAGCCTATGTGTCTTCTCTCCCTAAGTGGGCCATAAAGTCATTCAAGACAGGTGCTAAGACAGATATTTATTTTGTATTCCCCAGAGCACCCATTGTACTCATTAATGAGTGACTGACTGGGTGCACACAGGGGTGCACACTGCTGGGAACCTCTGAATATAGAGGAAAATCTGGAAAAATTCCCAACTCAGCACCCAGGATAATTAAGACATGGGGGCTGGCAGAGGGTTGCAGCATGCTGGAAGCACCAAGGATGCGGTTCCCAAGGCCATTCTCCCCATCTCCAGGGAGAACTGGGCAGTTGTAATTGCAGCAAGGTCAAAACTGCAGAGCAGACACAGGTGTATCTGTCCCACTCGCAAGGAAGGAAGAGCATGTTATTGAAGCTGATCTTGGTAACTCGATACATGCAGTCATGTCGACTGGTTGTAAAGAATTCAATACCTTCATTCCTAAATTGAAAGACAAGACCCAGATCTCAACAGAAAAATGTCAAGAGATGTAAAGGGTTCACAGGAAAGGATCGACAGGTACATAAAAAGATGACACGGGACTAGCATCTCTCACCCATCAGATGGGCAAGGAAGCAAGATGCTGATGATATGGGCCGGGGATTTAGCTCAGTGGTTCCGGCGCCTGCCTTGCAAGTGCAAGGTTCCGAGTTCGATCTCCGGTACCAAAAAAAAAAAAAGAGATTCTGATGATACAGGAAGGTGACAGAGGCATGAAGAAACAGGCTGGTTCAGCTTCACTGGGTGACAATTTGGCATAATTTATCCAAGTGATGCATGTAAAATCCAAGTACCCAGAGCTTTTATGGTGGGACATATGTTCAAAGCTGCTTGTGGCTCTTGGGTGTAACAGCAAACACTGTTAGTGAGAGTCAAGGTGGAAGGGATATTATCCACTGTGTGCTCTTTTCAACTTTTTACATTTTGTTTAAATAGCAGCTTTGAACCAAGAACAGACGGAGCTGGGGGTGTGGATCAATGGTAGAGAACTTACTGGGCAAGTGTGAGGCCTGAGGTTCTGTCCCCAGCACAGGCCTGAGAGTCATAAAGGCAAAGGTTCTAGAGATGGACAGGGATGGTGTGAATCACCAGTGTGAATGTATTAATGCCACTGAACTACACGTCAAGAATAGTCAAGATGGCCAGGCCTGGTGGCGCACACCTGTAATCCCAGCACTCGGGAGGCTGAGGCAGGAGGATCTCTGTGAGTTCGAGGCCAGCCTTGGCTACACAGTGAGTTCAAGGCCAGCTTGAACTGCATAGTAAGACCTGTCTCAAAAAAACCAAAGGGGGGGGCCGAAAAATAGGCAAGATGGTAAACTGTGTCCTGTATATTTTAGTACAATAAAAACATTTAAAAAGAAAGATGGATATACAAGTCTGAATCAGGAGACCAAACTCAGTATCACCACTTGGAATATACACTGAGCAAAGTTGCTAAAATTCAGGGGCCTAGACCACCTGATTTTTCTAAGATAGTTCTGATCAGATACAAGGTTATATTTCTTAAAGGAAATTTATTAGATGAAAACCTAAATTGCTACTTAACTTTTTAAATGTAATTAAATTCAAATTTAAGCAAACTGTTAATTTATATAAAAACAATTATAATCAAAAACCACTTTTTTTGGAGACAAGATCTTGCTATTTAGTTCAAGCTGGACTTGAAGTCACTATGTAGGCCAGGCTGGCCTCAAACTTGCAGCAATCCTCCTGCCTCAGCCTCTGCGTGCTGGGATCATAGATGTTCACTACCCTGCCTGGCTCCAGAAACACTTTGTGCACCAGATTTGTCTCTTGCAAAAAAGTGATCTTGACATATTGTATATTAAAAAAAAAAAATGTACCAATAAAATTAAATTTTTTTTAAAAAGTGATCTTGGGCTGGAGGTACAGCCCGTGGTAGAGCACTTGGCCCTGGGTTCCATCCCTAGCACCAAAAACAAAAGAGAATCAATCTCAGTAATTATTATATTCAGAATGAAATGACTCATCCCAAACCATGAGTTATACTAGGGAATTCTAGCAAAACTAGCCAAGATTACTCAAGATGGTGCTGAGTGGTTAATGTAATGGGTAGATCTAGAATTACAGATCTAGAATGGAGACACTAAAATATATGTGCACTACATTGTTGCAGTGCATCCAAGAGCGAGAGACTATTAGAACCCCCAAGATGACTTTCAGCTCAGTAGACCATGCTCTTTCCAGACAGGGATGACATCCAGTCTAAGCATCACATACAATTCCTTTGTCCACAAACTGCACACAGGTCTTTCAGTATCGTATTGCTTGCTTATAACCCTTATTTTGGTAGTTATTTTTTTAATTTTTAAATTAACATATAAGTGCACATATTTATGGGATACAGTATGATTTTTTTTTTTGGTACCAGGGATTGAACTCGGGTCCTTGTGCTTGCGCAGCAGGTGGCGAAACCACTGAGCTAAATCTCTGGCCCGGGATACAGTAGATATTGCAATAGATGCAATTGGCATACTTATCACTTTAATCATTGTTATTTTCTTCGTGTTGGGAACCTTCAGAATCTTCTCTACTATTTTAAAACACATGATAATTGTAGTTAGCCATAGTTGCCCTGTGTGTCAGCTGTCGACTTAACTGGATTAAGGGAAGCCTAGCTGATGAGTAAAGACCTTCTGGTGTGTCTGTGAGGGTCATGGAAGCAAGACCTTGGGGACCATATCTGGTCCCTGGCCCCTTCTCTTCTGGCGCTACTCCCCTGCTCTGCTTCCTGGCCACTGTGAGGTGAGCAGCTGTGCTCTGCCAGGCTCTGCCACCATGATGTCCCACCTTGGAGTCAGCTGCCCATGGACTTAAACCTCTGAGTCCCTGAGCCAAATAAACCTCTCTTAAGTTGTGTCTGTCAGGTATTTTATCGCAATGACAGAAAGCTGACCAGTTCACCCTACTATGACATAGAATATTACAAGTCATTCCTCCCATCTAACTGCACCCCGGTACATTTTAATCCTCTCTCCGTCACTGCCAGCGCTCTGCGGTAGCTGGATTTTATATCATACAGTAGCTGTATTTGGGGATTTATAGACTGACCTCAACTGACGTATCAGCACACTGGTAACTCCTGTCACCACTGATAGCAACTCCCTTTCCAGTGCAGCATTATTTTGCACATTCAGATTGGCAACTTGCATAGTTATTAGGGAGTGAAAAGCAGCACTGCAACATAGCCATGCCTTGAGGTCACCAGCCCCTTCTCCACACCTCCACAGTGGAGAGAACGGGGATGCACACGGGATGGGACCCCAATTGGTTGCCATACCAGAAGCCTTTTTTATTACATGGCAACCAAGCTGCCCTCAGCTGTCTAACACTGATGTGGGGAGTGCAGCCTGCTTTGTCTTTCATCTACACGATTTCTAGGGGATCTTTCTTATGAGAGAGGCCATGGCATCAGAAGGTTCTTCCACAGCATGCCTAGGGACAGGGGACTGCCACTGCCCTCCACACAGCCCTGGAGCGCAGGAGAGATGATAGACTGAGGCATCTGTGTGCAGCCCCTTTTCAGACCCCTAGTGGCCAGTATGGCAACACTGGAGAGACCTCCTTCTACCGGAAGTCAAGGCCCTGCCATCTGCCCACTCGCCCCACTTGTAATTAGCTGTCTCACTCTGTCTTGGCCTCAGATATCTTCATGTAGATCTACCACAGGAATTACTTGCCCTGGCTCCCCTGCAGCCAGCCACCAGTCAAGGGGTGCTGGTCGCTGCTCTTTGCTGGGATGTGGCACAGCCACAGTGCCCTGTGTTTTGTGAACGAGATGATGGGCCAATTGCCACAGAGCTGAGTGGTCTATTCTGTATTCCAGACACCTTCAAGCTAACAGCTGCTCAATGCCAGCACTCTGCCAGTATGACACCCCAACTGATCATTTTTTTCCAGGGCATTTCTGCCTTTGTTTTGTTTTGTTTTTGAGACAATCTTGCTATGTATTTTAGGCTGGCTCTGAACTCACTGTGTAGCCCAGGCTGGCCTCAAATTCAGAGCGATCCTCCTGCCTCAGCCTCCCAAGTGCTGGGATCACAGGCAGCCACTATGTCAGGCTTCTGATCTTTCTTATGAAGTAAGTGACAAATACCATAATGTAAGAAAATGGTTTTATTCCTAATTTTTAGTTCCATACAGTTTACAAATACACTTTTACTCTGATAATATGGCTTTGCAACTAGCAAAGCAGTTGAACTAACACCCATAAATACAGGTGGCAAAACAATTAACATCCCCTAATGTTTCTCTACATGAACTATCCTTTTAATGTCATTTTCTAAAAAACAACTGCAAATAGACTACATAATATATGTGGGCAAAAGGCAATTAAGTGAATCTCTTGAAACACTACATGTATAATAAACAGCATATTATCAACATTTACATGATTCACATCAAAATGATGACATCCTAAAACGTATTCCTTTTAAAGGATAGATTTATCAATAAAATATTACATATCTTTTAATACTCTGGTACAATACTTCATACACTGCAGGAAAATTAAATGTAGGTGTAGTCATCAGCTTAATAAAGGGTCCTTTTCCATTAGCTTTTATTAATGAAAGAATTACAATTAGGTCATAAATAAACAGGCAAATTATTAATTACATGATTTGAGGTTTAGGATGAAAACTTGTAAAAATTAGTTTGATATACAGTAAAGTTATACAACACACTAAAACCAACAGTTTGATATTTTTGCCTTGTGTGAACTGCCCATAGTGAACAAAGGAATAAACTTTTTAGTGATGGAAGATACAATAACTATGTTTGGGAACTTATTTTTCAAGAGGAAGAAGGAAAAAGATTTCAACAAAATTAAGGGCTAACAGATCCTAAGAAAGACCTCTTCAAATCAGGGTGGCTCATGTGCTTGCTATCTCAAACTTTATTCCCCTGCCAACATACAGAAGACAGGACCTGCAGTGGGCTTGCATTTATTTCTACAGTCTAAGCATCTCTGGACGATGATTAATCTACAACAAAACACTTCACAGCTGCATCCCTTTCCATATTCCCCTGACCTAGAACAACCCCAGATGTATTAGCTCTTAAAATCCCCAGTAAAATAACCCCTAAAAATAATCTCGACCATTTGCTTGGCTGTTATAAAGCAGCTAGGCTCTGTAAAGAATGCAAGGATATCAAGAGAAGTCCTACACAGTTTCCCACCCCATTTCGCCATGTTGGAAAAGTCATTAATTTCAATGAGGCCCACAAACTGGATATGAGGGGCCTTTTAAAAACAACAACAAAAAAGCTAGTAAGACTCTTGAAATCTGGCTTTAAAAAAACACCTCAATGCCACATGCCAGATAATTTCTTCACCCCAGATATAAAAATCCTAGGCTTTTAATTATAAAATAGTCAGCCAGCTATGGGATATTATCCATATTTAATATCCACCAACAACCCAGAGTAGATTCCACATGGGCACCAAGTACACCTGTTTTCCAGGTAACCTGATTCACCTCCTACTGACTACTCAGGCCCTGGGCCCTTTGACATCCTCATGAACCATCTCTTTGGAACTTTCATTTTCGTTCTTGATTCGACCCCACATCTTGAGCTATCCCCATCTTCCCAGCCCCACTGTCTGATTCTCCCACATGTAGAGCGACCACACCTGAAAACCCACCACCACCTTTACCACAAGACAGACCCAGCGACCTGGACACTATTGTGAATCTGGTCCTGGCATCAGTTTATATAACAACAGGATGGTTTGCTGACCCTGTGGAGGGAAACCAAAGTGAAATCAATGTGCTGCAACAAAGCTTGCCAAGATCAGGTATTTCCATTCTGAGTGCAAAAATCACTGATCACCGGCTCCAGGCATATTTGTTTGTACAATCAAACCCTGTATGCTGGTGAAAGACTTTGCCCCTGAAGTCCAGAGTCAAAGCATTACCACAAAATCAAAAATGATTCAATGTGACAATGCAGTAAAAAGAACAGGATGCAGGATCCTGGCTGCAAACACTGAACTGGAATCTCTTTTTTTGTAGGCTTGACAAGAAGACAGGAGTCATTACCTCCCCCTAATAAGGTGGCACCTGGAGGCCACACTTGTGCTCCGAAACAATTCTGCCTTCCATGCAAGAATCGATGCACATTTTATCTATGACAATGGCAGTCACTGCACCCCCCAGCTACCCAGGCTTTCCAGAGAGTGGAAGGTGGGGAAAAGGAGTCCTTCTGTCAGGAGCCAAAGCAAGAAGAATCTGAGTAAGGACACAGAGCACATTATTATCATTACAAAAGCCAGCCCATAATGTTTTCACTGAAATACTCTCACTGAATGATTCAACAGGAGGCAAAGAGGGATATCTTCGGAGAAGGCACTTAAGGTAGAACACTAGCAAATCCTACTGCTTCCAAAAAAATGGGCTCATTCAATCTGACAAGAGGCCTGGTCCCAACTGCTCCTCGCTGTGTTGACTGTGCATGTGGGCAAGGCCTGACTAACAACCAGGGTGTTGAGAAAGCATCACCCTGGCCAAGGGCTGCAGGTGTTGCAAAGATGGGGTGGCTCTGCTTTCAAATGCTGTCCCCTTACACATTCATCCTTCCCAGACCAGTTTCCCCAAGTGATAGCTCACAAAGTATGTGCAGGCCTGTCAGAATTGGCTCAGAAGCTTCTGGAAGGCCCTCTATCTATTTCTCATCTGACACGCAGCTTCGACCAGTTACTGCGAGCAGCTTCAGCTTCACACAGTCGCAGCTGCCTCTGCTTGCATTCACTAGAGCTGTTTCCATGGCACTGGCTGTGAGTGCCCGTCAGACCCCTGGCCCCCATGAGCTTCACCTCCACCGCACACCTTCTTCATGAGGCTTGTGTCATTGATGGAGGGCAAAGGAGGGGGCTACAGCAGGCCTAGGCTTATGTCTGAAGAGGGCCTAGCCACCTCTGCCGTGTAAAAGGCTTCACTCTCACCCGGCAGGTGATGCAGAGACCACATGGAGGAGAGACCCTGAGGACTCCAGCCATCCTAGTGTCTCAGCCCACCTACCAGCCACATGAGTGACCATGTGCCAAGAGAGAAGAGCAGCTCCACTGAGCCCAGCTTGGGCCAATGAATGGGGGCAGGGGGTCAGCAACACTGGAAAAACAAGACCCTGCTCATCAAGATGCCTGTTTTCCAAACCCAAGACAATTACTCAAATGCAAAGAAAACATGGCACCCGTTTCCCATCACAACTCTCTCTCAACAGCTGAGGGGTAGTTGGTCATCTGCTAAGAAAACATACCTGTTATCCTGCTTCATCCATCTCCATGATTTATTCCCCATGACTTTTTAATGCCAGAATGGCAATACAAAGGCAGACAGTCATGATACACTGGCCTCATGACCATTTAGCCAAAAACAAAAAAGGAAGCCACCAAAGTGAATTGTCTACTGCTAAGTGCTGTGGTTAAATGTGTCCCCAAAGTACACGCATTTGAGACGAAACCCCCAATGCCACAGTGCGGAGAAGTGGGGGCTGTCAGGGGAGATTAGGTGGAGGATTCAGCCACAACAATGGGTCAACATTGTCTCGGGGGTGGCTATAAAGCGAGCCCTCAAGCTCTCTTCTCTCCATGACGCTTTCAGCCAAGTTATAATGCAGCTAGAGGCCCTCATGAGACATGGCCTCTTGACCTTGGGCCTTCTAGCCTCTAGAACTATCAGAAATAAATCTGTTCATTATAAATTATGCACTCTATGCTATTCTGTTAGGCAATACAAAACAGATTAAGACAATAAGCGATGGAAAATAAAATCATTCTCACTTCTCAAGGATGTTGTTACTTAATTTTTCTAAATCATTTCTTTTTTCAAGTGCCTCTATCATCCCGACAAAAAGAAAAAACTTAAAATGGCTAAGGTTATTAAAAGAAAAAAGAAATTTCTCATAACTAGAATTTGAATCCCCATAATCTGTAAAATACAGAGCACAGTTTAACTGCTTCAATTTAAAACAAAATTCTATAAAATGTAACATTTTCTACATTGTAGAGATGATTTCTTCTTATCTGAGGAAATGCTGAATTAGAATACAATGGTCTTTAAATGGTTTCAAATTTTGCTTATCAAAAAGTAGTCAGCCACAATGTTCCAAATCCAAATTCATTCTTCTCATAAGGTCTCTTGCACATCTGTTCTTCATCTTTTTTGGAGGAAAGGTGAAAGTCCACATCTGGGGAAGAAATAAGTTAGAACTTTTAAGGAGCATATATCTAAAAAGCTTGGTAGAGCATTCAATTGTTTATTTATGTATTTAAGTGTTGTGGTGCTGAGAATTGAACCCAGGCTTTTGCACATGCTAGGCAAGCACTCTACCACTGAGCCACACTCACAGCCCCAGACTATTTTAAGGTACATTTAAAGCTTTTGGGTTTGGGGTACTGGGGATCGAACCGAGCGCCTTCACACTAGGCCACATCCTCAGCTCCCATCCCTTCTCTTTTGAGATATGGTCTTGCTAAGTCACTAAGTTCCCGAGGCTGGGCTCAAACTTGCAGTCTTCCTGCCTCAGCCCCCCAGAGTAGGAGGATGACAAGTACATGCCCAGCTGATTTAAAGTTTCTGAATATGCAGCCATAGAGATGGAAATTTCAACATGAAAAAACAACACTGGACGATTCTCACTCATCATTAAGACACATATCACACACTTGCATCCTGATCTATAAAAGTGGGTGGGCAGAGACACTCGGGGAGATCAATTCCCGGCAGCACAGCTGCCAGGGATGCGGAGCTGACTCAGTCAGAGGCCAGGAGCCCAGCATCCCAAGTCTCACAGAAACTCAGAAGCCACTTGGGAAGGGAACTCGGGTATCCTGACCCCACCACCACGTGGAACAGTGTCCCAGTGCTCCCGGATGCCGACAGATCATCCGGCGCAGCCTGGTAAAGCAGCCCTCGTGCAAACTGCTAGAACAGTGACAGCCGCTCTTTGCCACCACAATCCGTCACTTCCTGGACCAAGTGCTACCTTACCCCTTGCACAGTTAATTCTGTATGTCATTTTAATGCTTAACGAACTGTAAACTAAATCCATTTGAAGAAAGAAGTACAGGGCGAGGAGAAAGGAGGCTGGATTGCAAAACTCAATCATGGAACATTTTTCAGGGATGTTCACAAATGACTTACTTCCCTGCTTTAAAATGATGCAAATTATATAAACAAGCCACTGAGGGAGCAGTGGCACTGAAATACCTCTCTCTGTACTGACATTTCGGCAAGTCTTCTCATCTGAAGCTCTTCTGCTGCTGCATCAAGCCCACGTTCTCATAGACTCTGGCATTGTCTTCTCTCATTCTGCATGGAAAAGAAAAGGGAGGCACTCACAGAACTGCAGGCCTTGCACACCAACTTACATGACACTCACACAGCACACACTTTGTCCTGTGGGCCCCTTCCTGTCCCCAGGAGCTGATGCTGTTGGAGGGACATAAGACACAGACACACAGCAATATCATGGTGACATGGAAAGGCGACCAGGACCCTCGAGGGCCAGGGCAGGCAGAGGTGTGGGAGAAGCAGGCTATATTCCAGGTGGGCAGGGCCAGGAGGCCTGCAGGAGGAGGCACCAAGGTACTGCCAAGGGGGTGGGACATTACATACAGAAAGGAGCCCTGGTCACTGCCAGCAGAGGGGTGGGTACAGGTGAGAGCACCAAGACGGGAAAGTTGGGGAGCAGCTGAGCAGTGAGCAGCCTCAGCCCAGGTCCTGTGAAAGGTGACAGGAATTTTACCATCTAGGTTGTCGAGTTCCAACAAGGAGCCCAGGTTTCTGTTGGGTACAGAGCAGGGATCAAAGTGGTCCAGGCAGATGAGGCGCCCTGAGCTGTGAGTGCCAGGCGAAGAGGGGCTCTCGGACAGCAGAGGCGGAGAGCCCGTCTCAGGCCGGCCCACCCTGTCACTCGGCATGAGAGGAAGGTTTTCTGGTGCTCTGGCTCCGTTGCCAAAATTACTGCAGATAGTGATTTAAAATATCAACTTTCCCAGTCAGCCCACTGGGACAGAAAAAGCAGGCAGAAGGAAGAGGCAACTTGGAGGGGAGAAGGCTTCTGCTGCATCATCTCATTTCAATGCAAACAGAAAGCCAAGGTAAATACAAGCCTTTATCTGCTCTCTGAAACGTTTAGATACAATATTAAAGTCAGCTGGGCTTTAAAAATCCACACCAGGAGCAAAGAGAGACAAGATTCTTAGGGGAAAATAAAAAGTAAATGTTAAATGAGAAGGTGACTTTAGAATACATAGAAAGATAATAACTTAAAACTGCTATTCGCATGATCAATTTAACAAATGTTGTCCTACAGTGCTTTGATTTAAACAAGGAGGTGACAAAGTTTTTCGGGAAAGAACTGAGTATTTTAGGCTCTGGGGCCACACATGATCTTTGTCACATATTACTCTTTGAAGTTTTGTTTTGTTTTTAGATTTGGCCCGTGGGCTGTAATTTGCTGACCCAAAGCAGATTTTGGCTGACTGTTGGAAAATCAGCAGGCTGTGGTTGTACTGACAGGTTATCAGCTAATTTATTTACCTTATTGAACAGAGTCTCAACGCATCACAAGGGATGTTACCTCCCTCTGCAACAACCCTCGCCCCTGCAAAAGCAAACTCAGATTCTCCTTGACAAGCTTAGAATCTCCATCACCCCAGTTAGCACAGAGCCAGGCTTCAGTTTAGGAAAAAGATGTGGCTTAGACAGCATCAGCACAATCCAGAGAAGCTGCCTCACTGCACTCTCTGCTGCTGTTGTCGTGAAGCCTTTTTATAGCATTGGGTCTGGGTAAAAAGAAGTTCCCTCATCAATACTTACTCTGCACAGGGTGGTGTTGGCGTACACGGTGGGAGGGGACTCTGATCGCCACTTGCCTGGTCCGCTAGGGAATACTTAATATTGGTATATTCGTGCCCTTTCCTCTTGCTTTTCTGAAAGAAAGGTGGAAAAGTACAAACATGAGGGATTGTGACCTTTTTTTTTTTTTTGGTACCGGAGATCGAACTCGGGACCTTGCGCTTGCAAGGCAGGTGGCGGGACCACTAAGCTAAATCCCCAACCAAGATTGTGACCTTTTTTTAAGGAATGAAGAAACAAAAATGGCACTTGACCAAGTGGAAGGGAAAAAAAGACAGGTTAGACCTTTGAGAATGCTGATTGATTGACCACGCAGCCAGGGAACTCACCTCTTCGATGGAGATGCACCATGTGCGGGAAAAGTACATTTGAACCACACAAACCAAAAGCACACAGTCAGGCATTCACCACTTACTGTACTGAACCAAACACACCTGAGAAGTCACACTTCCCTCCTCACATTAGCATTAATCATTTCAGAGTTCATTTGCAACCATTTTAATGATTTTCAGGTAAAAAGGTGGGAAAAGAGCTCCAAAAATATACTGACTCCAAGTAGAAATCACACATGGGCCGAGAGTCAGCAGCGCTCTTACCAGACATAATAACACACTCTGCCCCATCTCCTTCACCCCCAGAAAAAGACTCAACACCTTTAAACTTTAATTGTGTTCTGATGATGCCTTGGGGTGAGGGGAGCACAGAAAACCTGTAGAAATATAATCTCATGTCAAATATGGGGCAGAGACTATATGCGGTAAGACTTCTGGTTAGGTAATATATTACCCTTCTATTCCAATGTTCACCTACACACAGCTGAAAATCTAATCCATCAAATAAGCATCATTCTTTAATGTCGCATTCGTTCCAAGTCAGCTCGGGAAAGTGCAAACAGCAGGGAGGGTTCCCACTGCACACGCGGAATCCACATAGGAACATCCACCCTCAGCTGGAGGGTAAAGGGGACCATCACCTAGGTGCACAATGGTGAGCAGAAGTAGTACTAAGTAGTTAGTAGTTGGTAAAAGTCAAAAGGCACCATTGTTCCACACCTGAGCAGTACTTCTCAATGAGAAATAGTAGTTGGTAAAAATCAAAAGGCACTGCTGTTCCACGCCTGAGCAGTACTTCTCAATGAGAAACCCTTCCACATACAGTGAAGGCCTGGGCGAGGGTGGCCTAGGACGCCTTATGGAACAAAGGAGTATGACGCAGTCAGATGGTGGAACAACGTGCAACAGTGAAGAGGAAGAGCGAAAACAAGCATGTGTATCAAAACAGACTTCATAAACAATGGGAAGTGGAGAAACACAGGCTGCACAACAATCAAACAATAGGGTACCATCTGGTTAAGTGTTTGAAACATTAAACAAGCTTTGCAGTGTTTTAAGATATGTGTATTTGTATTTTAAAACACAGAGAGTCAAGAGTCCTCTCAGCTGTACCTGTTAAACTAGCTTTCTCTTAAAAGAGGAAAAAAACTTGAGGGTGGCAAAAATGGTCAATTCTGAGTTATAATGCTGTACTCTTAAAATTTCCGGGCCGGGGATGTAGCTCAGTGGTTCCACCGCCTGCCTCGCAAGTGCAAGGACTCAAGTTCGATCCCCGGTACCAAAAAAAAATAGGGCTGGGTAGTTCAGTGGTTCTGGCGCCTGCCTCGGAAAAAAAAATTTTTTTTTCAAAATAAAGCATAAAACTATGAGATTTAAATCCATCAGGGGGGTGTCTTTTTCCTCCCTTACTCAAAAGTCACCAAAACCAACAGCTAAGCAAAAGTGGAAAATCTCTACACATAAAACAAAGGGAGTGTTTCCACCCCGATTTATGCTCGAAAGCCTCTTGGGGTTTTTTTTTGTGGGGGGGGTTAAAGTTTTTAAAGTGAGTTTGGCAGCATTATAGGAAACAAACACAAGGGACAAAGAACCCAGTCCTTGGCAGTCACAGCGCAACATGCTATCTTGTGTGACGGAGATCGCATGCTGTGTGGTGTGCTTCAGACATCTCGGCTTTCATGTCAGCAAAGCTGCACCAGCGTAGAGAGGCAGCTGGAGCCTGACACAGATGTACTCAGCTGCAGCGGGAAGCAGAAAGCCCTGCAGGTCAGAGTCACAGAAGTGAAAGGTCATGAACTTCAGCAAGGCGAGACTGGGACACAGGTGTCCAAGGACAGGCCCTGGGGTTGGGGCCACCACAACGAGCCCCTGTGCACCTCATTCTGAAGCTCCTTTCTGTTGTACATGCCACCCAGCTGGCTGAGGCAGATGAGGTAAGGGACAAGGAAGAGGGAGCCTTCTTAACCCTCTGAAAAGTAACGGTAAGTCGCCCTCCACATCTGCAGGGCCACACCTACAGATTCAACCAACCGCAGGTGAAAAATACTCAGGAAAAAAAGCATCTGCACCGCACACGTACAGACCGATTTTCTTGTCATTTCCTATACAATACAACAATTTACATAGTGTTTATACTGTGTTAGGCAGCATAAGTAATCTCGAGATGATCTAAAGCATACCGCAGATGTGTGCAGGTTCTGTACAAACACTATGCCATTTTACATAAGCGACAGTGAGCATCCGCAGATTTCTGCATCCTCTTCCCACACGAGAGACAACTGTACTTTGTAGGGATCCCGATGATCCCAGAATACCAACACATGAACGTGCTCCCACAGCAAAGATAACAAAGCATTTGAGTCAACAAATCTGAATAAAGCTGTAAATCTCCACAGCTATTCCTCCCCGCACTATAAACCCGTTCTGTACTGGGTGGACAATCAAAAAACCAGCACAGGACCCATATAACACACACTGCCCAAAATCCAAACAGGGAAGGGACAATAAGCAACAGACAGGTAGAGAAAACACATCACAAACAAAATTAAACAAAGAGGAAGAGAAAAGGAGAAAGGTCCTGCACTAATCTCACAGATGTTACAGATATGAGCTTCCTTTAAAAAGACCTCAAGGGCCAGGGATTTAGCTCAATGGTTCTGCCACCTAGCCTGCCTTGCAAGCGCAAGGTTCCAAGGTCGATCCCCCCCACCAAAAAAATCACACTGGGCATGGTAGTGCATGCTTGTAATCCCAACAGTCAGGAGGATGAGGCAGGAAGATTGCCAGGAGTTCAAAGCCAGCCTGAACTAAATAGCAAGACCTTATCTGAAAAAAATAAAAATCACACACAAAAAATTTTAGAAACCGAATTCCAATTAAAGGAAACAAAAAATAACTAAAAGTACACTGAAGGGGTCATTGTAAACAGACTAGAAGAAAATGTACCATAAGGCTTTGTTTTAAAAAAATAAATATTGGGCTGGGGATTTAGCTCAGTCACACCACGCCTGCCTCACAAGCGCAAGGTCCTGGGTTCAATCCCTGGTACCAAAAAAATTAAAAATTAATTAATTAATTAAAGCCAAGCACATTCCTATAATCCCAGCTACTGGAGAGACTAAGGCAGGAGATTGCCAAATTTGAGGACAGTATGGGCAATTAAGCAAGACTCTGTCTCCAAAAATAAAAAGGTCTGGAAATGTAGCTCAGTGGTAGAGCACCCCTGGGTTTGTTCCCCAGTACCACAAACAAAATAGAGAAGGCAGATAAGAGATTTGATATGCATAATGGAATCCCTGACAACAACAAATAGAACAGAAGAAATTTTTGAAGGGAGAATGCAAGAAAATATTCCTGAAATATAAAATCAAAAACAAAACCCAACTCTACATTTCAAAAGGGTCCATGACATATGAAAAGCTATACAAGCAACCTCCCCAAACATCAATTAAAAAAAAAAAAAAAAAAGAATCACATGGGTCTCCAGGCAGAAAACGCAAGACACACCAGGGAAGAAAAATCAAACTGACTTTCGACTTTACAGTCAGATAATTCTAAAAACTCTATAGGAAAGACAACACACAAATTTTATACTCTTCTAAGTTATCCTTTAGATATAAAAACCTATTAAGGCTTTCTCAGGCACACAAAAACTTGGAATACAATACTTTCTTTAAAAACCCACTTATAATGCAACCTTAGCCAATAGCTTATATTATCAAAATTAATAATTCAGAGAAACAGAAACTATCACAGAGGGACTTGAGCACTGATTTAAATATAGTGCTTGGCTAGATAACTGTGACAATGATAAATGTCATAATCAGTCAGAAATCAGGAGCTTAAAAAATGTACTAATTCTCTTTCATAAGTGGTATTAAACATAAATTATATTAACAAAAACAGTTATCATATCTGGGTACTTAATTTTTGTCAGGCTGAATATATTATCTCACTTTAATCTTCATGACAACCTTCTGAAATAGATGCTTTTATTGACCCTATTTTAAAAGTGAGAAAGTATGCAATTTGTACATAATGCCCTTAAAACAGCTTTTGGCAAAATAATACCAAGTGTGATGAATCTAGCCTGGGGTCTAGATTTTGTAAGGGCTTTAAGAATAATTTTTACAGTTTTAAAGGGTTTTAAACAAACAAAAAGAACATGCACTGGAACACACGTGGCTTACAAAGCCTTCATTTTTTATTCCCTGAGCCCTTACAGAAAACATTCGTTGACTCCTATGTTGACGGCCTCGACCTCTACCTCCTTGTGCCTTCTGCAACCATGCAAAATGGGAACACGCTAATGGACAATGGAGAGACCGGAGTATGCCTGGGCTCCCCCTCCCCCAAATGGCATGACAACTCAGACTTTTTTTATTTCTCAAGAGAGAAATAAGCTTCTTTCTTGTGTAATCTACTATTATTTAAACTCTGTTAAAGCAGCCAAACCAAGTCTGTAAGTGATAAAGCAGTCACCACAGAACTTAAAGGCCAGGGAAAGACTGCAATACAGAAATGTGAGGTGAATATGCCTCAATGTTGACAGTTTTGAAATTTTTTGAATGATTATTTTTTTAAAAAATTAAAGGCCCTTTCCGCCGCCTGCCCCACAAGCGCAAGGACCCAAGTTCGATCCCCAGTACCAAAAAAAACAGAAAAAAAAAGAAAATTAAAGGCCTTATGGGGCCGGGGATTTAGCTCAGGGGCACTGTGCCTGCCTCTCAAGCACAAGGTCCTGAGTTTAATCCCTGGCATCAAAAAAACCCCCAAAACCAAAAACTAACAGCCTTATGAATAATCACTTTTGAAAAGAAGTCACAGACTCGTAGCCCTGAAATCTTGACTTACATACGGAATAATCTTTACAAAAATACAATGTAATTTCAAATTAAATATTAAGGGGTTCTGGGGGTAGCTCAGTAGTAGAATGCTAGAACATGTCTAGCATTCGTGTAGCCCTGGGTTCACTCCCCAGAATCCACTCAAACCAAAGAAAATTAAATTAAAGAAGTGGTAGATAATACACTATATTAACAGAGTCAAGGATAAAAACCACATGATCATCTCAATAGATGCAGAAAAGGCATTTGACAAAATCCAACATCCATTCATGATAAAACCCTACAGAAATTTGGAATAGAAGGTCTTTATCTCAACCTGATTAAGGCTATCTATGAAAAACCAACAGCCAACATCATACTAAATGGTCAAAAACTGAAAACTTTCACGCTAAAATCAGGAACAAGACAAGGATGCCCACTATCACCACTCCTGCTCAATATAGTTCTGGAAACATTAGCCACACCAATTAGAAAAGAGAAAGAAATAAAAGGAATAAAGATAGGAAAGGAAGAAGTTAAACTCTCATTATTTGCTGATGATACAATACTTTACATAGAAGGCCCAAAAAACTCTGCCAAAAGACTTAATTGACAGATTCAGTAGAGTAGCTGGATATAAGGTCAACACTCAAAAAACAATAGCCTTCTTATACACAAATAGCAGACTCACTGAGAGAGATATTAGGCAAACAATTCCTTTTATAATAGCATCCAAAAAAATGAAATATCTAGGAATCACTCTAACAAAGGAAGCAAAAGACCTCTACACTGAAAACTACAGCACCCTGAAAAAGGAGATCAAAGAGGATACAAGAAAATGGAAAGACATCCCTTGCTCCTGGGTAGGAAGAACCAATATAGTGAAAATGGCCATACTTTCAAAAGTGCTACACAGATTCAATGCAATGCCAATTGAAATTCCAACAATATACTTCACAGAACTAGAGAAAACAATCCAAAAATTCATTTGGAACCAGAAGAGACCTAGAATAGTAAAAGCAATTCTGGGCAACAGAGACATGGCTCATGGTATCACAATACCCAACTTGAAGCTATACTACAAAGCTACTGTGATAAAAACAGTATGGTACTGGCAAAGAAACAGACTCAAGGATCAGTGGAATAGATTAGAAGATGCAGAAACAACTCCAGACATACTCAGCCACCTCATCTTTGAAAAAGGAGCCAACCACCCTCATTGGAGGACAGATAGCCTATTTAATAAATGGTGTTGGAAAAACTGGATTTCAACCTGTCAGAGATTAAAACTACACCCATATCTATCACCATGTACTAAACCAAGATCTAAGTGGACTAAAGATCTAAATATTAAGACAGAAACACTAAACTTGCTGGAAGATAAGTTAGGTAGAACTCTTGAAGGCATTGGCATAGGAAAAGACTTTATGAACAAAACCTCAGTAGCACGGGAACTAGCAGAAAGAATCAACAACTGGGATCTCATCTTATTAAAAAGCTTCTACACTGCAAGAGAAACCACCAACAGAGCTGAGAGACAACCTACAATGTGGGAAAAAATTTTTAGCAACTGTAACTCAGACAAAGGACTACTATCTAGAATCTATAAAGAACTGAAAAAAATCAGACACCCCCCCCCAAATTCAAAGACCCAATTCAAAAATGGGCATCTGAAATGAACAGACATTTCTCAGACAAAGAAGTAAAAGCAGCAAATAAACATATGAAAAAATGTTCAACATCACTGGTCAGTCAAGAGATGCAGATGAAAACAACACTGAGATTCCACCTCACCCCAGAAAGCATGGCTGCTGTCAAGAAATCAACCAATAACAAATGCTGGCAGGGGTGTGGAGAGAAAGGAACCCTTCTCCATTGTTGGTGGGAGTGTAGACTGGTGCAACCACTGTGGAAATCAGTGCGGATATACCTCAAAGAACTAGGGCTGGAGATCCCATTTGACCCAGCTATTCCCCTGCTGGGTATTTTCCCAAAAGAATTAAAAGAATCATACCACAGAGATATATGTGCATCCAAGTTTATTGCGGCACAGTTTGTAATAGCTAAAGCTTGGAAACAGCCCAAGTGCCCATTCAACTGGAAACTTGATAAAGAAGATGTGGTTTTTTAATAAAATGGAGTACTACTCAGCCATAAAGAACAAGAAACTAGAGTCATTTATAGCTAAATGAATGCATATTGAGGCCATACTTTTAAGTGAAATATATAAGACACACGTGTAAATACTGAACAGTTTCTCTAGTGTGAGAAACTGAGAGTGTAAATAAGGACTAAAAGGATTAATAACTAATAATTGATAATTTGAAATAGGAAAAGGTCCAAAGGGGTAGGGGTGGTCGGAGGAGATGGGGAAAGGAAAGAATGGAAAGGAAAAATTATGAGAAAAGAAAAAAAAATGGAAACGAAGTATATAAATAGGGAAGGGTAGAGGGGTGAAGGGTGCACAGGTAATGGGGGAAAACTAAGAACCATGATACATCATGTACAGGTACAAACGCCCAATGATAAATGTAAACGTATTGTATACGTAAAATGTACCAATAAAAGAATTTAAGCAAAAAAAAAAAAAAAAAAGAATTGGTAGAATTTTTTTTTGATACCAGGGATCAAACCCAGGACCTGAGCTTGCGAGGCAGGCGGCGGCACCACTGAGCTAAATCCCCGGCCCAGTAGAATATTATTTTAAAACTTATTCTAAAGTTTAAATAGCTTAACTCATTCTTTAAATGTGCAATAAAACTAAAGAGTAAACTTGCTTTATTATTCAATATTGTTTTTAAAAAACTGTGATTAAAAAGTACATAGCATAAGATCTACTAATAAGGTAGGTGCAGTACTAGGGATTGAACCAAGGGCCTTGTGCATGCTAGGCAAGTGCTTTACCACTGAACTAATCTCCCAGCCCATTACGAATTTTGTGCCTGTGAGGGGATAGGGGGAGTGCAGATTCAACCCAGGGCTTTCACACTAAACTACATCCCCTGGCCCCTCCCTTTTTAAAAAAATTTTGAGACACAGTCTGACTAAATTGCTAAGTTGCTCAGACTGGGCTGGAACTTGTGATCCTTCTGCCTCAACTTCCCAGTGTGCTGGGTTTTCAGACATACACCACTGTGCCTGGCTCCCGTTAGTAAATTTTTAAATGTACACTACAGTATTACTAACTCTACACACATTGTTGTACAGCAGATCTCTGGGACTTTCTCATCTTTCATTACAGAAACTCTAGACCTATTGACAGCAACTGCTCTTTTCCCCTCCTTAATAAGTATGCTCTTGAAAACCAAAATTAGTATTTCTAAATTAAATAATTAGAATTTTCTAAAGAGGACTAATTAATAGAAATAGAACAGGAACTATTTCAATGAATCAAAGTAACCCAGGCAAAAGCATAAAAATGTTGGTGGCTTTTTCACTTATTTAGAAAGAATAAGAAATAAAACCAATTCATAAATCAGATGAATTTGTCTCTCTGTACTGTGACTGCCCCAGCTCTTATAGATCAAGAAAAAAATCTCAGATGAGACGAGTTGTTCTGTTTTATTTTGGGGAGGTGGAGGCTGTGTTTCCGAGGCTTAGAAAATAATCGGAAGTTGATCTATCCTCCATCTGGATTCAATGACATAGCATGGTTATCAAGCCTCCTGCACGGTTGATAATAAATCTCACACCCTTGCCAACTGACACACAGCCAAGGTTAAAAGGAGGGATCCACCACAAGGCTCCACATCATCTGGTATGAAACAGCTTTCCATGTGAAGTAACTCTGATTAAGTTCTTAAATGTTAAATCACAGGATCTCCAAAAGCCGTGAGCAGGGAGGCTGGATGCCTTGTGTCTAGAGTCCCTCCAAAGCCTCATGTTGTCAAGGTGGGGCTTTTCAGAGGTGGTTGGCTCTGGAGTGTGGCTTGAGTCACGGTGCAGTACTAGGATTAAGAATATGAGTGCTACTTGGCCCCTAAGCATAGCCTGGATAAGATACAAGGGACAGAAAGAAGCTTGTGGCTTGTCACTTGAGCTCACTTGCTTGGTGCCTTCTGCCTTCTGTCTTCTGCCTGCCATGAACTGTTTCTCCTCTGCCATGCCACCCTGCCTTGGAGCCAGCCTACTATGGACTGAAACCTCAAAAAACTGTGAGCCAAAATAAACCTTTCCTCCTCTAACTTTGGGTGTCAGGTATTTTGTCTCAGCAACAAGAAAAGTAACTAAGACAGAGGGCAAAATGAAAATGCTCCTGTCGAAGTTACAGGTCAGCTGGCCAGTGTGTTCTGGTTCAGGATTGCAAATACCTCAGCTACCACTACAGCTAATCTCAAAGATGGACTGGTTCTACTTTTCCCCAAGGTCATTATCAGACCTGCCCGGTCTCCACAATCCTCCATCAGTTCCCATCAGCACAGCTGTGGCTGCTCCAGCCTTGTGCCTCCCAGTTCTTCAGCCTCGAGCCAGGTTCTTTTGCACTACCCTTCTGCTTCAAATCGCTCAGTAACTTCCTGCCTCCAGAACAAAGTCTAAAATCCTTAATATGGCCCACAAGCCAAGTGAAAATCCGATCTCTGCTTCCTCACCAATCCCACTCCTCACACCCCACACTCCCATCCAAGACTCAGCACCAGCCCTCCTGGACTTCACCTCTTCTCAGGACCACGACCACTTTCATTCCCCAGACCTGGCACATAGCCATCACACGGTCCAACCTACTTTATGGACAACTGAATGAACAGATGTGAAAAGGTCCTCATTAGCCATGGAGACTGAGAAAGACATGTGAAGATGCACATATCCAGGGGAACAAATAAAACATGCAGGGCATGGCGGGGGTGGGGGACATGCTCCCATGTGAACACAGATGAACTTGGCAATATCCACGCCTGTCCCACTGACTGCCGGAACCTAAGCATCTACCAGGGGCTGCTACGCACAAGATACCCACGTAATTATTAAAGGAATAACACCAAACAGCAAGGAAATGTTTAATAATATAGAAGCAGCTGGGGGGCAGGGGATTTAGCTCAGTGGTTCCACTGCCTGCCTTGCAAGCAGAAGTCCCGAGTTTGATCCCCAGTACCAAAAAAATAGAAGCAGCTGAATGGCAAGTGTCATACCAGGCCTGTTTAAGTCTTGATTAATTTAAGTTGCTGCAGCTTAAATGTACCCTGTGCCATCGCACTTCTGTCCAAGCTCTGTAAAGTAACTTCTACACCATATACTTCGAGGGAAGGCTGCTTCAGTCACTGTACCCTGAAGCTTAAATGCCACTTCCTAGGAGGATGTGATTATCTTCTTCAAAGAAAAGTTCTCTGCTTGCTAAGTTTGATTCTCACAGGAGTACAGGTTAGCAATTCTGAAACTACTTTACATATAGAGCAGAGCTGAACAAATGAGTATGTTAAGTTGAAGATAACGGGAGTGAAGTTTCTCCCCATAGAGAAAAAAACTATAAATGAGCCATGGGAAAGCCAGAATGGACTCTGTGGTACTGGATTACAGTCAGAGACACTATTATGAACTCATGTTTAACATATATACAGACAGATCCAGAAACAGAAAGATCGACTTGTACATGCGCACATGCATGAGTATGTGAACATACAGTGTCTGCTCTGGCTGCCAGGAGAGCCTACAAACAGTGGTGCTCAGTGGCAATGAACACACCCAAGCCCCGGCCAAGGTTTCTGAACAGCAGTCTCTAAGGAAAGGAAGGGGAGGGGCCTCATCAGAAACTGACTGATTCCAGGGTTGTGGTGGGCACAGTGTAAGATGAGCCTGGGGCATCCTGCAGTGCCAGCAAGTAAGGGAAACTCAAAAACAAAAGGAGAATTCACACTGTCAGAGTTCAGCAGTCTACAGAAAAAATTCCCAATGCCCAAAGCTACAACAATTCAAGCAAAAACATAAATAACATAGTACTATAAGACAGAGTATAAAATACATATAAATGGGTCTATGCTGGTATAAATGATTAAACAGACATAGATAGATAGGTAGATAGATAAATAAAAGGACAAATCATCCTTACAAGGATTCTAAGTAACTTATGTGGCTACCACCCACTTCAGGAGATACAGCTTAATTTCAATTCCCTCAGTATGGTCGACACTAACTGATTCATTTGCAAGGAACAGAACCGGGGAATGGAAGTGGAGGAAGTGCACAGTGAGAGAAACCTGGCAGACACCATGCTGGTAACATTCACACCCTGAGTGATGAGAACACGCCACAGAACACCTCTGAGATATTCTTCCCCAAGATCTGCTATTCCTTCTAATCACGACAAAACATCAGACAAACCTAGCTTGAGGGACCCTGTACAGGATGTCTGACAGGTACTCTTCAAAATTATTGAGGTCATGCAAAGCAAGAGACAACCACGAAATGATCTTAAACCAGAGGAGACAATTCAGTTAGGCCAGGAAACTCAATGTAGGATCCTGAACTGAAAAAGGATATTCAGGAGAAAACTGATGTAAACCAAATAAATTCTAGACCTTATAATAGTAATGTACCAATGTTAACTTTTTAATTTTGATAACTGCACCATGGCTATGTAAACTGTCAACTTTGGTCCATAGGAACTACTACCCACCGTACATATAAGGTTATAGAAAGAGAATTCGAATAGGTATTTGTCCTCCAAAGACATACAAACGGCCAACAGGCATGGAAAAAGTGCTCAACATCATTATCATCAGGGAAATACAAATCAAAACCAAAATAAGATATCACCTCATACATGCTAAAAAGGTTATTACTAGGGCTGAGAATTTAGCTCAGTGGTGCCGGGCCTGCCTTGCAAGTACAAGGTCCTGAGTTCAATCCCCAGTACCAATCAAAAGATAACAAATGTTGGTAAGGGTGAGGAGGAAATTCTTTCACATTATAGGCAGGAACGTAAATTGGTGTACCACTATGCGGAAAAGAATGGAGGTTTCTCAAAATATGAAAGTAGTAACTATCATATGATCTAGCAATCCCACTACTGGGTAAATATTTAAAAGAAATGAGATCATGCACTCCCATGTTCACTGCAGCATTATTCACAAGAGCCAAAATCTGGAACTAATCTAAGGGTCCATCAATAGATGAATGCATAAAGAAAAAGCAATGTATACACATGGTGGGATATTATTTGGATTTAAAAAGAAGGAAAAATCTATTTCCAACAAAATGGAGGAACCTAGAGGACATTATGCTCAGTAAAATAAGCCAGACACAGAAAGACAAATACTTCATGATCTCATTAATATGTTAAATCTAAAAAAGTTGAAATCACAGAAAGCAGTGGTTGCCAGGGGTTGGTTGTGGGAAACTGGTTGGACCATGGTCAAAGAATACAAACCTTCAGTTACACAGTGAATTAAGTTCTAGAGCCTATTATACAATGGTGACTGCAGTTAATGTAGTGTGTGCTTGAGGTCTGCTAAGAGAGGCAATCTTAAATATTCTCACCACACACAAAAAGAAGTTAGCTATGTGAGGTGGTGGATGTGTGGATGCACTGGACTGTGGTAATCATTTCATAACATTAATCAAAATATACAACCTGAGTATATACAATTTTATTTATCAATTATATTTTAATAAAGCTGAGGAGAAACAATGATAAAAATAGAAACCCACCCTTTGGCAAATGCTACAATCAAGCAAAAAAATCAATGAATGTGAAATTAGGAGGCAAAAAGTATGAGAAATAGGTTACATATACAATCTCAAGTATCTACCTACAAGGAATTAACTACAGAGGAAAAAACAGTAATTTCATGGTGGAAAAATCTAACAGACATTATCTTATCTCACATGATCAAGCTAACACCCACCAGTAACGAATCAATCAAACCGAGTGTGCTCCTACTAGGCTGCACCAGGGGTACAACGTCACTTCTGTGGCAGACCTGTCACAGACCTGACTCACATCAAAAGCAAGCATCAGACAGACCCAAACTGAAGAGCATTCTACTAAATAATTGGCCTGAACTTTTTTTTTGGAGAAAGGATCTCACAGGTAACCCAGTCTGGACTTAACTTTTGATCTTCTTGCTTCAGCCTCCCAAATGCTAGGATTATAGGCGTATACCACTATGGCCAGCTCTGAACTCTTAAAAATGTCTAGGTTGTGTGTGGATGGTGGTACAAGCCTGTAATCCCAGCACTCAGCAGGCAGAGGCAGGAGGATCACCTTGAGTTCAAGGCCAGCCTAGGCTACACAGTGAGTTCAAGGCCAACCTCTACTACGGAGGCAAGACCACGTCTCCAAAAAAAAAAAAAAAACCATCTACATATTTCATTAAGCTTAAAATAATACAAATTTAGAGGGCTGGAAAAACAGCTCAGTGGCAGACCACCTGCCTGGAACATGCAAGGTCCTCGGTTCAATCTCTAGGACCATAAAAAAAAAAAGTCCAATTCAGATTTAAAGAACTAAAAGCCATGCATGATGACACCTGCCTGTAATCCCAATACTGTGGCAAGACGAAGCAGGATCGCAAGTATAACCCCAGGCTGGACAGTTTAGCAACTTAGTGACCCTGTCTGGGCTAGAAATCATGCACTTAGGTGCCAGATCCCATTTTGAGAAATGGAGCTCTCTGGCAGGCAATAAACAGGGAAAAACAGACAAACACCATTACTGTTTAGACACTAGCCCATCTGCAACAGCTCGATGGGACTACAGTGGGGGCAGATAAGTACAGCTCCCCAAAAGAGCAGTCCTCATCTCCCTCGGCTCAGCATAGTCCTAATTAACTCAGCTTTGTGTCCGTTATGAATAGCTTCAAATGCAAAGGTGCCAATTCCACATTCTTCTTCATTATGCACTGCTTATTAAAATTAAAATTTCACCGTTTCCAGCTCAACCAAACTAGTGGTTCAAATTTCCATGTGCTATTAAGAGTGAGGTATTCATTTTAAGAGAAGGAATCAGGCTAAACATGGCCTGGATCAAAGCTGGAACAGGCTAGAAATCTCAAGGCTCTCTCTCAGTTCTAAGCTTCCCATGCAAGCTTAGGAAAATCATAAACATTCTGCACAGCAGAGCCTCAACCTGCCAGGCCAGAACAATGGCACGGCACCCTCCCTAAGCGCCTCTGGACTAAAAACCCAGAACTGCAAAGTAGGGAAGAATTCGTTTCCTGAGAGGCCCTTTTATCTGGGAATCTGTTTCCCACTCTCAAATAGAGACAGCTGTTGATGTAAGCCCAGAGGAGATCCAGACTGGTCCCTCCAGCTCCATACCTGCTCTTCTTCAATCCTTCGCTGTAGTGTTTCAATATAATGCTGGACAGCCATGTAGATAAACCGGTACTGTGCTTCTGTCTGGACCATCCCTGACCTCTGAGACCGTACCATTTGAATGGTTTTGGGAACATCGATGTCGCAGTCGACACCTGCAAAGCGAACACCATGAAGCAGCAGGAGAACTACCAAGCCAGGATGAAGCTGTTTAACACACAGCTTCCAGCAAGCTGGAGAGACGCAGATATGGCCACTACCACTCTGGCGCTGAGGGCCCCAGGGCTGGACTTCTGAGCAGTGCCAATGATGACACAAGATGCTATGACAGTCAGGAGGTCAGGATACCCCTTCCTAAAGGAACCACCCCATGCTGCAAGCAAGGACTAAATGGTCAGGAGAAACCAGCACCCAGAGGCATCACAAGGCCACAGCAAGGGGCCCCCGCACTTCTGGGCCCCATGTTATACATCACTTCTTTTCTTGGGCAGACAAAGGAAGGCAGAGTCTTTGGCCCAGACTTTCACAAAAATTCTTTCACACTCAAATTCTCTTGAGTGGGTTATTTTCCCTGGCCCTTTCCTTCCTGAAAGTACAAATAGGAGCTGTGGCTTTGTGGCCTCCGGATGACCTACCTTTCTCTCTGATGATGTCAATAAGGATATCAATCACAATGAATGTTCCTGTCCGGCCAATTCCAGCACTGTGAACAGAAAGACAAAAGGCAGGGACAGTGTGTCATTTGTGGGGGTCTTTTATGCAAAACCAAGCTATTAATATTCACAGAAACAATGTCTGCTCCTGGGAGAATTTATAAGATAGTCTCTGTATCTGCAAATATATTAGCAAAGAGCACAGGGCTTTGGGGTCAGCCCAGCTACACCTGGAGCCCAGCCTCTCCATACAATGTGCCCGAGGCAAGTCCCTTCAACTCTCTGACCCTCTGTCTCATCTGTGAAGTGGGGACACAGGTACACACCTTCCAGGATTGTGAGTTCAACTGTGAATAATGTAGGAAAAACACTGAGCTCAGAGGCTGGCACCCACAAGGGCTCAATAAATGGTAGCTTAAAAAAAAATGAACAAAACGTTTCATCTGCATCTAATTGCCCTGCATGAGGTTTAGGATACCAAACTTTCCCCAGTATAATCAGGAAGCCCAAACTGGGTCACCAGTAGCCACAAACTATGAAGGCCACAGGGATCTTCTATCAAAGGCCCAAGCAGGAAGCAGTCAGAATTTCATAAAGCAAACAAGTGTGGCATTGGGGGAAAGAATATGTCTTATTTCCATGACAGAAGAGAAAAGAACCACAGTCAAAAACATGAATCCCAAATTACTACATTAAACACACACACACACACACACACACACACACACACACACACACACACACAAAACTAGCTAGACTAAGGGACCCTGGAGAATAAGGACCCTTGAGAGAGAATAAGGACTGAGTCCTCCCCATCCTCACTGCCCCCAACACCTGACAGGCCTCTAGGGCCATGGGAAATATGTCCCTTAATGCAGTTCATTCACACCTCAAATAGACCTTAACACTTTAAAAAGCTGGGGCAGGTGAGTAAAAACAAGCTCTGGAGCCAGGGCAGGCGGTGACTGTCACCTGCAGTGCACCACGACAGGGCCCGCGTCCATGATGCTCTCCTGCTTGTGGTGGACCTCCTCCAGGAAGTCTAACACGCCCCCGGGGTCACTGGGCACGCCGTGGTCCGGCCAGGTCCGAAAGTGGTATTGCCAGACCGTTCTCTCCGTATTCCCCTGGAGTAGAGCCAAGAAAAACCAGAACAGAATTAAATAAATCAAGGGGCTGAGGAATCGCCTAATCCCCAACTGTACTAGATGCTGTGTAAGCCAGAAGCCCAGAGTCTCCCCATGTGCCATCTAAAGACCCCTCCCACCACTTTCCCAGTGCACTGCTTTACAGGACCTGATGGGGCGTCCTGCCTCTGTCCCGAGAACTAAGATGGCAGGTAAGGCAGTCTGCTCTTCGGGGAGCTGCAGACCCAAACACATCTGAACCACCAACCCAGGCGACGTCCCCTTCCTCCTCACCCACTTCCTCACTCTGGAGCTCAGCTCCAGAGGCACCTGAGGTCTCTAAGGACACAGGCTCCCCCGATGAAACAGGTATTCCAAGACATCTGTTCCCCTTTGTCATCTTTTATACCCAACCCTCAGCAAGTACATACATGTGCTTCTATTACAATATTGTATTTTAAGGTCTTGTTTAGAGCCAAGTAGGTAAGAAGACAAGCTTTGCATATCAGATGATGAGATCTGGGTTCAAACCCTCAGCATTCACACGCACTGAGGCCCCTGCACATCTCGAAGCCAAACTCTATTTGCAACATGGGAAGAGTGATCTCTCTGTCTCTGTCTCACACACACACACACACACACACACATATACACACACACACACACACACACACACACCTGCCCAGCAGATATGAGACTCTGAACACTGTAGCTATTTTGAGGACAGTGATAATTAATGAAGCCCCAGACTACAGAAGACCAAAAAGCATCACGATTCAGGGTGTATCCAAAGCAGGCATGGAAACAGCACTATTCATTGCTATAGCTTCTTCCTAAGTACTCAGAGACAATCCAAGAAGCTAAATGACATTTTTTTTGTTTTGCTTTTGTTTTGGTACTGGGGATCAAACTTGGGTCCTTGGGCTTGCAAGGCAGGCGGCAGAACCACTGAGCTAAATCCCCGGCCCCTAAATGACATTTTTAAAGACAGAGTTAGTAGACCAGCATCCACCACCAGTGAACTTTAGTACATCCAAGGAATCTGAGCCACAATTAAGATCTGTCTGTAAATTGTATGTATTTAATTTGCTGATGATGATGGAGAAAAAAATTGCTTTGATGCTACTGAGTAACCTAAACATCAGGCACTCCGTGCATCACAGGAAGGCCAGCCAGGGAACATGAGACCAGCTCCAACCTCACTGTGCCTCCGCCCTCCTCCTCAGAAGTGGTCAGCAAGGCTCTGCCCTTGCTCCTCCTCCCCAGGCAGCCAGTGAGGAGGCTCCGTGAGACCATGCAAGGGCACTTGGAAACAAATGTAAAAGGCTACATAGAAAGCAGGAGCAGGGCAGAAAACAAGCCCATGTGGACATCTAGCATCCCCACTTCTCAGAGCATCTGGGGGTGTGAAAGGGTCATCACTGACACTCAGGAAAACTCTCCTGCTACCCAGAAACACCCGACAATGAGAAGCAAAGCCTCCCTGGAGTTGTGCTCCAGTGTCCCCGACACCTCTCATTTCTGTCTGATGGCCACACTCCCCCAGCCCCTCTCCCGTCTCCAGGACAGACTGGACCTTTGCGTTCTCCTCATCATTGGGAGAACCGCAACACTCCAACCTCACAAATGCAATGCAGGCAGCTGCACCACCCCGAACGCCATGCACAGCTTCCTGCTCACCTCCTCCAGCCACGACACCACTACACCCTTGCTTTCTACCTGTTCCCTCCTGATCCAGCCAGGACTCCATGGACCGTGGGGACAGCTGCTCTCTGCCACACCCCTCCAGTCCCATGACCTTCTCTCCAGCCACTGTGCCACTGTGCTATGCTCCAGGCCTGGACGAGCCACCTCCTATCTGCTCTGTGCCCAAGGACCAGCATACCCTTGGAGAAAAATCCCACAACCAGGTGACGAGGTCTAAACATACATGTCTGGATTGCTTGCCCTCTTTCCACGATTACTACTTCTACCTTTCCCTGAGTTCAAATACTCCATTTCTTCTTAGACCCTTCAGCTCCTGAGTGATGGTCGTGCCTCATGCCTCAGAGAGAACATAGAGTAAACCCACTCAGCTCATCGGTGCCTTGGCATCTGGGGACACCTATTCCTCCTGCCCTTCTGTTGCCACAGAAGAAACATCCCCCTGTCGATCAAAACCAATCTATCCAGGATGCCCTGGATCCCATCTGCCCTATTAACCCCCTTCACATCCTCCCCCACCATCTCCTCCGGCCACTCCTCTAATTTCCTGCCCCTGCTACTGCCCTAGTCAAGCCCTGCCATCTTTACCATCCACTGCAGTGGCCTCCTCCTTGGTCCTAACCCCTGGGCCCTTCTCATTCTCTGGATGCCTGGCTCCTCCAGATTAGGTGTTGGCTCAAGGGTCACCCCTGAGAGAGGCCCTCCTTATTCATCTTGAGAACCCAATCCCTCTCAAACATACCCTGTAGGCTTCACAGACCTAGATAATCCAACAGCTTTGTTGGTATTACTTTTAGATCTGGAATTCTGCTAGGCCTTATGAGAGCAGGGACAGTGTCTGTCACATTCACAACGTACCAGGAGCCTGAACTGTAGCCAGCATGTAAATGGCACCTGATAAGTGACTATGGAATCAACAATGCATATGTGATGTGTGCCAACATGAGTAGTGCAGGACCTCAGGTGGCCACGCACCTAAGCAGTCACCAAAGTCTCTAAGATACGACAATATACTTACTTGTCCAACCTTCGAGAGTTTCAGTTCTCTTAGCGTGTAGTCATGTGCGGCACTCTCTTTGACATTCCTGACGCGCATGACCCCATACTCTTTGAGAGCGTACTCATCCGGCCAGTACTTGACACATTTGCTCTGGAAGGAGGATCAGAGGAAAGACTGTTAATCTCTCCAGACCTGAATAAAAGCTGGAACCAGTAGCAAATAGGAGTTCAAGTCTTGCTTAAAGAGCACCAACATGGAAAACGACCTGCCTGCTATGTTGCTCCATACAAAAGGAAAGAACACACTGGGCCAGGGATTTAGGTTCCACTGCCTGCCTTGCAAACACAAGGATCCCAGTTTGATCCCTGGTACCAAAAAAAAGGGAAAGAACACAGGTGCTCACAGAACCAAAAAGAGGAGAGAGAAAAGGAGTTGTGGCAGAATGATTTGATCCAAGCCACAGATCAAAGGAGAGTTAATGCTTATTTATTTAGCTCTAAAGAAAATGATTCAGCCAGGCACAGTGGTCGCATGCCTGTAATCCCAGTACTCTGGAAGGCTGAAGCAGGAGGATTCCAAGTTTGAGCCCATCCTGAGCAACTTAGCAAGAACTTGTCTCAAAATTTTAAAAACAGGCAATGTAAATTAATGTAAAGGCCCTGGGTTTCAATCCCCAGTGCCAACCCTCATTAAAAAAAAAAAGGGTGCAAGGGGCCGGGGATTTAGCTCAGTGGTTTTGCTGCCTGCCGCATAAGCACAAGGACCCGAGTTCGATCCCCAGTACCAAAAAAAAGGGTGCAAAAGGAGAAGGACCAACCAAGTCGAGTGCTATCTAGCAACCAGTGAGTTTTGAATTCTAGAGATCTGCCAGTCACTCTGCAGCAAAGGCGGGCAAGGACTGTGGAGGTGGACAGGCTGCCTGACGAGGCAGACTGTCTGGTTCACTTCCACATCCATGTAGGAGGACTCCGCCTTATCTAACCCCAGTGTGAATAACTCTATCACAGAAAGGCAGCTAGGGGCTTCTGAGCCAGCTGCTTTTTCTATATCCAGACCCATCTGACAGTTGCTACACATGTCACTTTCCCTGAACAGGGGCTCCAAGGTTGAGATCATTGCTGCCTTCAGGAACAGGTGGATGGAAAAATATGACACCAAGGAAACTGTCCCTGCTACCAAAAAGGAAACAATTTTGCTGAATGACAGATGAATTTGTATCTATTTGGTGATGTGTCCCAGGCAGAGAATGCTTTTGTTTTGTTTTGTTTTGTTCCAGGAGCGGTCACTCACATCATTCACTTTCCGAAACCACCAAGACACAGATATCAGCAAGAAAAATTCACTTTGTGTATGAGGAAGACAGAGAAATGTAGAGTTACACAACCAGCAATCAGAGCATAGCTGCAGACGTCCACAGTCAACGATTAAGTGAAAGAAAACAAACAAGGTAGTGGGGAAGTCTACAAAAGGACATGGTCTATTATTCTGAATTCAACTTTGCCTCCAGTATTTGGTAGGTCCAAAAACTTTTCAGAAGATTTGACACAAATTACATTTTCCCCAGATATGCCCTTCTAGTATGGGTTATACTCAATATTTTACTGGCCAATCAGTTCAGAGGATTGTTCCAGTCACTACAGAGACCTCAACAGGGAACACAAAATTAAATCATGACTCTGGAAAGAACATTTTAGCTGACTACACAGCTGCAAACTGCTGCAGCCCTCCTCTTGGTTTTCCAAACTCTCATGTGGAAACCCTGGCAAACCAACACTAAATGTGAAGGCTAATGTATTATCTTTCACATTAAAGCACAGGGATTGAAGGGCATTCACAGCTGGCTTTCCTTCTGTGCTCTGGGGACACCGACAGCAGGCTATCAGAGAAGCCTGCAGAGAAGATAAAAGCCCAAGCCCAGCATGCCATGGCTCTGCACCCCCAAAGTGAGGAGGACAAATGCAGGAGGAGAGATGGGGCGAGGAGGTGAGGACTATGGCAGGGCAATCTGGCCGGTGTCCATCTGTTCTAGGAGCTCTCAACAGCTCCTCAGGTAGAGGCTGATATTTTCGCGTCTGCAGCAACATGAGACCCCTCTCTCCCAGCCCCAAGTGCTCTGAGAACAGCCAGCCTCCTCCAGTTCCATCCAAGCAAGAAGCAGGGCAGAGGGCTTCGGCTCCCTTCCTGTATTCAGGGCAGCAACCACTCACCTGAAGCAGAAACCCTGAAGACACTGTGCCGGGCCATTAATTCAAACACACCCAGCGTTACTGTGGCCGGAGGGCACCTTTGTTTCACAGTGCCCAGATTGGGCCCTCAAAAGGACACAGAAAGACACCAACCAGGAGTACAACAGTGAAGATCCTATGCAGTCACACTGCCCTTCACACCTGACCTGCAAGTTGCATGAGGGCTCCAATCCCACATTCCCAGCAGCCTTAGGCTCACCTGCTAGGTGTGACTATTACAGTCCCCTCAGTTTTTACATGAACTAATTAAAGGGTAACTAGAACAAAACTCAGACCAGAACAGAAAAAAAACACAGTACTTTTGTCATATTAGCACACACACACACCCAGCCCAGGCTGGGCTTACTTTGGGACTACACAGAGGCTGCTTTCCAACAGGTGTGGGATATGACAATTTCCAAGAACCTGGAGCATGGTTAAGAGTGTGGGGAGATGGGATCGAGGCCCTGTTGTGGTGAGTGTGCACTGGGACAGCCATTCCAGAGGACAATAGGCAGCTTATTAACATTTACAACACGTGCATCCTATGGCCCGGCCATCTCTCTTGACATCTGCTGCATATGAAGGGAAGCCCAAGGTCATTCACTTCAGCACTGTGTGTAAGAGCAAACCCTGGAACACGGAATGGCCTATCTACAACACCCTGGTTAAATAAATTATGACACAGCCACACCACAGAATACCACACAGATACTCACACGGATAAGACAGGCCGGCATATGCTAAGAGAAGGAGGAAGAGTATGTACTTAATGGGGAGGAAAAGCAACCAAGATACACGATAAAGTTACTGTATGGAAACACTGTTCAGTCGGAAACTAGCATGTGGCTGGTGTGTAGCTCAGTGGAACAATGCATGCTTAGCATGCGCAAGGCCTGGGTTCCATAACCACAGCCAAAAACAAGAAAGAATGGCAATAATACTACATGCTTGTAAAGGTGCATATACATGAGAAATGCCAAGGCGGTACTGCAGAAGAACACACATCAAGCTGAGAAGTGGGCTTTTATGTGGGAGGAGGGGATGGGGTGGCAATAAAGGAAACTTTAACTTTAACTGCAACATGCTGGAATATTCAAGTGAATGTACCGTTTGCATAATTCCAATTATTTCTTATTGCACAAAAGTCATGAGAAGTACAGGTTACATGAGCAGTGAGACCACTGTTATTGCTCAGAGCTCTCACCACCTGAAGGTACCATCTAGACAGACCTTTGCTCCCTTCTCCCTCTCTGCTTCTGCATCTGACAGAGTAAGAGGGTGCAGATTCACCCTCCCATCTTAGCTAAAACACTGCAAAAACTAACACTGATGACAGAATTAGTAGACAAAGACATGAAGACAGTTATAAATATAGTCTGTGTGCTCAAAGGGCAGGGGAAATGCTGCACGTGCTAAAAGGAGGCACACAGAAGATAATAAAAAGACCCAAGAAAAACATCCAGGGATGAACCCCACAATATCTGCTATGAAAAACACACTAAGAGGACTAAGAACAGATTAAACACTGCACGACAAAAGATTAACAAAAAAACACAGCAAAAGAGATTACCCAAAATGGATCACAGAGAAGGGAAAGAGAGCTAAGTCACATAAGCACAGCCTCAGAGACCGGGGGACAACTCCAAGCAGCTCAAAACACTATAAGTGGTCTTTGGGACAGCTGGGATGGGGTACATGTCTGAAGAATTAAAGGTGAACAATAACCAAATCTGAAGAAAATTGTAAATCATCAGATCTAAGAAGCTCCAGGAGTCCCAAACAAGATTATAAAAGAGACTACACTGAGACACATTTTAATCAATTTCTTCTACTCCTTTTTGCCAAGGGTCAGTTAGAGTGAGCTTAGTTTGTCTATTCCATCTCTTTTTTTTTAGACACTGTCACTATGTATTTCAGGTTGGCCTTGAACTTACAGCAATCCTCCTGCCTCAGCATCCCAAGTGATGGCATCACAGGTGTGTACCACCACACCTGGCTTTGTTTATCCCATTTCTTTTCTTTTTTTTGTACCGGGGATCGAACTCGGGACCTTCCGCTTGCAAGGTAGGCAGCAGTACCTGTTTATTCCATTTCTAATGAGGCCCACCAGGCATGTACAATGCTTTCAAAATATTTTCTCAGAGGCTGAGGCTGTAGCTCAGTGGTAAAGCACTTGACTAGCATACATGAGGTCCTGGGTTCGATCCCTGATATCCCAAAAGAAAGAATTTTTTTTTTTTGGTACCTGGGATCAAACTTGGGACCTTGCACTTGCAAGGCAGGCGGCGGAACCACTGAGCTAAATCTCCAGCCCCAAGAAAGAATTTTTATCAGAAAAGATGACTCTGTGTACCTTTCCTCGCTCCACTTCTTTTGTCGTCATGACGATCACTCGAGAATTCTCCTGGAACACCATTCGCCAAAAGTCGTTCACCGTGTTTTGCAGGCAGCCTTGTGTGGCAATGTAGCTCTTTTTGGGCTTTGAATTGTTGCACTTGGTTTCGAATTCAGGCTAGAAATTTAGGAAGAAAACCCTTCAGACATCTGAAAGTTGCTTTCAGAACACAAAACAGGATTTAAAATGCAAAACAAAGCTAGTAGTGTGTGGCCGGAAGACACTGAGAAGTAGCAAGCTTACCATGATGATGTTTGCGTTGATGTAGTCAGACACGGGCTCGTTGGGGTCACCGTCGTGGAGGACCACCCTGGTGTGATCAACTGGAGGGAAGAGAGGGCACAGTTCTGTAAGTACTTAGCCAGCTACAGGACAAATAAGCCCATCCTTACCCCAGTCCAGCCTTAGAACACTCACTTCAGCACATGATGCTGCATACTGCTCTTTACAGACCCTAGTCTTGATGGAGGACTACAGGATGCCCTGTGGGGAGGGAGGGTGAGGGATGCGAACATGAAAGCCTTTATATGATTTTTTTTTTGGTGATGGTGATAGTGCTGGAGTTTGAATCAGAGCTTTCCATATGCTATAGAAGCACTCTACCACTAAGCAATATCCTCAGTTCCCTTTTTAATTTTATTTTTTATTTATTTATTTTTTGGTACTGGAGATCGAACTCAGGACCTTGTGCTTGCGAGGCAAGTGGTGGAACCACTGAGCTAAATCCCCAGCCTTTTAATTTTATTTTGAGACAGTGTCTTGGTAAATTGCCCAGGAGGGCCTTAGACTAACTTTCAATCCTCCTGCCCCAGCCTCCTGACTGGCAGGCCTCACCTCCTACCATGTTTGTAACTTCTTATGAGTCGAAAATTATTTCAAACCAAAAAGTCTTTAGGCTTCTGTTTTTAAAAAGATTAAACCAGTTGTGATGGCACACACCTGTAATTCCAGCACTTGGGTGGCTGAGGTAGGAAGATCACTGAGAGTTCAAGGCCAGGCTGAACTACATAGCAAGATCTGTCTCCAAAAAGAGAAGATTCAAGCACAGATAAATGGTAGGATACCTGAGATTTGCTTCAGAATAATTTAGGGAGACAGGAGAAGTGAACCAAAAGTATAAATGAAATAAGATGGGGCTTGTTAGCTCAGTGGTGCCGTGCCTGCCTCACACGTGCAAGGTCCTAAGTTCGATACCTGGTACCAAGAAAGAAAAAAGTGATGAGGTTTGAGCTAATAACTGTTGAACCCAGGTGATGGATATGTGTATGTTCTGTCTACTTCTAAATATAATTCCAACTTTCCATAATAAAAAGTTTTTAAAATAAGGTAGTACCAGGCATGATGGCACATGCCTGTAATCCCAGCACTTTGGGAGGCTGAGGCAGGAGGATTGTCACAAGTTCAAGGCCAGCTTGAACTACATAGCCAGACCCTGTAACAAAAAAAAAAAAGGAGAAGGATCACTGGGCATGGTGGTACACGCCTATAATTGCAGCACTCAGGAGGCAGAGGCAGGAGGATCACCACAAGTTGGAGGCCTGCCTGGGCTACAAAGTGAGTTCAGGGCCAGCCTGAACACAAAGCGAGACCTTGTCTCAAAAAAAGAAAAAAGGAGAGAAGGGCCAGGGATTTAGCTCAACGGTACCGTACCTGCCTTGCAAGCACAACATCCTGAGTTCAATCCCAGTACCAAAAAAACAAAAACAAAAACAAAACGGAAGTAAAGAATTTTAAAAATAATAATAAAGAAGGTAGAATGAAATACAATATGTAAAAAACAAGATTCTGACAGTATCAACTGACCAGATTCTGTATAACAGAACATTATAGGCATAAAAATCTGAGTGCTTTATCTAAAGGAATATATTTTACAATGGGCATCAGTAATGCAGTTGTGTATCTTTATTAATAGATCGTGGTCTTCTGCCTGGACAGCCATCTTTAAAGAGTTAAGATGCGGGCTGGGAATGTGGCTCAGGGGCACAGTGCTTGCCTAGCATGTACAAGGGCCTGGGTTCAAGCCTTAGCAATGCAAAAGAAAAAAGCAAAAGAAGTAAGGAGTGAATCAGAGAAAACATCTCATTTGGACTGTCAAGGGAGAAAAAGGCAGTATTATAATTAGAAACTGCAAACTACCATTGTATTGGTAGAGCCCCTGAGCAGAAGTGAAAGCTCAGACATACAAAGAATGTGGCTTCCTCAAGGACATTAGGATCTGCTGCAGCTTTACCTCCTTCTTCCCTTCCTCGACATTAGAAATGCCTCCTCATCCCAAAGTCCCATGGATGGAACATACATGGGTACTAGGTTCATGTACATACACATGCAGAAAGAGGGAACACCAGTGCGTCATATACACACTCACAGCAGGTTTATAATAATTGACAAAGTAGCTCCAACCTGAAGAGGCACGGGAGTGTGCACTCCGAATCTGACTGTGGACATCAGTAAATAAACATTCCAAACACTGAAATATATATATATATATATATATATATATTCATGTACAATATGACTCTAGACAAGGCTTACTTTTAAGCTAGTGAAATATATTATACATGCACTGCCATCAATCAATGTATCAGATATGAATTTTTCTTTTAGATGAGGGATATAAGTAAATAGAAGCTCTAACTGTTCCTTCCCTGCCCTCCTGTGCATAGCCCACCTTGGAGCCCCAGCATTAGAGTATGGTGCTAAGAATAATGCCTTTGGGGGCTCCAGTAGCTGTTTCTCCCACTTAGTCCTCCTTGCAAACTTGTTAAAACAGTCTATAAAATGGGGACAATGAGAATGCCTGCTCCGTATACATGTGGCACAGATTAAGTGACGTCGAGATGCAAAGTGTTTGGTGGAGTTGGACCCATGGAGAGGGGAGCTACAACTGGAGCTGTGCCATTTCTGGGGTCCTCATCCAAGGTGTTATGGTTCATACTTCAATGTCCCCAATAGCCTTGTGCACTCACAGGCAGGGCTTTTGGAAGGTGACTGGATTATTGGGGCCCACAGAGGGCTTGCTGTTAGGAGGTGGGGCCTGATTGGAAGAAGTGGGCCCACGGAGAGTGTGGCCTGGAAGGGTGCATGACCCTCCCCAGTTGCTCCCCTCACTCTCAACTTCCTGTCCACCATGCTGTGAGTCGCTCTCCTCTGCTATGCTTCTCTAGGCATGCCATCCTGCCTTGGAGCAGCCAAGTGTGAACCAAAATAAACCTCTCCTCCTTAAGTTATGGGTGTTGGTCACTGTGTCTCAGTGACAAGAAAGTGACTAACACACAAGATCTACAACCTTCCAGGCTCCTTTTCCCTTGTGATTCTACTTGGGCTCTGCTGGCAGTGTCTGCAATGCTAAAGGAGTTTGGGCCTCCTGAATATGTATTCACAAGGTCCTCCTCTGAGCAGAGCATAGGTATATGCCCTTACCTCTAGTAACTCCAGCCTACAGGACAGCTGAAAGAGCCCCAGTAGCTTGTCTGCTTCCCAAGACTCATGAATGGGGGACAGGGACACAAACCTTGGAGCCTGTGGCTCTGGGCCTGGCCTGTCACTGAGCAAGCACAGCCTCCAGATTATTACACTCCAGCAGAGTGAAAATTGATTTAACAGAAGGAAGTGACCAAAGACAAGGCCTTCTAGTGACAATTTTACTCAGTAATCAGCATCCCAGAAACTCAGTGAATGAGGTCATCAGTGCCCACTACGGCTGATTACTTTGGAAATGCTTGGAATTTGAGAGACTAAGGTCAAGGATGTGTTAACATGCGCATGGCCCGCAGGTCAGTGACAAAGATTGAGGCAGGACATGCTACTTACAGGGCAGGATATTTTTGTATCTATTTTTGTTTTTATTTTCTTGCCTCTGGCCCTCTTTTCGGCTGTAGAGAAGTTTGCACTCCTGTTGTTGTAGTGTCTAAAAAGGAAGAAAAGTAAATATTACCATGTATCAGAAACGCAAAAGAAAAAAAAAAGAAAGCCAGCCAGGCTGGCTCTGTGTGTGCTTTAAGGAATTCATTGCAGGAAATGTTTAGAGTTCGGTGAAAGCTGCGAGAACGTCCATCTGCAAGCTGCATCAAGTGGCAAAAACACTGCGAACATAGACGTCTAAAAGGAAAGGGCCTGCTACAGAAAATACCATCCATTCATACAAAAAAATGCTCTGTGGCCATATAAAAAGATGTTCTAGCAAGGACCCAAGTTCAATCCCTGGTACCAGAAACAAACAAAAAAAAACAAACAAAAAAAGATGTTCTAGGAAAATATTTATTGCCTTGGAAAGATGGTCTGAATCAATGAAAAGAAGAGCCAGACATCTTTCATAACAGTGCGACATCAGCCACATGTCTGCATTCACCTATATCCCCAAGAAATGGCAGAAGAACATACCAAAAAGATAACAATGATTTGTTTGTTCAGGGTAGTGGGATTATGGAGTGCTTTTCTTCTTTCTTTTTTCCCCTAAATTTCCTACAGTGATAAATAGAAAGTCAAACTAATCAAGAATGAAAGCCAATGAACATTGGTGTCACGCTCACAAATAATACATGTGGCCCATGCCGCTGAGAAGTTTATGACCTGCTTCCGATCACTGATCGATTCAGAGCTGGCCATGAGTCCGTTCTGGGACTGGGCTGTGGCTTCTGCGATGGCAGGGGTAGTGCTGCTGCCACTGGGTGGTGAGCAAACAACTGCTCTGCTAGCAAAGCTTCAGAGTCCTCTTACGCTAAAACCCCGAGTCAGTGCAGCAGGCAGGCAGGCAGCCAGCCCGCGTATGCACAGAAACCCGCTGCCCTGGAGGGACCCAGCGGAACCTGGCAGGATGCGGGGAATTCAGGCGGCGACAGGCAGGGAATGAGCACTAGTGCACTTGGGGTCCCAAAGCAAGCGGCAGGGAACCACTGCAGGAAAAGATGTGGGAAATGCAACCAGGGAAGGGACACTCCACCAGGCAGCCACAGCAGGGCTCGAGGAGGGTGCCTGAGGATGCAAAGAGAAGGACAACTGCAGCATAAGAGGGACAAGCCGGGGGTGTATTCGAGGAGAGGGTTTTGTTTTCAAAATTTTAAGAAGTGCCTCACTCTTCAAGGGGCCACTGGTTTCCAAAGGCCTAATTTTTCTATATGCTTCTGCAGTGCTGGGCACAGAACCCAGGGCTCTAACAAGCCAGCCCCCAGCCCCCAGGGATAGTTTTTAATGGGAAATTACATTGGGCAAATCAAGAAAGTGAAAGCAGGCTAAAAAAGGCCACCCCTTAAAGATTTCTATAGGAGAGGTGGTCAATATTTCACAGCACCGCAGCCCTTGTGTTATTTCCATTTCATTTGTCTGAATTTCAAAGACAAGTATAAAAGGATTTTAAATTGGTATTTGACTCTCAGCTTCAAGACACAGTATTCACCTCTGACACACAACTCATAACCAAAGTGTTCAGCTGGCTAAAACCTGGACAGAAATAAAACACGACACATGGAGAACTTTGACACCAACATGGGCGCTCGGATGTTTGAAATGAGCCCGAGTGAAATAATTAAAGCTGCCTGCCTCCTGCACACTGGCATTTCCTTGAACTGGGAGCAGCCTCCCCAGGCAATATGGGCTCATGAGGAAAGGAGGGTCCTCTTGACTTTCACAGGTCACTAAGGTGAGGATCAAAAAGAAGTTCAAACACTGACCTGAAGCAATCACTTAAGAATCAACCAAGCTGATGAAGGGAAATGACATCCAGGGTGTGGAAACAATGAGCAGCTCGACTGAAAACAACTCTGAAGCATTCTGGCCCTCCTGATGCTTCATTATGGAGGGCACACAGCCACAGCATCTCTAAAATGGGTCGCTTTGCTTCCTGGTGAATCACCTTACACTTGTCCACTCCAAGATCAAGTCCAAGAAAGCCCACAAGCAGAAGGTGGTCCCTGCTATTAAACCACTGCATGTAGTCTGCAGGCCAGCAACATCAGCATCACCAGGAAGCTGGTTAGAGACACAGGAGTGGACTGGGCATAGAGGTCACCCCTGTGATCCCAGTTATGCAGGAGGCTGAGGCAGGAGGATCTCAAGTTTAAAGCTGGCCTGGGACTATGTAAAATCCTGTCTCAAAATAGAAAGGGCTAGGGATGTAGTTTGGTGGTAGAGCACTTGCCTAGCGTGCACAAGGCCCTAGGTTCAGTCACCTGTACCACACACACTGTCCTATTAGCTACTTGGAAACAGTCAACTGATTGCTATCAAGCATAGTAAGTTGCTTCATGTGTTACAGAATATTAGAAGGTTCTCCTCCTGTCCACCTGCACCGCTTCACCTGTTAACCATCCTCTAGACATCCCCCTTCTCTAACACATTCTTCACAAGCTCAGGTAAGCACGATTCTACTTTCCGCTCCTTTGAGATCAACGTTGGCCTCCACACACAAGTGAGAACACTCAGCTGTCTTCACAAGCTCTCACTGGAGTTCGACACCAGCTCACCTCGTCAGGAACTGTCACAGCACCCAGCACACAGTGGCATGGTGTTTGCGGGATGAGCAAATGAAGAAAGGGAGGGAAGGACAGAGAGGAAGAGAGAAGGCACACAGGACAAACCCCAGACCAGCTGGGTGAAGTCTGGGCATGACGGCCCCACACTTGGGATCCCCATCAGCAACACCAGAGCAGCACTTTCCAGGCTCAGTGATTTCAAAAGCGCCTCCAAGATGCTTTGCCATCTCTGCACACCGCCTATTACATCACTGGTTTTCTGAAACTGATCTCTTTTTCATCTCCATGAGTCTGACTACTAAAGGAAACATCACAGAACCTGCACACACAGGAACCAACACTGCCTGCTGCCCCTGGCAGGCAACCAGCGTGCTCTCAGATCCCACCAGATGCAAGGGTGAGCCTGAGGCTTTGTGAAAAAGACAATCTTAGCTACTATAATGGGTGCTACCAAGAATCCCCTCACACACACACTCAGCTGGATGAAATTCAGAGTTCCAGGCCAGGGAAGTCCTCCTTGTTCCCCGTAGCACTAGGACTGGGCCATCCATCTGGTCTGCCAGGGGCTCCCTCATCCTGTATGAACCTCTCAAATGGCTCTTCCAGATGGACTTGGGGTTTGAACAGTTTGCAGTCAAGACGGGGGGTGGCCCCTAGAGACTCCTCCGGCAGGCAGGCCTGACACCCCCATATCCCAGGCACAGTTGGGTGCTGACTGGCAGTGGCTGGGAGCCTTCAAGGACTAATAACAGCTAATGGTGCATCTCTCCCGCTCCTTCCTGAGCATTAACCGCCCATCCTCACCAGCGCCTGGGGCGTGAGCTGCCTAAACACATTTTGTTCCCACAGCAGAAGGCAGCTGTCCATCTGAGTGAGACTGAAAATCAAAAGCACTCAGAAACTGCACCATCCATGCTCTGCCCACAGAGACTCCCCAGCTGCACCAGAGATGGGCAGCTACCAGCTGCTAAGGGGCACTTCCTCCCCACACCAGGCCCACGGCCCTGCCCTTGAAGAGGATACCTCCTGCCCAGGTTTATCCTCCCAACCTCCTCCTCACCAGCAGATGCTGGGGGCACAAAAGCTGCTAACAACCTGTGACAGAGTCTCCATCCCTGTTCCCCTGGGCCTTGGCAGGGATGCTAATGATACAGCTTGGGAGCAAAAAGGAGATGTGAAGCTGGGACCCAGGCTACAAGATACTTCGTTTTCCCAAGAAATACAACAAACCATTTGCACCAAATCATGAACCCACAAAATGACCCGCCACTGATTATGGTTGCCTGACTGCACGAGCCCAGGCAGAGCCGGAAGCAGAGACTGCATCAACCTACTCAGCCAAAGCCCTGACCCTGCTTCACTCCTAGGAGTGGGCAGCGGCACTACCAAATATGGAAGGAAACCATTGCGTATGTCCATGGCCACTTGGCACTGTGCTCCCGCTCTGAACCCCTGCCAACCTAATGCCAAGAGCAGCAGCTACCATCACTGACGAGCAAAATAGACCTGCAGGCTTCCACAGCACAAACCACCAGACCTGGCTGTTGACTAGCACTTCCTGAATGAACCTGGAGGAGGAGGGCAGCAAACAACTTTGCAGAGCCAGGTGTCTCAGGGACCCTGAGGATGTTCCAAAGGCCACTTGGGGTGGGGATGGGGGTCAGGCCCTGGGCTGGTGGTGTGGTTCAAGTGGCATAGCACTTACTTGCCTAGCATGCACAATGCCCTGGGTACCATCCCCAGCACCACAAAAAGAGATAAACAAATTAATTAACGCTAAAGCCATGAAGTCCAGATCAAGCCAATGGATTACTCTGTGTGTGTGTTGGGGCAGAGGTAATTGGGGAATGAACCCAGGGCCTTTCACTGAGTTACATCCCCAGCCTTTTATTTTTTCAGACAGGGTCTCGCTAAGTTGCCCAGGCTGGGCCCAAACTTGCAGTCTTCCTACTTGAGGTTCCCAGAGTGCTGAGGTTATAGCCGTGCACCACCACATCCAGCTGGGTTATAAACAGCACAGTGCCGCAGATCTCTAATCCCAGCAATTTGGGAGATTACAGGTCAAGCCACAAGGGAACAACTTAGTGAGAACCTATCTCAAAAACAAAACTTTTTAAAAAGGACTAGAAATGTAGCTCAATGGCAGAGTGCTTGCCTAGCATATGCAAGACCCTGGGTTCAATCCCCAGTAGGGGGAAGAAAAGCTACAGGATATATACACTGAACAAGGAGGAGGAGGGATGGAGTGGGAAGAAACAAGAAAACTGGTGCTGAGCATGGTGGCACATGCCTGTGATCCCAGCACTTGGGAGGCTGAGGCAGGAGAATCTCCGAAAGTTCAAGGCCAGCCTGAAATACAGAGCGAGTCTCAAAAAAGAAGCTAGTAGATGTTAGGGCTGGGTGTTGGGGGAACATAGTTCATTATACTGTTTTCTCTATTGAGTCTCTTTGAAATTTTCATAGTACAAGAAAGCTTTTATAAACAAATTATTAATAAATAAAAACATAGAAGCTCCCGGGAACACCTCATCTCCAATGGTGACTGTGGCTCTGGAAGGAAAGTCACTGAGACAAGCCATCAGACACAGTCTCTCTGCTTTTGATGCCACAGACAACTACTAAGAGAGCGGTAACCACCCAGGCAGTTCCAAAAGCAAGCCTTCAACTGGGCTGAATATGCTTCTCTCAGCCAAAGGGCTCTGCAACTTCTCACCTAGCCTCTTCATCACAAGCTCCACTATGTCCCCAGCACTTTCTGAGGCCACACTGCAAGGCCTGTCACCATCCCTCTGCAGTGGATTCAGGGGAAGCACCTCTTTGAAGAGTCCACAGCATCCTCCAGGAACGACGGAGACACTGGAGACATCACCAGCAAAGGTCCTGACCACCCAACAAGCAGTAATGAGGCACCACAAGGGGTAAAAATGACCCAAGATGTGACCAGGCCTGTCACAAGCTAATGAGCTTCCTTTCCCCTAAGCAGGTGCCGCAGAATAAGAAAACCAATTCCAAAGGCATGATCCCTGAAGAACAGGCCCTGCCATATGGAATAGCAGCAAAGAATACAAGTGTGGCTCAAGGGTAGAGCATGGACCTACCATGTACACAGCCCTGTGTTCCATCCTCAGCACTGCAATGGAAAAAAGGTCCAAGACAACCCTATCTCGCCAGGGATTTAGCTCAGTGGTTTCGCTGCCTGCTGCGTAAGTCCAAGAACCCGAGTTCGATCCCTGGTACTAAAAATCAAAAAGGCCACCCTATCTCTCAGCCTGGACTACAGAGTGAGACCCCGACTCAAAAATAAAATCAGTCGGGCATGGTACCACATGTCTGTAATCCCAGCAATCAGGCTGAGGCAGGAGGATTGCAGCATGTTCGAAGCCAGCCTGGGCTACATAGTAAGTTCAAAGGTGGTCTGAACTACATGAGGAGACCCTGTCTCAAAAAAACAAAACAAAAAAAACCAAAATCAAATCAGCTCTGGGGATACAATATGTGCCTTCCTAGCCCCATACATGGCACAGTGCAGTTTCCTTCCTTCCCCTAAGACCTGAAAGACACTGGGAAAGAAAAAGCAACAGGACCTGGCAAATGGCAAGATGGGGGGGGGGGCCCTCAAGGGACACTGAGGATGGCAGCCTACAGGGCCAGAATAAATGCTCGACTAGAACTAGCAAGGACAACAGAGTAAAGCCCCCTTTACGTTTGGCTTGAGGGAGGAAATAACACATCCTTTTGAGACTACTTGAATTTAGAGAGAGACAACAGGCAAGAAGAAATGTGAAATATATCATCTAAAAGATAAAACCAGAGGGCTAAGGATTTAGCTCAGTGGTTCCGTCGCCTGCCTCAAAAGCCCAAGGTCCTGAGATCAATCCCCGGTACCGAAAAGTAAATAAATAAATAAAATGAAATAAAATAAAAAATAAAACCAGAGCTCAAAAGCAACTTCAGCTTCAGGGTAACTAGAATAGGATAAAAATTGGATGGATGTGTTTCCCAAGGAGTTTAAACTTAAAAGAGCCAGCTGGATCCTAGAGAATCCCCAAGTTAGCTGGTGAGAAGTTAACAGCAGGAATGGCAAGCCACGCACAAGGGAGGAAAGGAATAAACCCAGGATGATCAAGCTTGCTGCAGGTCAGAGAAGCCAAGAAAAGAAAACTGTGGGAATGAAGCACCAGATAAGGTTCTCAAAAGCAGTATAAGCAGAGGGGGCTCGAGACATAACTGCGGGATTACCAATAAGAAAGGTACTTGTGGCCAGGCAAGATGTTGCATGCCTGTAATCCCAGCACTTGGGAGGCTGAGGCAAAAGGATCACCAGCCTGGGCTACATAGTAAGTTCAAGGCCAGCCTAAACTACACAGACAGGCCTTGAATAAAAAAACAAACAAACAAACAAACTTGTAGCTGGTCACATTGGTGCATCCCAGTAATCCCAACGGTCAGGGAGGCTGAGGCAAGAGGAACAAAAGTTCAAACCTAGCCTGGGTAACTTAGTGAGACCTTATCTCCAAAAAATAAAAATGCGCTGGGAATGGGGCGGGGGGGGGGGCTACGAATGAATGAATGAAGAGAAAGGCACTGTCACTTCAGTTCATGGGAAGAAGCTGCATTGCAAGGCTGCAGAAGGAAGGAGCTGAGAAAAGACAAGCTGCGGCACTTGGCTACTCAACGGGGCAAGGACAAGGCTGTCTAAGGGCAAAGGGGAAAGGCCAAGCAGACACCGGGCCTTCGGGTCTTAAACTGTCTGTAAAGATTTCAAGCAGCCCCAGCAAATGAAAACAACCCTAAAGAGAAAATCATGGCTGGGGAGGTGGGAGGAAGCAAAAGGAAGAGATACTGCAAAGGAAACAAAGGAATCTCTCCAAAATGGACCCTTTAACTTGCATATTAAACCTCTGGCCACTGAAATGTTCTGTCCCCAGGAAGGTGGCAGTTTTATTAACCAACTGGAAGTCAGACCCAGAGGGAAGATTCCGGTGTCCCGAAGCCCTGAGAAGCGGGAGGGCTGGAGCCTGGCTGAGGGCCGGTTTTCGGTGGTGTGGCTTAGTCACCAAGGGGAGATTTCCTCTAGAGATCAGTGAGAATTATTCTGGACGCGGCTCTGGGGCACTGTTAAAGCCTTGTTTCCATAAAACCTAACCATCTCTAAGCAGAATTTACAGCTCCCCTGAGTAGGATGTAATCTCTTTAAAGAAATCAAACTAGGCTTCGGGTTGAAGGCCCTCTGGCTCCTCCTACAGCAGCGAAGGCCAGCAGCACTGCAGGCAGAATCTGGGACACCACCGTGCCCTCTAGCGAAAGGCCTGCAACACTTTGCTTTCAGGAAGGGCTCAGCCACTTTAGAGTGGAGAGGCTTGCAGGCAATACAGAAGGAGGTTGGGTTGCCAGAGCGAGAGAAATCACTACAGGAAGTAAGTTTAAGGCACTGGAGAAAAACAACCCCAGGGAAGAAGGTGTAGCATGGGCTTGATTGTTTGGGTGTTTTCTGTTGTTGTTTTGGTTTTCTTTTTTGGTACCAGGGATCAACTCAGGTCCTTGTGCTTGAGAGGCAGGCAGCAGAACCACTGAGCTAAATCCCTCGGCCCCTGTTATTATTGTTTTGATGGTGGGTTGTTTTTTTTAATCAGAAACAGGAAGTTCAAAATCTAAAATCTTTCTGAAATCCAGCACTGTGAACTTGAATCACAGCTTCTTGGGCTTGTATGTAGAGGAACCTCAAAGACTGTAAGCCTCACACGGGCTCCACGTGAAAACAAGCTGCTTGACACTAAAGCAGAACATCTTGAAGCGGAGCCCAGAGCACTCGTCAAGACTTCGTGAGCATCAAAAGCTATTCTCCACTAAATGCACAAAAGAGTCCGAATGCAACACAACCTCTCATACTGAAAACAGCTCAGTTCCAACCCGCCCACAAATACTTATTGGATGCAACTGAATGCAGGCTCCCCACTGGATTCTGGGGCGATAGTGAGCCAAACCTGTCCTCATGGGGCCTGATCGGCTGGGGTATTTTCCCAGATGACTTGTACATGGTGGACATACAAATGCCGGATCACGCTGGGCACAGTGGCACATGCCTGTAATCTCAGCCCGCTGGGAGGTTGACGCATGAAGATTCCAAGTTCAAGCCCAGCCTGGGCTACTTACCAACTATCTCAAAATCAAAAAAGCTTAAAAAGGGCTGGGGATGTAGCTCAGTGTGAAGGTCTGCTACCATCAAAAAGAAACACAGAAACAGAGAGAGAGAGCAGGATCAAAACTCAACTCTCCATGTGTACCCTACCAGTTTCTCCCAAGCAGAACCTCTCTTTAGTCCAACAGATCTACTGATGTTCTCTGGATCTCCAGACTTACGGTGCATTAAAGCCAATAACCACAAAAATCACTGCAAAACATCCAAGCATGGGTAAGCACTACCAAGGAAAGGACTCATCGCCAAGCACACAGAGAACAGGAAACACCTGGATCTGAATCACCTCAGATCCACACTCCAGCGGGACGTGAAGAGGCCGCCCACACTGGAACGCACCTGAACCCGCTGACGGCCTCAACACCTGCTCTTTCCAGGCTTCTCCTTCTAGGCAGATGGCAGCTACGTCCACCAGCTGCTCAAGCCAACACCACTCCCCTTGGCCTGACCTGGGCTGTCACACCCAACTCTCCCTTCAAACGCTGCCAATTCGAACTTCAAAGCCACTCCACAACCCAGCCACTTCCACCTCCACTCCTCAGCTCCGCTCCCCAGCTCAACTGTCCTGTCCTCCTCACCTCCCTCTGCCTTGCCCTTGCAGACCATCCTCCAGGGCCGCCAGCATGATCATGCCACTCCGTGCTCAAAACTCTCCACATTTTTCCATCTTCCCCTTTGTAAAGGCAAAGGCTTTCCTTGGGCCCACAATGCCCTGCAAAACCTGACTCCTCCACCACCACCCTGTTCCCATTTCCCTCAGCCAGCTGTGCTGCCTGTCTGACTGGGTATGCACACCTACCTCAGAGCCTTTGCACTTGCTACTAGCACCTTTTGCCTGAAATGTTCTTCCTGAGGTCCCTGCTCCAATCCACTTGTCAGAGCTTACGTAAAACGGTAATGCCCTTCAGCACACTATTTCTATCTTCCCCTACTGTATTGTCTCTATAACGCTTATCCTTATCTTGCTGAACAGTTAGTTGACTGTTTCTTTATTCACTGTCTCTCCCAAATGACTATCAGGTCCATATGGATAAAGTCTGATTTGTTCTCCAGAACTTAGAACAGAGTCTGTGTTTAGTAATTACTTGCTAAATGAAGGAAAGAATACATCACTGCCACTACTTGTATCTGCAGTGGCCGGGAGAGATCTTTCTGGTGTGTCTGCCAGCTTGCTACAAACCTGATCTCTGAAAACTATTTTCCCCGAGCAGGGTGAGCTGAGTCTATGTGACCACGTCCTTGGCACCACTCTGTGCCATCCACAGATGGATGGCATCTGGGGCAGAGAATCTCTGAAACTTTGGTACAAAAATGGAAAGTTGTTAGTTTTAAGATCTGAAAAGGACATGGAGTAAGGTTAAAAAGTCAGGGAAGAAGCAGAAGGTCCTGCTGAGAGAAAAGAATGAAGCAGGTGGACGGCGAGCAGGGAGTGGGAGGAGCAGGACGGCTGGAAACAGTGAGGCCCGGTGACCACCAGCAGCACCCCACCGCCTACACCTTGGCTCCTGTGGTCCCTGTTGTCAGACGCCAGTGCCCTGGTTCAGCCCACAGGGCCCCCTGGCAGATCAGGCCCAGAGGATGCAAAAGGGAAGAGAAGGCACAGAGGACGAATACTGGGTGAACACAGCCGCATCTTAATGCACAGTGCTGATTCAAGCCTCAAATGGCATGCACACTGCAGGCACAGAATTATAAACCGGAACCTGCCTCCTCGGTTATTCACTCTCAAACTCAGTTGAATCGAATTTTCATTCACCAATCTGCTATCTACCTTTTTTTTTTGCAGTACTGGGGATTAAAGCTAAGGAGCATTGAGGAACACCCCCTGCCTTTTTAAAAAATTTTATTTAAAGGGCTAGGGATTTAGCTCAGTGGTGCCGCCACCTGCCTTGCAAGCACAAGGTCCTGAGTTCGATCCCCGGTACCAAAAAAAAAAAACCCAAACAAACAAAATTTTTATTTAGAGACAGGGTCTCGCTAGGTATATCCCAGGCTGGCCTCCAACTTATGATCCTCCTGCCTCAGCCTCCTGAGTAGCTAGCTGGGAGTATAGGCATGCGCCTGGCTCATTAGTCACTTTTTTATGTTCATAAGCAGAGATATGCAAGAGATACAAGATGATTACACAAACACCAGGCAAACATCAAGAAAATTCAGACCTCGGTTCACAAAGTCTTTTTTTTATTTTTGGTACTGGGAATCAAACTCAGGGCCTTGGGCTTGTGAGGCAGGCACAGTGCCACTGAGCTAAATCCCCAGACCCACAAAGTTGTTTTTTTTTTTCTGGTACTCAGGATTGAACTCAGGACCTTCCGCTTGCAAGGCAGGCACTGGAACCACTGAGCTAAATCCCCAGCCCATCAAGAAAAAATGTTTGAGCAAGCACAAGGACCCGAGTTCAATCCCCCATACCAAAAAAAAAAAAAAATGTTTGAGACCAAGCATCTCTGTCTTACCATGGAATAGAGCTAGACAGAGACAATAATGTATCAAATACTTTCAGTTACATTGTAACTTTACCTGCATTCCCACAGTCTTGATCGTACAATATATCCTAGAAAGAAATCATCAGCCTGAATTCATTTCTGCACCAAAGGAGAACAGAACCAAAGAGCTGCACAAAGGGTGTCAGATTTTTTTTTTTTTGGTATGGGGGATAGAACTTGGGACCTTGTGCTTACAAGGCAGGCGGCAGAACCACTGAGCTACATCCCAGCCCCAAGGGCATCAGATTTTAAGATGTGTCCAAAGCAAAAGCAATTTATAAATGTCCTCTGGGAAAATATACCTCAAATGAAAAGATTAACATAAAACCAGGCACTGGACATGGAGACAAAAAAAAGGTTGCCAGAATTAAAGTACCAACGACATGGAAATTTAGAGCTCGGGTTTGCTCTAAAGATTCAGACCATACTGTGAGAAAGGTGTGATCCCAAATTTATCACCTTTGCAGAAACTACCAAGGCACAATCACTAACATAATAATGCCTTCCCGTTGTGGATCAAACTTCAGTTCCAAGGGGTTTAAATTATAACAAGTATTTGATTTTTTTCTAAGATGGTTTGTTCTGTTCTCAGCCTTATTCCCCTGGCTCCTGCCTTAAAGGGCCATATTTTAAAGCTGACTGAACTGGAGAAACAGATATGGCAGAGCTCCAGAAAGCTCTTCAGAAAGACTTTCCATAGCCATGAAGCCTTAATGCCCTGATTTAGTGTGCGACAATTTTACCACTGCAGTGTGACCTCTACAGAGAGCATGTAGAGATGTGAGCTCACTGTTTTCCATTTTCCCCAGGCCAACTCAATTCTTCCTGATTTTTGTTGTTAATGGTGTAGGACAGGTGGACCAAACATGACGTGTCACAGATTAAAACCATCAGGTCAGCATCTAATCGCCATCTTTTTCCACGGCCAGAAGAGTAAGCGAGCTCACATCTTAACCCACCAACTGGATTATGAAAAAGCCCACTGCCTAGCTGGGGATGACACACACCTGCAATCCCAGCACTCGGGAGGCTGAGGCAGGAGGAGTGCTGTGAGTCTGAGGCCGGAGAAATGCTGTGAGTCTGAGGCCAGCCTGGACTACAGAGCTAGACCCTGTTTCAAAAAAAACCCACTACTACAAGCTCCTTGGAAAGTTTTGAACTGGCTTTGCTAAGCACTATTCTCAATGAACCTGGTGTTAAAAAATCCATCACTGTACCAAGCACCATGTAATTTTTTATTTTCCTAAATGTAGTTTTTAGTTTTTAAAAATGCTATTAATTTTGGGCCAAGCATGGTGGCCCACACCTGAAATCCCAGCTACTCAGGAGGCTGGGGCAGCAAGATCAAAAGTTCAAGACCAGCCTGGGCAACTTAGTGAGATCCTGTCTCAAAAAGGGGGCCCGGGGGGGGGCTAAGAATATAGTTCAGCACTCCCTGAGTTCAATCAATCAATATATAATAAAAATACTATAATTTTTAAAACAATATCCACCTCACTGCTCTAATTTTTTAACTTTATCATCACTTTAAAGGAAAAGTCATTCATGCACATGATCACTTTGGCTATCTTTCTATTTGCTTGTTTGTTTGGGACAGGGTCTTTCTACATTGTCCAGGCTGGCCTCAAACTCCTGAGCTCAAGCAATCCTCCTGCCTCAGCCTCCTGAGTACCTTAGACCACAGCTGTGCACCATCATGTCCAGCTCAGCTATATAGATTTTTTTTTTGCAGTACTAGGGGGTAGAACCCAGAGCCTTGTGCATGCTAGGCAAATACTGTACTTCTGAGCTACATCACCAGACCTGCTGTTTTTCGTTTTTTGAGACAGGGTCTCACCATGCAGTTCAGGCTGACCTTGAACTCACTATGTAGCCCAGGCTGGCCTCGAACTCAAGGTGATCCTCCTTCCTCGGCCTCCCAAGTGCTGGGATTACAGGCCTGCATCACCATGCTCCCTGCTATTATTTTTAAAAGGAAGTATAAAATGAAAAATAGGTTTATGATGAATATAATCATTATGTACTGCAAACATATACTGATGAAACTTTTTAAAAATTTAAAAATATATAACTAAAAATAGGTCTAGAAGCTGGGTACAGTTGCACATACATGTAATCCCAGCACTCTGACAGGCTGAAGCAGAAGGATTACAAGTTTGAGCTCAGCCTGGGCAACTCAGAAACTTAATGAAATCCTGTCTCAAAAAAAATTTTTAAGGGCCAGGGATTTAGCTCAGTGGTTGTTACGCGTGCCTCGTAAGCACAAGGTCCCGAGTTCGATCCCTGGTACCAAAAAATAAAAATAAAAAACAAGAGCTAGGGATTTAGCTCAGTGGTTCCACCGCCTGCCTCACAAGCGGAAGGACCCAAGTTCCATCCCCAGTACCAAAAAAAAAAAAAAAAAAAAAAGGCAGGCCAGGGATTTAGCTCAGTGGTTTCACGACCTGCCACACAAGCGCAAGGACCCAAGTTCAATCCCTGGTACCAAAAAAACAAAACAAAATTTTAAAAAGATCAAAAAAAACAAGAAAAAATTTTAAAGGCTAAGGATACAATTCAGGGTGAAGGCCCAGATTCACTCCTCACTATTGGGGGGGGGTGGTCCTCAGTTACAAAATGGCTCCAAATTCTTCCTTAGCCAAAATTTTAAAAACAGTATTTCTCAGATGTTACATATGCCAACCAAAATCATGTATATAATGAAAGAATGAGTAACAAGCATCATTACTTTAACAAGGAATATAAAAAAGTGTTTAAAAATGTTATTATTAAGAGCTGTCAGGCCGGGCATGGTGGTGCATGCCTATAATCCTAGCACTTGGGAAGCTGAGACAGGATTGCTGTGAGTTTGAGGCCAGCCTGGGATACATACTGAGTTCAACCCCAGCCTAAACTACCCAGCGAGACCCTGTCTCAAAAAAAAAAGAGTGGTCAGCAAGGTAGGCATGGTAGCACACACCTATAATCCCAGCACTTGGGAGGCTGAGGCAGGAGAATCAACATGAGTTCAAGACCAGCCTGGGCTACATAGTGACCACAAGGATTGAACTACACAGTGAGACCCCATCTCAAAAGGCCAGAAAGAGGGCTAGGGATTTAGCTCAGTGGTTCTGCCACCTGCCTCGAAAGCGCAAGGTCCTGAGTTTGATCCCCAGTACCAAAAAAAAAAAAAGCAAGCAAGAAAAAAGTGGTTGGCAAAACTAGGAAAGATGCATTCACAAGGTCATGCACTATAATCCTCTCTGCAATACATCTGGAAACTATCCAAGTGCTCATCAATAAGTTGCACAAATGATGGTGCAACTGTACAACAGAGTACTATGCAGTAGCAAAAATAAAATGAAGGCTGTCTCTGCATGTCACAATGGAGTGGTGTCTAAGGTGTTGACAAAAAGCAAGGCCAGAAAAAGGTACATCAAGCAACACCACTGTTGATCTCAGAAAAAGTATATGTGTGTGTGTGTGTGTGTGTATGTGTGTGTATATATATACACATATATATATATATGTAGAGAAAGAGAACTATATACCTACTTGCTTACATTTTGAAAATGTAATGATAAACCATAACTTTTTAAACTGTAGCAAAAATACAGGAAGGAAGGAACAATGATAGGAGGCAAACCTTTCAACATCTGTTTTTCAGACTTGAAAATCAAACTCAGTATTTTATATAATTATAAATAAAACATAACAGAAATACATTTCTAAAATTCAAATGTAAAGTGCAACAAATAGGCTCAGATGAAGTCCAGTTAGTGAATGACCACATAGGGGACGATTACAAATGAGTAGAAGGCAGAGTAGCAATTTGACTAAACATCTCCAAAGTATTAAAATAACTGGGAGGGCTGGGGGTGTAGCTCAGTGGCAGAGCAAACAGTCAGTATGCATGATGCCCTGGGTTCCTTCCCTAACACTGAAAAAGTAAAATAAAAATTCTGACTCAGTGCTTTTTCAATGCAGCTTTGCATCACCGTTCTCCCTCTCTCAACTAGAAAGCGGCTGCAGCACCGATGGGTGAGGAACATGTAAGGAGTCATCTTCATCAGGGACACACTCCTACCCAAGTAGGTGTCAGGAGAGGAACCAGTCTGCCAAACTTCCCACAGCTGTCAGTCTGAACTCCCAAATGAAAGCAAACGGGAGGTATTTCTCTTTGACTCTTTCGCTGCAATAACGCTATTGCATCTTTCTAAAGACCCAGTGAATGCTGGGAAATCTTCCAGAAAAACTAGGTCTTTTCGTTTTTCTGGGGTTTTGCCAGCGGTTCAAACCAAAAGAGCCAAATGGAGCTGTTAGGTCATCCAGTCAGCGCTCATTGCCAACTCCTCGCCTGAGAACACAATGCTCTTCTATTCCAAAGAAGCTCCCTTGGCAGCTCGGTCCATGTCAATCAATGGCTGAATTAAGAAAGGATGTCAGGTCTTTCAGATCCAAGTCCAAACATAAGGCCAACGTCTCTGCCATTAAAAACAGATTTCATACTTCACATACAAACAATTTCTTCATAACCTACCTCAAATTCTTCCCAGAAGCCTTGTTTGACTTTATCTGTGGTCTCGGCTAATTTGCTCAATTCTCGAACCCGACTTTCAATTTCAGCAGCATTGATACGAGTTGTGTTGAGGGGCTGCCCAAGTGCAGCAGGTGGTGGAAAAGGAAGAAAATGCTTTTTAGAACAGTGTTAACGCAGAGGGAAAAAGACTTCTATGTTTGTATTCACAAAAGCCAACGCAGGAGATTCATAGGACACAGTGATTCACAATAGAAGTTTTCAAACACAGTTGCACTTTCCTCTCTGCTCTGCTGAGAAATACTATATACCTTTCTTTAATCTTCACACATACTTTCCTCGCTAATATAAATTCACCTGTTTTTCCTTATGAACAGAACACAATGTGATTTAGGAATGAAACTGCTACCGTCAAAAAAGTACACTTTGGAATAACAACTCTAAAGTGAGTAAGTGTGAACACTTAAAGTAACTAACCAAAGGTGGACCTAAAGTGAAAATTTTCTTTTAAAACTCTGTAAGGAGGGCTGGGAAATTAGCTCAGTGGCACAATGCTCAGCTGGCAAACACAAGGTCCTGAGTTTGACCCCTGGTACAAAACAAACAAATGAATTAAAAAAAAAAAAACTATAAGGAGAGCTGGCTATGGTGGGACACACCTGTAATCCCGGCACCTGGGAGGCTGAGGCAGGAGGACTGCAAGTTTGAGGGCAGCTTTGACTACATATTGAGACCCTATCTCAAAACAAAACAAAACAAAACACTCACAACTCTGTAAGGAGCCTGGGGGAACAGCTCGGTGGTAGAGCACACGTTTAGCAGGCAAAAGGTCTTTGGTTTGATCCCCAACACCAAAAGAAACAAAAACAAAAAACTAAGTCTTCAAGGACTTTTATAGATACACATGGACCTGATATAACATCTGCAACTTGTTTCTAAATATCACAAGAGGAACACATACACCTGTAATCCCAGCACTCGGGAGGCTGAGGCAGGAGGATCGCCACAAGTTCCAAAGCCAGCCTGGAATACAGAGTGAGTTCAAGGCCAGCCTAAACTACAAAGTGAGACTCTGTCTCAAAAAAATAAACAAAGAGGGCCAGGGATTTAGCTAAGTGGTTCCGCTGCGCAAGGTCCCAAGTTCAATCCCTGGTACCAAAAAACAAACAAACAAACACAAGCCATAAATACCGCAGGAGGTAACAGTGAGTGGAGTAACAAAGATCTGAAGAGTTGATCCTAACTGAAGATAGGTGAGGGCACATGAAAATTGATGCTGTCTACTTCTGTGGTATACTATAGATCTTGAATGTCCCCAGAGCCCATGCGCTGAAGGCTTGGTCCTCAGCCCATGGCCCTACTGGGATGTGGGAGACACTCTCATAGGCGGGCCATAGTGGGGGGGGGGGGGTAGGGAAATTGTGTGCATACTCTTTCTGTGCCTCTTTGCTTTCTTGCCACCATAAGGGGCACAGGCCCCTCCTCCATGCTCTCCTGCCATAATGCACAGTGCCACCAGAGGCCCAAGGCCACAGATCTGAGGCCATGAACTGAGGCCTCTGAAACCCAGAGCCGGAATAAACCTCTTTCCTTATTCAGCTGATTCTCCCAGTTATCTTATTTTTTGGTACCAGGGATTGAACTCGGGTCCTTGTGCTTGTGAGGCAGGCGCCAGAACCACTGAGCTAAATCCCCGGCCCCCCTCCCAGGTATCTTGTTGCAGTGATAAAAGCTGACTGACACGCTCTGTATGTTTGGAAAATTCTTAGAATTTATTTTTAATATTAGCATTTTTTCAATTCTGAGGAGCTTTTAGTTCACCAACATGCTCACCTGCTTGAGTTGGAGTACTGTGCCCAATGTTTCTACCATCGGATTCTTCTTGTAATGCTCCACCAGATCTGTCAAGGAATCAAACCGTTCTCCTCCACCAACATCATATTTCAGTTCCTTCCAGGGTAAAAAGATAATAGTTATTACCTTTACATTAATCACTGGTTGTTCCACACTGCTTTGCATGATCACATTATTCACAATATCCAGTATATACAAACAACCTGTGTCCGTATGCAGAGGAATAATGAAAATGGGGGAGAGTACTCTATATATAATGGAAGGGAATATAATATAATCACAATGGAATACTAGTTTAAAAAACAGCAAGGAAATGCTATCATTTGCAACCTGGGTGAGCCTGAAGGATATTATGTTAAGTGAAATAAGCCAGGCACAGAAAGACAAATACTCCACAATTTTACCCTTATGTGAAATCTGGAAAGATAAAAATCAAACTCAGAGCAACAGAGCCTAATGGCAGTTATCAGAGACTTTCAGGTAAGAAAAAGGGGAGATACTTGTCAGAAGGTACCAAACTTTCACTATGATGAACAAGGTCTTGAGACCTGATGTACCACGTGATGACTATGTTAACAACAATGTCTTGTACACTTGAAACTTGCTAAGAGTAGATCTCAAGTGTTTTCACTCAAAAAAAATAAAATAAAAAGCAACTATGCATGGCTATATTAATTAGCCTAACTGTAAAAAACTAAAGTAACTTTTTTCCATTTGAAACTCAAAGACTAGCTCTTTTTTAAAAATAGATCAGACAGCTGTAGTAGTACATAGGGAAGGAAGCGACAGGGAGAGACTCAAAACAAAACAAAAAGGGGGTCTAGGGGTATAGGGTTTGTGCTCAGAAAGCACAAGGTCCTGTGTTCAACCCCAGCACCAAAAAGGGGAATAAAATAAAGTGAAATGGCACAGTATTTGCATATCACCTACACACCTCCTGCATGCTTTCAATCATGTCTAGATGACTTCTAATACCTAATATACAGAGCCCTCCATAATAGAATGTAAATGTTACATAAAGAGTTGTTATTCAACACTGTTTAGGGAACGATGACCAAAACAAGTCCGTACATGTTCAGTACAGAAACAATTGCTTTTCCCAAATACTTTCTGCTCCCAGTAGGTGAATCTGCAGATGCAGCACCCACAGATACGAAGGGCCACGTGTTCAGTGCCAGGCCAGACTGTGACAATCCTAAGGATGAGCTGTGGCCAGCTCTGTAGAAATGGAGACCCAGAGGCAACTCCAGCAGCCGTGCCGCAGAAGCAGAATAAACACTGCAAGGCAGAGGCCATACACTGAGGCACAAGTTCATCTGCCAGCACAGACTGGAGATAAAACACTTCAGAGTTCTAATATGATGAAACAATCCCAATAAACAGCATACTAAAAAAGTACAAGGCTTTGGCTAAACGAACACAGAGAATCTGATTTTGGATGTAAAAGCGTCTGTCTTCCCTTTGCAAAAAAAACACCCAGGGATACATTTCCCCAACCCGTCGTTGGACTGGGGCTTTACCTGGCAGCGGATCATGACGTGGGTCACTTTAGATTTGCCATCATTGCTCTCCCCTTTGTCATCACCCGTGCGGACAGAGAGAACAAAATCTCCAGGGTGGCTCTGGCTCTCTCGGACAAGAAAGCTACCATGTTTTCCCTTCTCGGTTAGTAATTTCTCTGCTTCTTTCCCAGAGAGGTGACCATGAAACCACCTAAAATGTTTTAAAATGAAAATGAATTGAGTTCAGCCATAAATTCACAATATGAAAACAGACACATTCCTCCCAGGGATGGAATGATGCTCATCGACAGAATTGGCACCTCATACAAGCACAAAAAATGACAAAGATGGTAAATTTTTTTGGCAGTACAGCAGACTGAACTACACAAAAAAATATTTAAGATATCAGAAATATCAGAGTTGAACCAAACCTTCAAACAAATGGACTTTATAAAAGATATCTAAGCCGGGCATGGTGGTACACACCTGTGATCCCAGCACTCACTCAGGAAGCTGAGGCAGGACTGCAGTGAGTAGATCAGCCTGGGCTAAATAGTGAGTTCAAGGTCAGCCTGAACTACATTATCAAGACACTGTTTAAAAAAAAAACATATCATAACCCAATAACGGAATACACATTCTTCGCAGCAGCACATGCAACGTTCTCCAAAAGACCCTATTACTCCATAAAGCATTCTTAAGTATAAGCAAAAGAATCAAAATTATCCCATGCATAGTATCAGATCACAGTGCAATGAAACTAGAAATCAATGGCAAAAGAAATCAGAAATTATACAAATCCATGGAAATTAAACAATACCCTCTTGAATAATCAATGGGTCACAGAAGAAATTAGACAGTTCCTAATCAAATGGTAATGCCAGTACAACATACTGGGACCTATGGGATACAGTGAAAGCAGTCCTTTGAGGAAAGTTGCTAGCTGTGAATGCCCACATTAGAAATACAGAGCGAGCCCAAGTACATAACCCAGTGATATACCTCAAGGTCCTAGAAAAACAGGAACAATCCAAATTCAAAGCCAGTTCAAAGAAGGAAATTAAAAAGATACAAGCAAAAATTAATGAAATTGAGACTAAAAATTTAAAAAAAGGAATCAATGAATCAAGGAGCTAGTTCTCTGAAAGAATAAATAATACATACAAACCCTTAGCCAACCTTAACAAAATAAAGAGAAGACCCAAATCAACCCAATAAGAAATGAAAAAGGCAAAAGCACAACAGACTCTGCTGAAATCCAGAAGATTAATAGTAAATACACTGAGAAACTGTACTCTAATAAAATGCAGAATTCAGAAGAAATGGATTAATTCCTAAACACATATAAACTACCAAAGCTGACATAAGACACAAAAACCCTGAATAATCCCATATCAGGCAATAAGAATGAAGAAGTAATACTAATACTAATACTAATACTACTACTAATAATAAACTACCAACTAAGAAAAGCCCAAGTCCCAGGGCCAGGGATGTAGCTCAGTATCTTTGCAAGGTCCTAAACTCGATCCCCAGTACTGCAAAAAAAAAAAAAAAAAAAAAAAAAGAGAGAGAAAAGCCCAAGTTCCAATGGATTCAATCCTGAATTGAATTGTACAAGAATTTAGGGAAGATCTAACACCAATGCGCTTCAAACTATTTAATGAATTTGAAAGGGAAGGAGTACTCCTAAAGTCATTCCTGGAAGCTAATACTGCCCTGATTCCAAAACCAGAAAAGGACCCAAATGAAAAAGAGAACTACAGGCCGATCTCTTTAACATGTTCCCAACAAGGCCATGATAGCCAGCTCTGATTTCAATTCCATCGTCTAATTTTTTTGTTTTGTTTTGTTTTGTTTGAGGCAGGGTCTCATTATATTGTTAAAGCTGGTCTTGAACTTCTTATACAGCCCAGGGTGGCCTCAAACTCGCAGTGATCCTCCTCCCTCAGCCTCCCCAATGCTAGGATTATAGGCATGTGCCACCACCCAGCTTTCATCGTTAAGTAGCTAACCACCAGTGATTCAAGCCACCTGATGTGGCACAGTCATGCACATACCACCAGTGGTTCAAACTGGCAGCAACGTGTTAAAGAACATCAATGTAAAAATCCTCAACAAGCTCTGGCAAACAGAATACATCATTGAAAAGATCATACATCATGACCAAGTAGGATTCATCCCATGTATGCAGGGATGGTTCAACACACACAAATCAATAAATGCAATAAACCACATAAACAGAAACAAGGACAAAAATCACATGATCATCTCAACTGATACCAAAAAACCCTTTAGCAAAATCCACTCTTTTTTTTTTTTTGGTACTGGGGATTGAACTCAGGACCTTGAGGTTTCTAGGCAGGGGTGGTACCACTGAGCTAAATTCCCAGCCTCCACTTATAATTTTTTTTAAAAACCCTAAATAAGTATAAAAGGACCTTATCTCAATCTGATAAAAGCCATTTATGAGAGCCAGGTGTGATGGTACACACCTGTATTCCCAGAACTCAGAGGAGACTGAAGCAGGAGGACTTCGAGTTCAAGGCCAGCCTGAACTGCATAGTGAGACCCTGTTTCAAACAAACAAACAAACAGCCACTCATGTCAAACCAACAGCCAACATCATATTTAATGGGGAGAAGCTGAAAGCTTTCCCTTTAAAATCAGGAACAAGACAAGGATGTTCAACATCACTAGTACTGTTCAATTTAGTTCTCAAAACATTAGCTAGAATAATTAGGCAAGAGAAAAAAATTAAAAGGGTATACAAAAGGAAGAAGTCAAATTATCATTATTTGCAGATGACATGACCTTCTACATAGAAAACCCAAAAAGTTCCACCAAAATACTCCTACAATTAATAACCAAATTCACCAGTATAGCAGGATACAAAGTCAACCCTCAAAAATCAATAGTGTTCCTGTACACCAATAATAAACGCACCAAGAAAGACATTAGAAAAGCAGTATCTTTTACAACAGCTTCAAGAATAATTAAATACCTAGGAATTAACCTAACCAATGAAGTAAAAGATCTTTACAATGAAAACTACAGTACTCTGAGAAAGGAGATTAAAGAGGCCATCAGAACAGAAAGATGTCCCCTGTTCCTGGAGAGCCAGAAGCAATATAGTCAAAACAGCCATATTTCCAAAACTGATATACAGATTTAATGCAAGCTCAATGAAAATACCAATAGTCTTCCTCACAGAACTAGAGAAAACAATCCCAAAATTCATATAGAACCAAAAGACACCTAGAATAGCAAAAGGAAGCCTGGGTAACAAAAGCAAGACAGGAAGAATCACAATTCCAGACTTCAATTTATACTACAAAGCTGTAGTGATAAAAATAGCATGGTAGAGCATGCCTGTAATCCCAGCACTTGGGAGGCTAAGGCAGGACGATCACCAGGAGTTTGAGGCCAGCCTGAGCTACACAGTGAGTTGAAGACCAGCTTGAACTACACAGCCAGACTCTGTCTCAAAAGAAAACCATAAACAGGGCTGGGGATTTAGCTCAGTGGTTCCACCGCCTGCCTCGCAAGCACAAGGTCCCAAGTTTGATCTCTGGTATCAAAAAAAAAAGAAAGAAAATAATAAATAACATAAAAACAGCATGTTATTGGCAAAAAAAACCAGACATGTGTATCAGTGGAACAGAATAAAGGATGCAGAAACAACTCCAAGCATATTCGGCTACCTGATCTTTTTTTTATAAAGGAACCAAAAACTTAACACTGGAGGAGCCTCTCTAATAAATGGTGCTGGGAAAATTGGCTATCCACATGCCAAACATTCAGTCTAGACCCATACACATCACCATGTACTAAAGTACAATCAAAATGGATCAAAGACTACATGTCAAAATAGAAACACTGAATGTGCTGAAAGATAACTAGCTAAAACTCTTAAAGACATCGCCATAGGCAAGGACTTTCTCAACAGAACCCCACTGCACAAGAGATAACCCCAAAAGTCAACAAATGGGATTACTTCAAATTAAAAAGCCGCACAGCAAAGGAAACAACCAATAGAGTAAAGAGACAACCTACAGAATGGGGTAAAACTTTTCCCAGCTATTCCTGGGACACAAGACTAATATCTAGAATAAATAAAGAAAACCAAAAAAATTAGATCTCCCCGACAAATAAAAGACCCAATCAAAAAATGGGCAACCCAAATGAAATGGTATTTCTCAGAAGTACAAATGGCAAAAAAAAAAAAAAAGAAAAAAGAAAAAGAAAAACAGTTCAACACCTCTGGCCATTAGAGAAATGCAAATTAAAAGAACATGAGGGCCAGGGATTGAGCTCAGTGGTTTCACCACCTGCTGCGCAAGCGCAAGGACCTGAGTTCAATCCCCAGTACCAAAAAAAAAAAAAAAAAAGAACATGAAATCCCATCTTACTCCAGAAAGAATGGCTGTCATCAAGAAATCAGATAACGACAAATGCTGGCAAGGCTGCAGGGGAGAAAGGAAAGCTTCTTCATTGGTGGGAATGTAAACTAGTACAATCATTATGGAAATCAGTATGAAGGTCCTCAAAAAACTAAATGCAGAAATTCCATTTGACCCAGCTACTTCCCTTCTAGGTATCCTTTCATAAGAGTTACAGGCCTCATTTCACAGTGATACACACATATCCATGTTTACAGAAGTACAATTCACAATAGCTAAATCTTGGAACCACCCTATCTGTCCATCATCAGATGACAAGATAAAGCAAATTGGTACTGGGCCGGGGATTTAGCTCAGTGGTTCCGCCGCCTGCTTCACAAGCGCAAGGACCAGAGTTCAATCCCCGGTATCAAAAAAAAAAAAAAAAAAAAGAAAGAAAAGAAAATGTGGTACTTACACACGATGGAGTACTACTCTGCTGTAAAGAAGTATAAGCTTGAGTCATTGGTAGGAAAACTGGTGCACCTTGAACCCATAATGTTAAGTGAAATAAATCAGACGCACAAGCTTAAATATCACATGGCTCCTCTTATATGAGAAACCCAAAATAAAAATAAAGAACAAAATAAAAAATAATAGGGAAAAAAAAGTTCTGAAGATCTGCTTCACAACAATGTGCATATACATGACGCTACTGAAGTTTACACTTAAAAATGGCTAAAATGATAAATTTGATGTTTATGGGTTTTGCCACAAAAAGATCATTATAAATTAATTCAAGAATTCCAAATTTTTCCAAATTTCCAACCTATACTTCAATGGTCTCCAAATATGCTACTGATGTCTTTAGACAATACACTGGGCCATCATCTCAAAGCTTACTGCACATAAGGCTTGGAGTTGGGGTGAAGGACTTTGCTAAAAATCCCTATGCCTCACTACCAGAGACAGCAACACACAGAAGTCTGAATGTTGCCCCAGAACCTGCACTATTAAACCAGCAGGACTTCCTAACAGACCCCTTCCAAGATCATTCAAAGACAGACTGTGAAACAGTATGCTCTAAATTATCATGGAAAACACCTTCACAGAGTCACATTAATGACATGGCTCTTTCCCTCGGTCTGGTGCTAAGTTAGTACAAGCTATCAACTATGGGCCAATGGCTCAACCCTAATGGAACAGACCCAGTTATTTTCTTTTTTTTTTGTTGGTACCAGGGATTGAACTCGGGTCCTTGTGCTTGCGAGGCAGGCGGCAGAACCACTGAGCTAAATCCCCAGCCCTAGGCCCAGTTATTTTCATCCGCACACAACAGAAAAGAGTAAGATGTGGAAATAAACTTCAGAAATGGCTGACAGCCTTTGCTTGGATCTATAGTGGGAGCTGAAGAAGTAAATTATGAGCACATAATAGCAATGACATAAAGCTGGAATAACCTGAAGACACAAAGCTAATTAAGAGACCCGGGATTTCTACTGGGTCAGAAAGGAGGCTGGGAATTAGTAAACTAGTGCAATCAATACAAATAAACCAAGCCCCAGCCTTCATCAGCTTAGTTCCAGCACTCAGGAAAAGATCTCTACATGAATACAGTTGCCTGGCAGCAAGGTCACCCTCACACATTTGTGGATGTATCGCTACAGGAACAGATAGAGCCACTGCCCCTGAGTTCTTTGCTTTCTGTTTCTGGGTTTAAACTGACATCTGTTGGTGGCACTGCTGAACAACGGGTCAGGAGCCACCACAGAGAACTGCTGGTGTTTTGGTTTATTTGTTTTGTATTGTTGCTTTGTTTTTGGGGGGGGGGCTTTTTTTTTGAGACAGGACTGCACGATGTAGTCCATGCTGGCCTCCAACTTGTGATCCTCCTGCCTCAGTTTTCCAAGTCCTAGGGTTACAGTCACGCACCACCACACCCAGCAAGCTACTTTAGCATCACCATTATGTTTTGTTTTCCTTTAATAACTCCCAAAGATTATCTGAAGTTCAATAAATCTTAAAATTACTGCATTTACTGAGTATGCACATGAATAGTATGGGACCCCTATAGAATGAGTGTAAGTAACACTACTGGGACCAGGGACGTAGCTCAGTGGCACCGCACCTGCCTGGCAAGCACAAGGTCCTGAGTTTGATCTTCAGTACCGGAAAAAAAAAAAAAAAACCACTAACTGAAGCTTTTGTAAGGATGAAAAAATTTTAATCCTATTATTCTTACTCTTTTTTTTTTCAACAGGGTTCTTGCTATGTAGCCCAGGCTGGCCTTCAACTTGCAGCAATCCTCTTGCCTCAGCCACCTGTGCACTGGGATTACAGGCGTGCACCACCATCCCCAGCTGCTTACTTTAATAATACTTTTTTTGGTACCAGGGATCGAACTCGGGTCCTTGCGCTTGCGCAGCAGGCCGCAAAACCACCGAGCTAAATCCCCGGCCCCTTTAATAATACTTTAAAAATGAAAGTCTTTGGAGTATTTTACACCCCACAGTCCAGCCTCGCCATATTTGGATAACACACAGGCCCTGGAAGAGCTGCAGACTGTGGTCACGAAGAAGCCACTGACCTTTCAGAGGTAGGATCTGCACAGTTCAGTGGATATTTGAGCTCGATAACATCTCCATTCTTCTCTTTCAGCTGCCCATGATGTTCCATGTAATACTGGACCAGCTCAGCCAAAGTGGCAAACTTCTCCCCTCCGTACAGATCATAGTAGTCACCCGTGTTCTGAATCTTGATGTGGGTGACAGCTCCATTTCTTCTAAAATAGTCCATTGCAAAGAGGGAGGAAAAAACAAAGAAGCATACCAGTAAAAATGGCTCTCATGTTCAGTATCAGAGTTTACCTAGAAGTTGAAACCCAAGGTACAAATTTACCCCAACCCTGTACCAAATACAATGAGGGTGAAATAACCCACAGTCAACCATCTCAACCAAAGGGCTTTCTTATTGTCTGTACCTTGCACATCTGGTATTTTGAAGGACTGAACTATTTAAATGTATATACTAAGTGACAATACATACCTACCTTATAATCCAGCAAATCTACTCCTAAGTATTTTCCCCAAAAGGAATGAAATGGAAGACATCAAAAGACTTGTACAAGAGTATTCATTGCAGACACAACAGTTTCAAAAAACTGAAAATTCAAATACTTATCAAAAAATGCATAAACAAATAATGGCATGCTGATACAATGGAATACCACAAAGCAAAAGCAACGAGAGAGAGAGAGAGAGAGAGAGAGAGAGAGAGAGAGAGAGAGAGGGAGAGGGAGAGAGAGAGAACCACTGGAAAATGAATGAATCTCCAAAGCATTACATTGGGCTGGGGGTATAGCCCAGTGGTAGAGTTCCCCACATGAGTGATACCCTAGGTCACACCCTGGAGGCGAGGGTGGTAATATCCTGTATGACTTCAATTATATGAAACTGCATAAGTAAAACTAGTCTACTGGGATAGAAATGAGACTAGTAGTTGCCTCTTGTTGGGAGGAAAACTGGAAAGGGCACAAAGAAACTTTTTTTTTTTTGGTTCCGGGGATTGAACTCAGGACCTTGCACCTTCGAAGCAGGCGGTGGAACCACTGAGCTAAATCCCTGGCCCCTAAAGAAACTTTTTAGAATGATGGAATGTTTCTGACTGGGGTGTTGGCTGCATAAGCATGTTTGTAAAAACTCATCTCACAATACACATAAGATGCTACATATACCTTTATAGCTCAGTGGTAGAGTATGTGCTTGGTATATATAAGACAGGCCTTGGATTCAATCCTCAGCATGACATGCAAATGCAAAATAAAAAAGGAAAACAATTGCTTTAAAGATACATATAACTGACAAGAGTTTCCAACACGAGATGGTAAATGTGTCATCCCCTGAGCTGATGTAACAGTGGCCAAAAGTTTCTAAGACTTGGTATTTTAGTTAGCCAGGGCAGTCTGATTATGATTTCTGCTCGGTTTTCTGAAATAAATAAATAAATATATATCTCAAGAACACCTATTACTACCTTAAGGTAACCATGGTAACCACTGACATTCGTTTCTTTTCTTTTCTGTTTGGTGATGGTGGTGCTGCTGCTGCTCCAAACTGAACCCAGGACTTTGCACATGCCAGGCAAGCACTCTACCACTGCGCTACACTACACTGCCAGTCCCCAGCCCCCAGCCCCCACCTCCACTTTTTATTATTTTTCTTTTAGTACTGTGGATCGAACCCAGGGCCTCCTGTTCTACCACCAAGCTATATCCTTAGTCATTTATTTATTTTTAGTCTGACTCTGTAACATTAATGAAGCCTCTAGAAAATAAAGATACATTTCTATCAAAGAGAAAGGAAAATGCAAACTAAGGACAAAAAGAGTGTTCCATGGGCCAGGGATTTAGCTCAGTGGTTCTGGCGCCTGCCTTGCAAGCGCAAGATCCCGAGTTCAATCCCCAGTACCAAAAAAAAGTGTCCCAAAACATCACTAACATATCTAATTCTAATTTTTGGTGACAATTTTTTCCAGTGGGTAAAAAGAATACTTGAAGTCACATGCTCCTCCAGCTACATATGACATTATTTTAATACCTGTGCTTCCTTTTTTAGCCTTTACTTAATGACAACACAAAAACAGATATTTCAAGTATGGATTAGATCAATATATAGCAACCTCGGTGGATATCAAAAACATGATATTGTACAAATAAAGCCACAATGCAGAATTATATGACATATATACCATATGTGATATTTTAGGAGCACAAAAGTAATACTATATATTATTCATGATACACACATACATGCACAGTATGTGTGTGAGCGTGTGTGCGTGTGTGTGTGTGTGTGTGTGTGTGTGTGCGCGCGCACTACTAGGGAAAAAACTCAGGGCCTTCACAGTCAGCTACATTCCCACTCCTCCTATTTTTTATTTTGAGAAAGGATCTTCCTAAGTCACTACGTTGTCCAGGCTGGACTCCACTTGCAATGCTCCAGCTTCTGCCTTCCAGAGTGCTAGGATTACAAGTGTACACCACCATGCCTGGTTCTTTTTTTTAGGGAGACATATACCAAATCCATGATAGTAATTACTTCTAAGGAAAACAGGAGACCAGAATCAATAGTGATAGCTAAAAAGAAATTTTACTTTATTTTGAAGGAAAAAAAAAAAAAAGACTGGCAATAAATATGAGTGATTGTAACATAATGTTCTACATCTTTCTGTATTTTTCTATCAAAATTTAAAAAGGGGGGATTCCCCTTGGCCAGCTGAATATAAGACAACATAATCTTCAATTCTGCAGCATAGCAAAAAGCTTACATCACCTGCAGAGAGATCAAACAATGAATGTATACACCACATATGCATACACGGGCACACACCTACATGTATACAACAGCGCCTGTACTGCATCAGGCTGAGCACCCTTAATCTGAAAACTCTCCGAACCCCAAAGCTTTCTGGGCATCAACATGTTGCCACAAGGGGAAAACACATCTGATCTCATGTGACAGGTCAGTCAAAACACCGGTGCACCAAAAATACTGTATGAAACTACCTTCTGGTTACCTGCATGGGCGAATGTGAAACATAAATGAATTTCATGTTTAGACTTGGGTCACATCCCTAAGATATCTCATTATGTATATGCAAATATTCCAAAATCAAAACTCATCTGCAGTCTGGAATACTTCTGGTCTCAAGCATTTCAAATAAGTACTACTTCACCTGTATTTTATTTATGTATGTAAAAGAATATAGAGGCAGAGATTTAGCTCAGCGGCACCACACCTGCCTCGCAAGTACAAGTTCTTGAGTTCAATCCCCGGTACCACAAAAATTAAAAAAAAAAAAAAGAATATAATAAAGAGTGAAGCAGATGGGCTAGAGCTGTAGCTCAGTGGTAGAACACATGTCTAGCATGAATGAGGCCCTAGGTTCGATTCCCCAGCACTGGACAAAGAAAAAGAAAACACTTAGAGGCAATGTTTAGAGAGCTGTTAAAGCACTGGTTCTGGAGCTGGGAGTTGTGGCTCAGTGGCAGAGCACTTGCCTAGCATGTGTGGGGCCCTGGGTTTGCTCTCCAACACCATTAAAAAAAACAGGGCTGGGGATTTAGCTCAGTGGTTCCGGCGCCCGCCTACCAAGCACAAGGTCCCGAGTTCAATCCCCAGTATGAAAAAAAAAAAAACAACTGGGGGGGCTGGGGATTAGCTCAGTGGCACTGCACCTGCCTTGCAAGAACAAGGTCCTGAGTGCAACTGCCAATACCCCCCGCAAAAAAGAAAAACAACAACAAAAAGCATTGGTTCTAAGACAGTTCACAGAAAAGATGTACAAATGGCCTTAGAATTGAAAACTTAGAACTTCAATAATAACTGAATATTAAAATTCACTTGCGATACCATTTCTCATTTGATGGGATAAAATGAAAAGCTTGAGAGTGCTCAATTAGTGGAGCTGTGAAAATCCAGGAAGCTTCACACCCTGCTGGAGAGACCCACAAGGGTCCGACTCTATGTGCATGTGTGCTCAACTCCAAGGAAAGAAATATATCTAGTATTCTATTTCAAATACAAAAATAAAAGGAAAATAAACATCACATGGTACCCCAGTAGTATGTATAATTTTTGTTTTTTGTGTATCAGAAAAAAATAAATTTAAATACAGTCACAATCAGAGGAAAAATAGTAAGAAAAATACAAATTTGCTTTTTTTTTAAACAAAAAGAAATACAAGGGCCAGGAGTGGTGATGCATCCCTGTAATCCCAGCTCTTGGGAGGCTGATGCAGGAGGATTGCCTTGAACTACATAGTGAGATCCTGTCTCCAAAAACAAACCAAAAAAAAGATAAACAAAAAATTAGTAGAAATTAATGTCTCTAGGAGTGGAGATATTGTGCAAGGAGTAAGGATAAGAGATCCCTGGTACCAAAAAAAAAGAATGAGATTTCTCAGACTATGCCTTTTAGTACAGTTTTGAATTTTGATCTTTTTTTTTTTTTGAAAGAGGGCCTCTCACTATGTAGTTCAAACTGACCTTGAACTCACTATGTAGCCCAGGGCGGTGATTTTCCCCCTTCAGCCTCCTGAGTGCTGGGATTACAGCTATCTGCCACCATGCTCAGCCAGTTTTGAATTTTAAATCCTATACATGTTTCATGTGCTCAATAAATAAAAATTAAATCAATAAAGACAAAAAAAACCCTGAATATAAATGAAAAGAAATGAAACTGTGTAACTTCATACCTATCCAAAAAATGAATTCTGGTAACTTTTGAAGACAGTACAAATACTATACCCTTACTCTATGATTAAGATTCTAAAGAAATCTTAAACTTTATACAGTAGGTTTATAATTAGAAAAGACCAGGGGCTGGGGATTTAGCTCAGTGGTTCCGGAACCTGACTTGCAAGCACAAGGTACCAAGTTTGATCCCCGGTACCAAAAAAAAAAAAAGAAAAGAAAAGACAGTACTATAGTAATTCTAAAAGTTTTAATTTTAGGACTGAGCAAATGAGGTCACACATTGATGCTGTTGAAAACAACAGCTCTCCTGGACACAGGAAGTACAAATGTGTAATGGGAGAAGAAGAGGAAGCTGGATTGAACTAGAACTATCAGTAAGAACACTTGGTTTTAAATACATAAATATTTATTTCCCAGCTCTGTCCACTCACTGTAGGAGCCTAGAAGCAAAGACAGCTGGGAGAATAAACACACCTCGCACCTAGACCTTGATTTCTGAATACCATACCCCACTAGAAGAGTCAAGGGCCCTTCTAGAGAAATGGGGGACTCCCAGCCTGGAAAAGAAAAACTCTAAGACTCATCTGAATCGTCTCATACAGTCAGACAACAAGGAAGTGTTCAAAGACTACTAGAGAAATGTCAAAAAACTAAAGGCATCACACTCACCAAATCTGGGGCAATTTGATCAAAAAGAATAATGATGGCAATGAATCTGATAAACACATCTGATAAAAAGAAGAGAAAAAGCCATCTATATTAATACTCAAAAAAGGGGATAGGGCTGGGAGTGTAGCTCAGGGGTACATACAGCACTGGTCCAGCATGCATAAAGCCCTGGATTCAGACTCCAGCTTAGGGGAAAAGGGGGTGATTAGGGGGAAAAGGGGGTGATTAGAAGGAACAGGGACTGGTTAGAGCATCTCTTTACAGATGAATGTTAATAAATGTAGAAGAAATAGCAATTAGAAGCTGGGCGTGGTGGCACATGCCTATAATCCCAGCACTGAGGGTTGGAGGGGTAAGGCAAGATGATCACTGTGAATTTGAGGCCAGCTTGGACTACATACATAGTGGGTTCAAGGCCAGCCTGAACTACATAGTGAGACCCTGTCTCAAAAAAACCAAAAAAAAAAAAAAAAGAAAAGAAAGAACAATTAGTAAATTTCCAATTGCCAAGATAATTTTTACTCAGGTAAAATTCACCAACAAATGCAAAAAATACTGCATAAAAACATGTTAGGGAAAAAGAAATTTACACTTTATAAACTATCTTCTCACTTATTAATTACAAAAAGAAAACTATAACTTCATAAATGCAAAAATTCAGCAACACCTTTACCAAGGGAGTAAACTGAATATGACCAAAGGATAGGGCAAACACATTTTAAGTGGCTTCTGATGTAAAACAATGAGATGGCCAACCTCGACGATGTACTATGCTTGTCAAAAATATTTAAATCTTCTGCTTAAAACTGAAGACTACATCTTATTCTCAGTGTTCTAGACAAATGAGTAAAATGTAATTCTAGTGAAGTCCAAAATAGAAATTAGTTGGGCAAAGATACTACGAATGCAAAAGTATTTTAAACATAAAATGTTCTCCTTTGTGAATATGTAAGTATAAAGATTTCTCTTTCCTGTTTTAGCTTCTTCCTTTAAAATAAACCATAGTTTACAACTGGTTTAAAAAAAATTTTTTTTAATCTAAAAATGAGGAAACAACCAGCAAATCTAGTTTGGGGACAAACTATGAAATAACGCCTAAATAGCAATGCCCAAAATCCAAAAACTAAAACTTAAGTTAAAAAGGCCATGGGAGGGGGCTGTTCTAAGATTAAAGGAGAGTAGAAACATAAAAATTAAATGCACTGAATGATCTTCTTTAGCTGGCTTTCTAGGCATCTGAAGGGTTTTTATTTGGTTGGGTTTAGGGTTTTTTTCTGGCTTTTTGTTTTGGTTTGGTTTTTTAATTTTGGTACTGGAGATCAAACTCAGGATATTGCACTTGTGAGGCAGGTGAAATGTCACTGAGCTAAATTCTCGGCCCCTTTTTTTTCTATATTTTGAGACAGGGTCTCCCTATGTAGTCCAGGCTGGTCTTGAGCTCACGATGGACCCAGGGTGGCTTTCAACCCATGTTCCTCCTGCCTCAGTTTCCAAAGTGCTAAAATTACCTATATGCACCACCACACCTGGTTGAGTTTGGAGTTTTAGTCCCCATAAATATGTGCAGTTATATATGTGTTGATTAAACATATGAAAATGTGGGGCAAGGAGCCAGACTCAGAAGGCTGAGGCAGAAGCATCACAAGTTCAAGGCCATGCTGAGATATATCAAGTTCAAGGCCAGGCTGAGTTACACAGAAAAACCTTGTCTCAAAAAGACTTGAAAAAAGCCCCACAAATTTTGGGCTAGGGATATAGTTTAGTGGTAGAGTGCTTGCCTAGCAAGTGAGGCTCTGGTTTCAACCCCAGCACTCCAAAAGTAAGTAAATATATTAAAAGTAAAGATGTAAAAAAACACCGTTAAAATAATGAGGAATTTTTTTTTGGTACTGGGTATCAAACTTGGGACCTTGCACTTGCGAGGCAGGTAGTGGAACCACTGAGCTAAATCCCTGGCCCAATGAGGAATATTTTTTATTTTATTAGTGGGGATGGAATTCAGAGCCTTTGCACTCAGCCACAAGGTCTCACTAAGTTACCCAGGCTGGACTCGAACTTGCAATTCTCCTGCCTCAGCTTCCCAGGGTACTGGGAATACAAGCATGCACCACCATCTCCAGCTAATAAGGGAAATTTTAATATGGATTATCTATTATATATAATACTATCTAATCAATATTTTTAAAATCTCCTTTCACTCCCTAGCAACACTAAATAACAAAGTAAAATCTCATATATAATAATATATTGTGTGGTTATACAGAATATCCTTGCTCATAGGAGACACACACTTAAGTACTTAGAGGTAAAAATAAATGTCATTGTTATTTGCTATTTCTTTTCAAATGGTTTGGGGAAAAATGCATATACTATATATGTACATAGTTGTGGTATTTTTTTGAGATAGGCCTCATGTGGTTCAGGCTGATCCTTGTGCCTCCACCTCCTGAGTGCTAGGATAACAGGTATGTACCACCATGTCTGGCAAAAAAATGTGTATGACACACATAAACACACAATGAAAAAGAGAAAAAGCAAACATGGCAAAATGTTAACAACTGAAGAGATTATGGGTATTTACTGTATCCATCCTTCAACTTTTCTCTGAAATTTCTCAAAATAGGGGAAAAAAAGGAGAAAAAAAATAAAGAAAAGCTAGTCCCATGGTCCTGGCTCTGCTGCTTACCAACTATGAGACTAGTTTACCAATTTAATCTCTGTGCCTCAGCTTCCTGCCCTGTTAACAGTGGTACTTATTAAATAAAATAAGATGTGTAGAGTTCACAATGTCGATATACTCAGTCCTCAGCAACATTTGCTCTTGTCATCATCTATTCTATAATCTCTACTCACACCCGGAGTGAGAATTTCACCATGTTAGGTTAGAAGCCCAGAGGACTTGTGACAACGGCTACCCACTCCTTATAGTAAAACGGAAGTAAAAGCCAATGACAGGGACTTCTCAAAAAACTAATCTATGCCAAAAGGGACTTCCTGAGTCTCAAAGAGCCTTACATAAATTCCCGAGAACATGTCTTACTTATCTCTTTACTTTAAAACAATGATTTTAAAAGTCAATTCATAAACCAGTTCGGTGCTAGCTTGTAGAATGAGCTAGTATAAGGAAAGTGAGTATATAACAGGAAATCAACTTCTACAAAAACCCTCCAAACATCTGCCCAAAGAAATATATAACAGGATGTTCACTACACTGTTCATAAAAATTAAAAACAACCCAACGTCCATCACCAAAAGATAAACTGGAATGTTCATGCCACTTGACTACTAAATAGTTTCTAAGATGAACAGTCATATGTATCTGTAAAGCACAGGACTCAAATAATGTTTTAAGTTGTAAAATGTTACACACATTACAGAACCATTTATGTGAACTTTAAAAGCACGCAAGCCAACTACAGTGTACAAACACAGTCACGTAAAAAAACATGTTCAGGAAGGACCTATGCCAACTTTGGGATGGTGGTTTCCTCTGGGGAGAGAGGGAGGGAAATGGGACTGGGCAGGGGAACAAAGGGGACCACAACTTCCTCAGTCATGTTTTATTTCTTGACAAAGGAAAGTGACCCTTACAAAGTCTTTTTCCCATGAAGAAATCAACAGCAGGGAAAGGAAAAATGCAGGAACTTGGTTCAAGATGTATGGATCCAGGACCAGCACCGGAGGGCCCCAGGTCATGTACGATCCAGGCAACTCATGCCCAGTTCCACCCAGGTGAAGGGTGCCAGCCAGAAGAGTGCCAATGTCCCAAGCCTCTCACTGTGGGAGACTGCACGAGGCCCATGCGCGGGCCAGGCACCACAAGGCCCACACTGGGCAGCTCCCAGCAGGGGCAGGAGGTTGGCCAACTGTGGCTTCACTCTTTCCTACCTGGGGCCCTCTGGGGTTCCCTCCTCTCTCCTTCATTTCCAACTTACCTAACTGAAAGTGTGAAGTCTCCGGGGTTACTTTTACTGGGCCTCGCCAAAAAACTGCCATCAACTCCTCTGGTCAACAGTAGATTTTCTGCCTCCACTCCAGTGATGTTTGGGTGAAACCATCTTTAAAAGAAAGAGCAAGAGCAATGAGAAACAAAGGACTCTGGCAACGCATCTCTCCAGGCCACAAGAGCTGGGGGCTAGGCACGGAGGGGCTGAGGACAAGGCCTTTCTTGTCCTCCTCCCTCCTCTGTAGGGGTGCCCCCTTCCCCACCTTTTCACGGGAGGGGTCTAGGGTGCTGCTAAGGCAGGAGGGGGACAGAGCCAAAGTCAGTGGGACAGGGGCCGGGGCTATTCACACACCGCACGGGTGGGGCGAGGCCCAAAGGCAGTCTGTGAGGTCATGACACTGGGCACGTGGAAGGAGACTGTAAAGCAAGCAAAACATAAGCTACTTACTAAGTAAAACTACAGAAGGCACCAGGGTCTTCTCATGACGGATCAGAGGAAGCTAGAGTAAGCATTCAACTGAAATTGAATCTATCACTGTAATCTTCGGGAGGGGCCATTGAGAGACTGAAAGGGGGTTAGGCGTGTAGCTCAGTGTCGGAACATATGCTTAGCATGTGTGAGGCCCGGGTTCAATCCCCAGCACAAGAGAGACAGACAGAACGCATCCTCTGTATGCATGCATATACTTCCTAGCTCTCTTCTGCAAAAGCTTGGGAGCAATGACACCCCAGTAGCAATCAGTGCAATCAACACCCTTTTCTAGTCTCTAACTACCTTTCTGCAATAAGAGGAACCGCACTTCTCCGGCAAAATGGCTGATTCCAGGACTGTGGCAATAAAAAAAGAAGATGAGCGTAGAACATCTTACTGTGCCATGGTAGAAAGCATTCCAAAAGGACATGTCAAAAGGGCTGCAGGAGCCAACTTGAAAGGCCTCCCACTGGCCAAAGTAGAATCAACTGGTAGCTCACAATAAACAGTGATATTAACACTTTATAACCCATGAATAAAACAAGAAACCCAGAAGCTAGACAGATAATTTTTTAAAACTCACGTCCCTCAAAAATTTACACACAGATACACCCTGATTCAGAAATTCTACTTGAGTATATACCCAAAACAACTGAAAAGAAAGATTAAAAAGGTATTTGATACCATGTTCATAGCAGCATTACTTATAAGAGCTAAAAGGTGAGCCAGAGCCAGGCACAGTGGCGCACACCTATAATCCCAGCACTTTGAAGGCTGAGGCAGGAGGATCACTGTAAATTCAAAGCCAGTCTCAGCTACATAGTGAGTTCAAGGACAGCCTGAACTGCATAGTGAGACCGTGCCTCAAAAACCAAAAAAATTTTACAAAGGTGACCCAGGCATAGTGGCCCACATCTGTAATCCCAAGACTCTGGGAGGCTGAAGCAGGAAGACTGCAAGTTCAAGGCCAACGTGGGTAACTCAGTCACTTAGCAAGATCCTGTCTCAAAATAAAAAATAAGAAAAAGGTCTGGGGATGTAGCTCAGTGAGAAGGTCCTGGGTTCAATCAATCCCTAGTAGCAAAAACAAAAACAAAACAACACGAAGTTGAAAGGTGGAAGGATATTTAAAAGCTAAGTGAAATAAGCCAATCATAAGACGGGCCAGGGATTTAGCTCAGCGGTTCCACCACCTGCCTTTCAAGCGCAAGGTCCCAAGTTCGGTCCTGGTACCAAAAAAAGAGAGAACAAATACTGTATATTTCCATTTATATGAGGTACCTAGAGTAGTGACATTCATAGAGACAGAGAGTTTATGTTTTATAAGTATAGAGTTTTAATTAGGGAAGATGAAAACATTCCAGGATGGATGGTGGTGATGTTCACACAGTAATGAGAATATACTTGTTTTCTGTTTTTGTTTGTTTGTTTTTTGTAGCGGCACTAGAGACTGAACCCAGGGCCTTACACATGCTAGGCAAGAGATCTACCACTGAGGCAACCCCCGTCGCCCCACCCTTTTTACGGAGAGGGGCTTACTAAATTACTCAGGCTGGCCTTGAACTTTCGATCCTCTTGCCTCAGCCTCCCTAATACCTGGGATTACAGGTGTAGCTCAGGGCTCCCTGAGTTTAGTTCCCAGCAAGACACATGGACACACACACACTCACTAATGAACTTCATGGTGGAAAACTCTGAACAATATTACCTTAACCAATTCATGAAAGTTCACAACACAGTTACAGATTAATACGACACTGTGGGCCTCCTGATACCATGCACCAAGAACAACGCAGTGTCATTTCTGTGATGTTCCTGTAAGAAATGCATTACTTAAACATAATTATGAGGAGTATCGGACAAATCCAAAGTAGGTGACATTTTACAAACTAACTGCTATGTTGCACTCTTTACAAATGTCATAACCAGTCAGGTGTGGTGGTTCATGCCTGTAATCCCAGTAATCATGAGGCTGAGGCAGGAGGATCACCATGAGTTCGAGGCCAGCCTGACCTATACTGCAAGACCCTGTCTCAAAAAAACCAAAAGTGGGAGTTATAACCATGAAAGAATGGCATGGAGGGAGCAAAGGACTATTCAGATTAAAGACCAGCAAGAAGACACAAAAGGTAACACACTGCATGATGTTGCACAATAGCATACACCAGAAAAAAGGAATGAAAAACAGAACAGCTTCTGTTTTTATCTTTTGCCATAAAGAACATTACTGAGCCACTCTGAGTGGGATCTAAGGATGTGACAGCAGTACATACTGGCATATGACATACTGTCATAAAGTTTGTTTTGTTTTGTTGAGACAAGGTCATACTATGTAGATCAGGCTGGCCTTGAACACACTACGTACCCAGGCTGGCCTCAAACTCATCGTAATCCTCCTGCCCCAGCCTCTCAAGTAGCTAAGACTACATGCCTGCATCATCACACCCAGAACAATGTAAATTTTGATGACATACAGTAGTTCTTTGACCCAGGATCTTTGTTTTAGGAAATACTATACACTTCTGTCTTTTCTTTTCTTTTTTTTTTTTTTTTGACACCTGGGATCAAACTCGGGACCTTGCGCTTTCGAGGTAGGTGCTGGGACCACTGAGCTAAATCCCCGGCCCGGAAATACTATGCACTGAAACATTTTGGAGAAGTAAAGCACCTTATCTACAACTTAATCTCAAATAGTCTGGGAAAAAAAAATTATATACGTATAAAAACTGCAACACATATTTGCATGTATGTATGATTAAAGAAAGAAAGAGATAAGGCAAACATGGTATAATGTCACTGGTAAATATCAGTAAAAAATAAACGGGAGATCTTTGCATTTTTTGTGATTTGAAATTCTTTCAAATAAAATGCTTTTCAAAACACACAAATGAAGCTGGGTATGGTGGCACTTCCCTAGAATCCCAGCATTTGAGAGGCTGAGGCAGGAGGATTGAGGCCAGCCTGGGCTGGACAGTGAGACTTTGTCTCAAAAACCAAACCAAAACAACAACAAAAAAACTTGCAAATGACAAAGTCCATCATGGATTACATTTACTTCAAAGGAGTCCTTTCTAGTTCCCAGCAAGACCTCTTTCATCCATTTCAAAAGTCACCAAGTTTCACTGGGTGTGGTAGAGCATGCCAGGACTTGGGAGGCTGAGGCAGAGGTATTGTTGTGAGTCCAAGGCCAGCCTGAACTACATTGTGAGATCCTGTCTTAAAAAAAAGTCAGACCCAGCTATTCCCCTGCTGGGTATCTTCCCAAAAGAATTAAAAGAATCATACCACAGCGATATATGTGCACCCATGTTTATAGCAGCACAGTTTGTATAGCTAAAGCTTGGAAACAGCCCAAGTGCCCATCAACTGGAAACTGGATAAAGAAGATGTGGTTGTTTTATAAAATGGAGTACTACTCAGCCATAAAGAACGAGAAACTAGAGTCATTTATAGCTAAATGGATGCATATCGAGGCCATACTCAAGTGAAATAAATAGGACACACATGTGTAAATACCGAATAGTTTCTCTAGTGTGAGAAACTGAAAGTGTAAACAAGGGTTAAAATGATTAAAATGAATAACTGATAATTTGAAATAGGAAAAAAGGTCCAAAGACGAAGGAGTGAAGGGAAGGGAAGGGGAAAGGAAAAACTATGAGAAAAGAAAAAAAAAATGGAAATGAAATCTATGTAAATAGGGAAGGGTGGTGGGGGTGAAGGGCATACAGGTAATGGGGAAAAAAGTAAGAACCAAGATATATCATGTACAGGTACAAACACCCAACAATAAATGTAAACGAATTGTATACCTAAAATGTACCAATGAAAGAACTAAAAAGAAAAAAAAAGTCAAAGTTTCATAGTAAGAGAGTAATTTCTAAAGTAATTTCAAATTATTATAGGCTAATTAATGCTTTTAAATACACTCAGGCACATAAGTCAATGTTAACACAGAGTCAATCGGGGCCAGGGATTTAGCTCAGTGGCACACTGCACTTGCCGCAGAAGTACAAGGCCGTGAGTTCGATCCCTGGTAGCCCTGGTACCAAAAAAAAAAAAAAAAGTAGAGTCAACCAAATGGACTTTTAAGAGACTTCTCAACAAATATTTGCCCAATTATAGTGCTTTACAACAGCAGAGGAGAGAAAAAAGCAAGGGTGAAAGGCTGTCACAAATTGTGTGCTAAGGACCAGGAGAGTGAAACAGGGTTGGTTACAGTCAGGAGGCCCTAATGGGACAGAAACACGTCAGAGCTCCACCCCTAGGAGCTCTGAGACCTGCACTGGTTATTTAGCTCTGTCCATCTCATATTCCTCACCTGCAAAATGGAAATGGTACTTCTCAATTCATTTTAAGAGTAAACAGAATGGATGGCTGGGGTATAGCCCAGTGATAGGGTATAGCCCAGCATGAGGCCATGGGCTGCATCCCTAGGCTCATGGGAAAAAAAGGAGCATTTAAACAAAGCTACACAGATTAACAAGAATCATATAACAAACTAGTAATCAGAAAAAAAAGAGATGGTGAAAACTGCTATAAGCTAGATGAACCTTGAAAACATGGTGCCCAGTGAAACAAGCCAGACCCCAAAGGCCACACACTGCATGAGTGCACTGACAGAAAATGTTCAGAAAGGCAAATCTACAGAGGCAGAAGTAGAGGAGTGCTCGCTCAGGGCTGGACTGGCAAAAGAGGGCGAGAGAGGTAGCAGTTACAATTCTTTTTGAGGTGACTAAATGTCTTGAAATTAAGCTGAGCACTGCTTTATGTGAGTATACTAAAACCACTGAAATGTATACTTTAAATGGGTGAACTGTATGGTACATAAATTACACCTCAGTAGGGCTTTTTAAGAAAAGAATTATCTAGCCAAGGCGGGTGGCACACAACTGTCATCCCAGAACTCTGGGAAGCTGAGGTAGGAGAATCATAAATTCAAGCCTAACCTGGACAACTTAGTGACTTAGCGAGACCCTATCTCAAAATAAAAAATAAAAACAAAAGGGGATATAGCTCAGTGCAAAGCCCTGGGGTTAATTCCTAGCCCCATAAACACAAACACAGATACATACACACACACACACACACACACACACACACACACACACACACACGAACTGCTCAAGATCATAAAAGAAAGATTCCATTCAGCAGACACTGAGCACCCATCGTGGGCATCTATGCGGTGAGGACTGCAGTTTAAACAAAGTTTCTGCCCCTTGAAAGCTTTCTTTATAAGGGGAGGAGACAGAAAATGAAAAAATAACAGGCAAATAAATGAAATGTCAGACTGCACTGAGTGCTACAAAGAGGAACAAGGCAGGGTGAGGGAATAGGAAGCGTGGGGCCAGTGAGGCGGAGGCAGAGGCGGGAGGGCCCTGCATGTGCTAAGCCCACACTCTGCCAGCAAGCGACACCCTGTCCCTGTAAGGTGACATCTGATCAGGCACCGGAAGGAGCAATACACAGATGTGAGAAAGAGGAGTGTGCCAAGCAAAGGGCAGATCCAGATCAAAGGCACAGGGGAGACCACGTTTGATGTGGTCAAGTACACAACACTGGCAAAGAGCAGACGAGGGACAGTTAAGAGATGAAGCCAGCGAGAGGAAAGAACAGATCTTGTAGCACCTCAGAGGACTCCACAAAAACCCAGCCTTGGTGTTCTTGACATGGGGGTTTCAGACAGAGAAGCACCACGATCTGACTAAATGATCCTTCAGACTACAGTGTGAGAGAAAGAAGAAACATACAGAGCAGCCAGAAAGTCACTGTGATAATCCATAGGAAATGATGCCAAGAACCCCAGGCAGCAACCGGAGGAGTGACAAGGAGCCCCAGGAGGAGTACTTCAGGTGTGGCCAACAGGATTTGCTAAGGGATTACATATGAGGATGGGAAAGGAAGAATGGAACAAGAACAATGCCTACGTTTGGGGCCAGAGCAACTAGAGGGTTGAAGGTATCAGGTAGCTGTGGAAAAGGTGGGGAGGGAGGAAATCAAACGTTAGACCCGGTACCACGTGTGAAGTCGGAGTTGACGACCGGTCATCCAAGTGTCTGGCAGATAGAGAGCACTAACAATCATAACAAATAAAAGACTGCTCTGACAATAAATAATCAGAAAATGCAAAAATCCCACCCCCAAAGCAGTCAGATTTTGACATCTCTGTTGTTTCCATTAACTGAAATTTATTTTTAATTTTTCCTATGGCATCTTACTAGTGCTTTGGGAGGAATCTAAATATTCTGATTAACTGATTATCTTTAAGAAACATTGCAAGACTCAAATCAAAAGAATAAAATCTTAGTTTGCTTTCTGCTCCCTGAGAGCTTGTCAAAGATGAAGACAGAATTTTCACCCAGAGAAGCATCAACCTCAATTTTTTTGTATCTGTTAATCCAGTATCAATCCTTTTTGTATTCTGCGCAGTTACTTCAATCATCCAATGTAAAAAATAAAAACAAACAAAAAAACCTTGTCTGCAGCTTCTCTGACTTGTGGTTCCCACGTAGCTGCCCATAGTTCTAAGGAATCAAAAGTAGCAATGCCAGGCTGCCAGCTCTTTATAATTTTTCAAAAAATATACTGGAATTCACACATTATCCATATAAGCTAATCTGTCCACCCACATAAGCTAATTAAAACATCAATCCTCTTGGTTTTGGCTGCCAAACAACTAGGTTAAGATGGTGTGGTAGTCTGGAAGCTGAGTGACACACGTGCCTTCTACAGGACAAAAAACATGGAAAAACTAATTATTATATAATATGGGTCTGGAGACCAAATCTCTCAGAATATTGAGTTTATGGTACTTAAAAAACAAAAAAAGAAAGAAAGAAAAGACAATCCTCCATTGGGTGAAAAATCATGTGGGAACACGGACTCTGGTACCAGACTGCATTGGTTTAAATCCCAGCCGCACGACCCCAGGCTACTCGTTTAACCTGTTAATTCATCTGTAAAATGAAGACAGTAGTACCACCTGCATTATAGGGCCGTTGAGAGGGTAAAGTGAGTTAATCTGATCTACAGTGTAACACGTAATATAGTACAGTACAACATCTACGACAGTACACAGGCTTCTAGTAGCCAACGACAGTGACAAGTGTCTAAATCTGCATCCCTTCAGCATCCTCCAGAACACAGAGCTGGATGTGTGGCTCAGGGGTACAAGATCAGCATGAGTGGGCCCTCCAGCCCAATCCCTGGTAACAAATTAAAAAATAAAGCTATACAGAAACCACACCTTCAGTCTAAGCAGGACCCACAGAGAATGCCCCAAATCAAAATACTCATAAGTAAAAACAGAAGATGGCAGGCATGGTGGCACATGCTTGTAATTCCAGCACTCACAACTACATAGTGAGACCCTACCTCAAAAAACAAACAAATAAACAAACAAACAAACAAAAACAGAAAAGAAAAGCAGATAACAAAGCAGATAGGATTACAGAGTCAAACCACTGTTTGCAGGTCCAGTTTGCCACATCTCTTGGGCAAGTTAATTAATCTCTCTGCCTGTCTTTTTATCTATAAAACATGGATAATAATAGTGCCAAGCTCAGAGGATGTGAGACTGTATTAACACACACAAAAGAGCCTCAGAACTATTATAGTTTGTTAGCTTGTTGTTACCTTGTTCAACACATAGAAAGATTCTTAACCATACTTTCCACCACACAGCACACCTTTCACCAATTTGAAATTACCTAGTATTCAATAAATCATTAATACCCTTTATCTTGAATCCTATCTTGCCTGGTATCTGTTCCAACCAAATTCTCTTTTACTGATGTTTATTTGACTTATCCTTTGTCATTCTTTGTATGTTGATTTATCTTTTCTAAGTAGAACACAGATTTTTTTCTTTTAAATTCCACCTGACTCAGACATTAACTGGGGAACTTAATCAATTCTCACTGACATCTTACGTTAGATCTCACAGCTGCCGGTGGTTTTCAACTTTCAACCTTTTGCTTTCCTCTGTCTTTTGCTATTTACCTACTTCTATGATTTGCAGGTATGGACCTTGTTCGTACTTACGATAACATTCTAATTATTTTTAAATCATAAGGATGGGTATTTAACATTTCAAAAATATTCTTAAGCTTACAATTATCCGTTATAGAAGGGAGAAAATGTTTGTGTCCTCTGCCTGGACTGTGAAGAACTGCCTGCTGTAGCTCTCTCCCACCACGCCCCATCCTTAGTCTACACTAACCCAAATATCGCAGTAGTTGCCGCATTTCAAACACTCTCCCTGCCTGGGTCCCTTTAGCTGCTTAGCTGCACTTATCAGAAGTAACCACTGGGGCTGGGGGTGTAATTCAGAGACAGAGGACTTGCACTGCACAGCATGCATGAGGTTAAATTCAACTCCCAGCCCTCCCCAGCACCCCTCACTCCCAAGAAGCAGAAACTGCGCTTAGAGCAGTGTCTAGAACTAAGAAATGTCAGGGTAGGGAGTGCAGCTCAGCAGTACAGCACTTACCTAGCCACAAGGCCCTGGCTTCAATCCCCCGTATGGGGAGGTGGGGGTCAGGTGTGGTGGCAAACACCTGTAATCCCAGCTACACAGGAAGCTGAAGCAGGAAGATCACCAAGTTCAAGACCAGCCTGGGCAATTTAGTGAGGCCTTGTGGCCCCCCAAAATCTTTTTACATGGCTGGGGAGGTAGCATAGTGGTACAGCAGCCCTGGGTTCAATTCCTAGTATTGGGGTTAAAATAAAAGACTATCTTATGCATACATAAGCTTATGTATGTGCACACACACACTTCTCAGTTGATGCCCACCTGTGGGAAACAATACACATACACACAGGGTTCTCCTGATCCACAACCAAAAGGTCTTCGTGTATCACTACACTTTCTCAATGGCTACACAATATTCTACTGTACAAATGCACTATCCATAATCTAATCCTCATTATAGGATATTTATGTTATTCTTCGGTGTTTGTTACTACAAATAATGCAGGCTAGCCATATGTAGTGGTGCATGCCTATAATCCCAGTATTCTGGGAGGCTGAAGCAGGAGGATCTCAAGTTCCAGCCTACCATGACTTAATAAGACCCTGTCTCAAATTTTATAAAACATCTGGGGATATAGCTTTGCAGAAAGGCCCTGGGAACAATCCTCAGGAAGGAAGGAAGGAAGGAAGGAAGAGCAAGCAAGCAGAACCCATCCTTGACAATCATCTTTGCACACATTTATATATGCAAATTTCTAGAAACAGAATGCTTTACCTAGATATGTAATTTTTCATTTTGACAAGTATTACCAAACTGCCTCCAGAAGAAGGCATCTATTGGGTAGGAAATCCCATTTTCTCTCACTTTTGCCAGTATTACATATATTATCAGACTTTTTAACTATCTGACTAATGGAAAATGGTAGCATTTCAATTTACATTTCTTTGTAAGAACCATCACTTTTTCATGCTTTTAGATCACTTATTTTTCCTTTCCTGTCAGTTTGTCATCACCTATTTCTTATTAATTTTTTCCTTAATGATTGGTAGGAGCTCTTGACATAAACACAAAATTATCCTTTGTTATAAGTGTGGCAAATAAATGTCTTAACTTTTTTCCATTTTTACTCTGTGCTACTTATTCCTACAGAAGTTCATCTCTGTGTGGTTAAATTTATCAGATTTTTCCATTATAGCTTCTGGGTTTTCTGCCATGCTGAGAAACTAACTTAACCCACAGCACTGTTGAGTGATGGAAATAAATTAACATGTAAAATATTAGCACAGGAAAAAAAATGCTTAGCATGAACCAACCTGCAGCATTGCACCTTTGGAACTAGGAACTTTGTTTTTAGTCGGAAGAAAATTCTTACAATAAAGTTACAGATTTTAACTGAGTCCTATGAGATGTGACCCTCACTGACCCATGCTCTGATGGCCTCTCCAATTTCCTCAAATGTGTCCCACGTGGCCTTTGCACGTGCTTCTCCCCAGGGGCCCCACAAATTCCCAATCATCCCTTCTCAATGCACCCCATGCCTCCCCGGGTGATATAGAAAGCTGTTCCAATCACAGAGTTAATACCACCGCCGGGTTAAAGGGTAGACCGAAGTTCCATGAAGGCAGAAATATGTCTGTTTCTTCCTCAGTGACCTCAAGGCCCTAGCAAAGGGCTATCACAGGATAGTACTGCAGTTCCTTAATATCTGTCACTAGAAAGGAAGGAAGAGCAGCCTGAGGATGAGCCCGTTGCTCCTCTATCTGCAGTTTCACATCTCAAGCCTGGGTGGAATCAGCAGAGACTCAAAGATGCCTCCTCCTGCCTCGCAGGGCCAGAAAGAGGCGGACACTGCTGGCAAGGGCTCTCTTCAACTGGCCCCAGTAGGCCCTTATTTGACAGAATAAAATGGCTATTGTTTCCAGTACACAGTAATTTCTTACCCAATTTATGCAGCTGAAGAGGAAACTTTTCCCTATCTGTATGCTACTTTAGGAATTTTGTAAGAATCTGGAAAGTGAGCTGGGCATGGTGGTGCACACCTATAATACCAGTGCTCTGGGAGGCTGAGCCAGGAAGATCACAAGTTTGAGCCCAACTTGGGCAACTTATCAATTTAGCAAGACTCTATCTCAAAAGAAAAAGTTTTTTAAAAGACCTGAGCATGTAGCTCAGTGCAAAGGCTCTAGGTTCAATCCCCAGTACCACAAAAAATAAATAGCTGGTTCAAGCCCCAGTACTGAAGGGGGTATTAATATGCAATTACCAAACAGAATAGCAATGGAAGTTGAAGAGTGGTGACACACATCTGTAATCCAAGCTACTTGGGAGGCCGAGACAGAAGGATCACGGGATGAAGCCCAGCCCGGGCAATTTAGAGACTTAACTCGAAATTAAAGAGGGGAAATAATAAAAAAGGACTGGGCATGCAGCACACGTGGGTGTGGCACAGTGCTCCTGAGTTCAATCCCCAGTACCCCCTTAAAAAATTAACAATAGATCCCTGTAATCCCAGCACTTGGGAGGCTGAGGCAGGAGGAGCACTCTTGAGTTTGAGGCTCGCCTGGACTACATAGTGAGTTCAAGGATAGCCTGAACTGCATGGTGAGACCCTGTCTCAAAAAAATTATCCCGGGGCCGGGGATTTAGCTCAGTGGTTTCCTAGCCTGCTGCACAAGCATGAGGACCCAAGTTCAATTCCCCGTTACAAAAAAAAAAAAAAATCTTTCTCGGGCCAGGGATTTAGCTCAGTGTTGCCACCGCCTGCCTCACAAGTGCAAGGTCCTAAATTCGATCCCCAGTACCAAAAAATAAAAAAATCTTTGGGCCGGGCATTTAGCTCAGTGGTTTTGCCACCTGCTGTGCAAGTGCAAGCACCCGAGTTCAATCCCTGGTACCAAAAATAAAAAAACAAAAAGATCCCCAGGAACCCCCCCCACAAGAAAAACTAAATAATTTTTTAAATCTTGTAAGTTAAAAATTTTAAAATAATATATAAATTTTTAAACTTAATTATAAAAATAAATTACTAAAAAAGGGAGTCTCTCTTGCCTGGTGTGATGGCACACACCTGTAAGCCCAGCAACAAGGAGGCTGAGACAGGGGTCGACAGTTTGAGCCCAGTTTGGGCACTTAATGACCTGGTGAGACCCTGTCCCAAAATAAAAACAGGCTGGGGATGCAACTCAGTGCAAAGGACCTGGGTTCAATTCCCATACTGCAAATAATAATAACTTCTCTAATGCTTATATTAGTATACTTTTTTTCAGCAATCATGAACTGGCTCTGACAACAAGAAAAGGTATATTGGCCATTTAGATGATATCTGGTTAAAAAATCAGAGCCACATTTGCTGAATGCTTTGCTGTACGCCACTGCGCAAAGCAGATTGAAGAAATCAAATTCTTGGGCTGAGGGTGTAGCTTGCCTAGTTAGCATGCATGAGGCCCCGGTACCAAGGAAAATAATGATGATGATGAAATAAAGCAAAGAAATCAAACTTTTAACCAAAACCGGGACTTGGAAGTCAAATGGTCTCTAAGTTCTCACCCTGGCTCACTTTGAAAACTAACGCTTTCGTGCCGAGGGCTGGAAGACACCCACCAAGTAGCTTCTGCAGCTGCAGGTGAGTGAGACCCAGTAAACAGCACCAGCACCTCCACCCATCAGATCAGCAGGAGATAAGGCCAGTGGTCCTCTCCTAACCCCTTTATTAAAGAAACTGCATTATTTCAATAGCAACTTATAATTATACCTATCCTGTTATTAAGAGCAAACCGATGAGAGTGATATTTTAGGGGGAAACCAGCATTTAGCATGCGGGCTGGACAGAGGGAGGGCTTAATGAGCATTAGTTTTCGGTTGTCAGGATTATCATTATAGGTGGATGCACACAACATCGAGAGTTCTCAGGCATAATTATGTTAGTTTCACGTGGGCCATTTTGACATGTGTCCTTTAAGTTACACGGCCTATGCATACCCTTACCTTCTTCATGGCGCTCAGGCTGCCTCCACATTATTTCAAAGAACATATAATTAGAAATTGCAGTTTCATGGCCGGGGATTTAGCCCAGTGGTTCCGGTGCCTGCCTCGAAAGCACAAGGTCCCAAGTTTGATCCCCGGTACCAAAAAAAGAAATTGCAAAAAAATAAAAAATAAAAAATAAAAAGAAATTGCAGTTTCTCAGGCATCTGACACAATAGGAATCTTAATTCCTAATCCACAAACCAGGGGCCGGGGATTTAGCTCAGTGGTTTCGCCTCCTGCTGCACAAGCAGCAAGAGCACAAACCAAACAAACAAAAACTGTAACATAAATGTACCTATAATACCTGAAAGGAGAGCAAAGGCAAAGCTTTAAGATTCCATTTGAGTTTATGAACTAGGTATTAATACAGCGGATTCAGACAGGAAGAAAAGAGATAAATTTGCAGTCCTCACAGTGTATACAGTGGGGACTAAATCAATGGGCTGTTGACTGAATTTTGAAGGGCATAATGATAAAAAGCACTGAGGAAGGCTGTGGGTGCCTCTCAGTGGGAAAGCGTGTGTTTGGCACGTGTGAAGCCTTGGGCTCAATCCCTGTGCAGCCAAAAGATAAAATGAACCGTGAACAACTCTGAGAAGGGGCAGGGAGGAGGAAAGTGAGCCTCTTTCTCTTGCTCAGTCTAACATCTGCCAATCCTGCGGGTCCCTGCCAGTCTCTCTGACCCAGGCATCTACTAGCATTCTCTATATTTGTTAAGGATCTCAGCTCATAATGTGGCTCAGGTGGATCCCGTCCATCCCACGGAAAGACTTACACACACACACCCCACCATCAGCACTTCAGGACCTGTGCTGAGTGGGCCTGGAGACAGGGAAAACAAACTGCCTACCTGCTCGGGTTCAAACTCCTAAGGCCCTGACTGGGGCGGGGTGAAGCTCTTCGGTGGAGCGCTGGCCTGGCATGCATGAGGCCCTGGGTTTGATCCCCAGTACTGCAGAAAACTAAAATAATAAAATGCTTAAAAATAAATAAATCAATCCCTGATTCATGAGTACAGATTCTGCAAAAGCTTTGCTCTTTGAGGCTGGGAATTTTCTTATGTCAAGTGAGTTTTTTAAAATGCTGATGAGACAAATGGAAAATACAATGATGCTGAATACTTCATTTTATCTGCCCATCTCCCTCCCCCAGGGATGTGGGGAAACAGGCCAGCAGGCCAGTGATTTCAGGAACTATTTCTCAAGGCTGCTGCAATCAGAAAGTTTAGGCTAGGGGTCCAACGTCTAATTTCAATTTCTTGTCTACATATGGAGTGATCCCAGAATATCTTTCTTACCTCACACTCTAGCAGAATTATCTGTTCCTCTGAGGAAAATGTTAGAATTTGCTATTTTCTGCAGATTACAAAAATATTCATCTTTTCTAGTTAAATCTGTAATATTCTACAGGAAAAAGATAAACCATGAAGAGAGTCAGTCAATAGGGATAAGTATTCAAAGTAAGAAGCTACAAAAAAATCGAAAAAGCCAGCCATGGTAGTTCAATGCCTGTAATCCCAGCATTTGGGAAGCTGAGGCAGGAGGATCAATTTGTGCATTCAAGCCTAGCTTGAAATACACAGCAAAATCCTGTCTCAAAAAAAATTTTTTAACAAAAGCAAAAAAAAAAAAAAGTAGCAAAAGCAGCTTTTGCCCGGTAGGAGATAGTTGGTACTGTGCAAATCACCATCCCCTTGTGCAGGCTCCTTGGTCAGCATCTCTGCCCTGATGATGGAGCAGCGAGGGAAACTTACCTCCCACAGCTCTTTCCACAAACTGCTGCTACCCTACTTCAAAGCCTCTCCATCACTCAGCTCTCTGAACTGCTTCCAGCAATCCTGCCAGAGGTGCAGCCAGAGGATATTTTTAAATAGATAAATTCGTGTTACTCCCCTGATCACATCTTACTACGGTTTAGCACTACTCTCAAAACAAAATTCAAGGGCCAGGGATTTAGCTCGGTGGTTTTGCCACCTGCTGTGCAAGTGCAAGGACCAGATCACTGGTACTAAACAAACAAACAAACAAACAAAAAACACTCTCATTAATTGAAGATACTTTTGGGCCAGGGATTTAGCTCAGTGGTTCCGGTGCCTGCCTCGCAAGCACAACATCCAGAGTCTGATCCCTGGTACCAAAACAACAACAACAACAACAACAAAACACAATCTAAACTCCTCTCTGCTGCAGCACACAACAACGAAGCCCTTAATCCCTGCAGAAGCTGGGCACGGAGGCACACACCTGTGATCCCTACACTCAGGAGGCAGAGGCAGGAGGCCAGCCTGAGTTACATATCATCTCCAAAAAGAACACAAAAAAACAAAAAACAAAAAAAAATGAATCCTTGGGGCTGGGAAATTAGCTCAGTGGTTCTACAGCCTGCCTCAAAACCGCAAGGTCCTGAGTTCAATTCCTGGTACTTAAAAAAAATCCTTGCAGAGGGCTGGGGTGTAGCTCACGCAGCTACTCAGGAGGCTGAGGCAAGAGGATTGCAATTTCAAAGCCAGCATGAGCAACTAACTTGAGTGAAGTCCTCTCTCAAAAGAAAAACTTGAACTTGAGTGAAGTCCTCTCTCAAAAGAAAAAGGGAATGGGGGTGTAGTTCAGTGGTTGGTGCTTACCTAGCATGCACAAAGCTCTGGGTTCAGTCCCCAGCACCACAGAAAATAAAACGGACTTTGTATGGTATGTGTGTCTATGTTTGTATGTATGTACAGACATATACATTACTTGTGTATATACAAACATGCACAGTGTATACGTGGCTATGCGGTATATAAATATATTCCACACACAGTATTCTATACCAATACATTTCACATTTCAGTTGCATCTATCAAACTCACTTTACGCAGGCATGAAAATCTGTCCCTCTCTGAACTCAACGCCCCTTGCAAATGTGGACAGCCTCTTTCCCATTCCAACGCTGCCAATTTCAAATGTCACAGTAATGAACTAGGCTGCATTTTTGGCCATTTGAATCCACTTCAGGTGCCCCAAGCCCTAGTGTGACCCACAATTCCCACCGAACCAGATAAACACCAGTATTTGTCTTTCTTTTCCTTAAAAATGTCAGCAGTGGACGGTGAGCGCTGTCTGTTTCCCAAAGGAAAGAGGAATAAGCTCAGCATCCCTATTGTTCGGTGGTTGCAAACAAAGTACAGCAAGGCCTGCTAGTCAGATACAAATAGGAGTTGGCTCCGCTCTTGCAGGGTCCTGTGCGACTCAGTCTTCACACTGGCTGTGCACAAGAAGGGAGAGGAATTGCAGCAGAGGCCTGTGCATGTGAGCAACGCTGGCCACGATCCTGGCCTTAGGTCGGGACATGACACCAACAAAGACAACCCAGTTTCCACTGGGAAGGCACAGAACTGTTACCCTTCAGCGAGGCAAGTTTATTTACTCCCACAGGAGATACACACAACCACCAGGAAGAGCCCGGGACAGTGTACTTGACCTGCCACAGATAAACCAAGCTCCATTTTCTGACCTCTTAGTTCAAGCCACTGTATGTTTCCTTCAGGGGAACAAAAGCAAATGGAAAGGAGACACCAAATGCTGAAGGAGACAGAGAATACAGGCAGTTCTGTCAGCTGAACAGGGCACAGGAGGGCATACCGTACAAGCAATCTCAAAATCTAAATTCAAAGTTACGTAGGGAAGGGGCCGGGGATTTAGCTGTCGTTTCGTGGCCTGCCTCGAAAGCGCAAGGACCCTAGTTCGATCCCCGGTACAAAAAAAAAAAAAAGTGGGCTGGATATTTAGCTCAGTGGTTTCCCCACCTGCTGCGCAAGCGCAAGGACTTGAGTTCGATCCCCAGCACCAAAAAAAAAAAAAAGTTATATAGGGAAGTCCTGCTCAATGCCTGTTTTTGTTTGTTTGTTTTGTTTCTTTTTTGTTGTTTTTTGGGACAGAGTCTCACTAGGAAGCCCAGACTGGCCTGGAACTTGCAGCAATCCTCCTGCCTCAGCCTCCCAAGTGCTGGGATTACAGGCATGTGCCACTATGGCCAGCTCAATCCCTTAGTTTCTCTGCCTAGGATGCTGACAGATATCAGAACACTGAATATACCAAAATTTTACTTACTGAATGCATACAAAAATCTAAACCTGGGGCCGGGCATTTAGCTCAGTGGTTCTGCCGCCTGCCTCGCAAGCACAAGGACCTCAGTTTGATCCCCGGTACCAAAAAAAAAACAAAACAAAACACAAATCTAAACCTGACAAATAGGAAATACTGCAGTACTTCAGCAAAACAAAATTCAGAATATTTGTTCTGCACATGTAGGCTCATATTATCACCTCCTCAGGGAGACCTTAAACTCCCTATCAAAAGTAATTATAAACCAGACAGTGGGGCCCAAACCCAAAATCCCAGCACTCTGGGAAAGTGAGGCAAAAGGTTCTGAAGTTCAAGCCCATCCTGGGCAACTTAATGACTTGGTGACACTTTGTCTCAAAATAAAAAGGGCTGGGGATGTAGCTGAATGTGAAGACCCTGGGTTCAATCCCCACTACTAAAAAAAAACAAAACAAAACCCACAAATTGTATTCTCCCCATCCTCACATTTCTGCAGAACTCCACCCACCCAGCATTTATTACTACCTGAAATTATCATATGGATTCATGTTGAGTGCTTGCTTCAGCAGCACATATTATAAAATTGGATTCATGTTGATTCTCTTTCTCACTCATGAAAATCGGAATCTTTGCCTTTCTTACTGCTTTTTTTCCTACCCAGCTCGATCACTACTTTGCAAATGAATTAATATTAGGTTCAAAATAGTATGAAAGGGCCAGGGACTTAGCTCAGTGGTTTCGCCACCTGCTGCGCAAGCGCAAGGACCTGAGTTCGATCCCCAGTACAAAAAAAAAAAAAAATAGTATGAAAAAGAAAGTAGGGCCAGGAATCTAGCTCAGTGGTTCTGGAAACTGCCTCACAAGCGCAAGGTCCCAAGTTGATCCCCAGTACCAAAAAAAAAAAAAAGAAAGAAATTAGACGAACTAACACTCAAGACTTATTATAAAGCTACAACAGTTCAGACCATGTGATCCTGGCATAAGGAAACACAAATAAATCAAAAGACATAATCAAGTCCAGAAACAGATCCGTACATAAAAGGACAACTAATTTTCAACAAATGTGCAAACTCTCTGGAGAGAGATAGTCTTTTCAACAAATAGTGCTAAGCTGTGAGGGTGGCACACACTTATGATCCTGCCACTCTGGGAGGCTGAGGCAGGAGAATCACAAGTTGAAGCCCAGGGCTGGGGATTTAGCTCAGTGGCACGGTGCCTGCCTCACAAGTGCAAGGTCCTGAGTTCAATCCCTGGTACAAAAAAAAAAACTTGAAGCCCAGCCTGGAAAATTTAGTAACTTAGTGAGATTCTGTCTTAAATTTTTTTTTTTAAATGTTTAAATAGTGCTAAAACAAATGGATATCCGTAAGAAAAAAACAGGTGCCTAGCATGGTGCTGCATGCCTGTAATCCCAGCATTTGGGAGGCTGAGGCAGGAGGGTTGCCACAAGTTCCTGAGCTTCATAGTGAGTTCAAGACCAGCCTGGACTACACAGAGAAACCCTGTCTTAAAAACTTAAGAAAGGAAGAGAGGGAGAAAGGGAGGGATACTTCATTCCATGTGCAAAATTTAATTCAAAGTGAATTATAAATCTAAAATTATTAAACTTGTAGAAGACAACAAATACTTGAGCCCTTGGGTTAAGTTCTCTCAGAAATGGTACCAAAAGTATGATCTGTACAAAAACAAATTGATATGGGCCAGGGATTTAGCTCAGTGGTTCTGCCACCTGCCTCCCAAGTGCAAGGACCCAAATTTGATCCCCGGTACCAAAAAAAAAAAAAAAAGAAAGAAAAAACAAATTGATAAACTAGACTTCATCAAAATTAAAAGCCCCAGGTATCCAAGCACAGTGAAAGCTGGGCATGGTGAGACTCACCTATAATCCCAGCTACTCATGAGGCTGAAGCAGAATAAAGAGTGCAGGGTCAGCAAGAGCAACTTTGTGAGACCCTGCCTCAGAATAATATAAAAATGGTTCGGGATGCAAGTCAATGCTAGAGCGCTTGGCTAGCAGGTACTCTGGGCTCAATCCCCAGTACTGCCAAAAAGAAAAAGACAACACAAGCCACAGACTAGAAGAAAATATTTGCAATTCTGACATTTGTATTCAGATTCTATAAAGAAATCTCCATAAGAAAACAAACTAGAAGCTGGGCTGGTGGCACATGCCTGTCTGTAATCCTAGCACTTGGAAGGCTGAGGCAGGGGGATTGCTCTGAGTTCAAGGCCAGCCTGGACTATAGAGCATACCTGGCTCAAAAGAACAAACAAAACAAAACAAAATCTAGATTTTTTAAAACAGGCAAAAGAGGGCAGGGGATTTGGCTTAGTGGTTCCGCCACTTACCTTACAAGCACAAGGACCCGAGTTCCATCCCTGATCCCTGGTACCAACAAAAATAAATAAACACGCAAAAGATTTGAGGGCTGGGAATTCAGCGCAGTGGTGCCGCCTCCTACCTTGCAATCACAAGGTCCTGAATTCGATCCCCAGTACCAAAAAAAAAAAAATATTTGAACAGACACATCAACAAACAAAATATACAAAGCCAGACGTGGTGGCACACACCTATAACCCCAGAACTCAAGAGGCTAAGACAGGAGGATCATGAGTTCAAGGCTTCAAGGCTGGCCTATTCTGAACTATACAGCAAGACTCTCAAAAAAAGAAAGCAAATATATAGATGACAAATAAGCACATAGATAATCAATATTACTATTGGAGAAAATACAAATTAAAACTGCACTGAGTTACCATGACATATCCACTAAAATTAAAAAGACTGACGATACCAAGTGCTGGCAGGGATATGGAGAAACAAGCCACTTTTTAAAAAGGTTGGCAACTTCTGAAAAAGTTAAATGTATAGCTACTATATGATTCTGCCATTCCATTTATAGCTATAAACCATAAAGAAATGAAATTGTGTATCTACACAAACACTTGTACACAAGATTTCAGAGCACTTATTGTTTGCAAAAGCTAAACTCTGCAAACAACCAAATGTCCGTCAACAGCGGATGGATAAACAAACTGAGGTATATCTTATAGTGGAATACCATATGACTAAGCAATAAAAACTAACAAACTATCTGACACACAGATGAATCTCAGAACATCTGTGCTAAATATAAAAAGCCAAGCAAAAAGAGTACATCCTGCTTAATTCCATTTACACAAAAGTCTAGGAAATGAAAAATAATGTATAATAACAGAATCAAAACAATGGTTGCCTGAGAACAAGAGGGATTATAAAAAGGCACAAGGAATCTTCAACCGGCTTGATGGATATGTTCATTATCTTTAGTGTGGTGATGGTTTCCCAAATGTATACACGTCAAAAGTAATCAAATCAGCCAGGGACAGTGGGGCACAACTGTAATCCGAGCACTCAGGAAGCTGAAGCAGGAGGATCACTGTGAGTCTGAGGCCAACCTGGGCCATACAGTGAGTTCAAGACCACTCTGAAAGACACAGCAAGACCCTGTCCCCCCAAAAATTCATCAAATTGTACACTTAGATATACGCATGTTTACTGCATGTCACTTATATCCCAATGAAGCTGATTTAAAAATCATAACTGCCGATGATGTTTTCATTTCATTTCATTTGTAACCTGACTTTTTAGGTGGCACACCATTCATTTTTTATAATAGGTAAGATGGACCAGGGCTGGAGGGGAGAAGGAATTATTCCATTTCAAACTGTCATCTTGACCACTTGCTGCTTTGGCTATCCCTACACTTCCCTGCTTCTAAACTAACAAGCTGGACAATGTAGGGTCTATTACTACCCCTCTCCCCACCCCCTGCCCTCAGTCTTTTTGTCTCCTAAAACAGCAGATCCTTACTTGTCTGGAGGAGCAGACACAAGGAACAAAAGGCTCAATGACTATTTGACAGATTAAAGAACAGACAACTGTTTTATTTAAAAGCTCCCTAAAGAATTACAACATTTGAGGCCATACACTGTTCTGTTGAAATGCAGTTATATATTACTCAGATCTGCAAGCACTTGCCAAGAGACCTGTCCAAGTTACTCACTTCCTATGAATTTTCAGTTGTCTTTTTCCTCCCCTTTTTTGTTATATGTCCATGAATGAATAACAAGCAGGTGTGCTTTAAGGAAACATTTCTAATATTTTGAAAAGTCTCTCATTCAAATAGTCCCAACAGCTTGAACTCATTTTTCTAATGCTCAAGAAGATGGGCATAGCTGGACAATCATGGAGAAGAACAGACAAAGGGTCTTATGTGTGAGTCTATGTAAAGAGTGGTGACACAAAATAACAGGCTCATTATCTGAAAACCAGAGGTCACACTAGTGTTTAACAACAAAATTAAGGCTTACCAATGATTAGCAATAGTTACATAAAATAATAACAGCAACATGGTGATTAACATGGCAGATCCTGGGCTCCACTACTCATTGGCTGAGTGACACAGGGCAAGATGCTTAACTTCAAAACGCAGGTTACTCATCTTTAGAACGAGATAATAGTACTAGCCTCATACGATAGTTGTGAGGATTAAACGTGTTTGGCTCCTGGTAAGAAACAAGTAAATGCTCGCTATGAGTCGTATTATTACCCTGAACTGCCAAAGGATCTCATTCTCCCTTCCCTCCCACCTCCCAAAGCGAAGATCGCAGAGGAAGGAAATACTTCTTAGTGGCTGCAGATACCGTCAGTTTTTCCATTTCTAGCACGTGAGGGGTAGGGGGAAAGGAGATGCAAAGGGGTACGCAAAGGGGTACACAAAGGGGTTGGGGGTCCTGGGTGAAGTCCCCGAATGCGCGCCCACTGCTGAGTGACCAGAGCGACTCGCTGTCGCGGCCCGGCCCCGCGCAGCTCCCCTCCAGCGTCCCGGGCCGAGGAGCCTCCCCGAGTGCGCGGGGTTATTTCAGAATCACCATGAGGCAATTCTCATGAGGCAATGGGTCAGGAATGCGGCGCCGAGCCGGGCCGCTGGCGTCCGCAGTTCTCGGGGCCGCTCTACCTGCCCCCGTCCAGACGGGCTTCCCCGGGGCTCCGGGAGCCGGAACTCGGGGAGACAGGAAATGAATGGGGACCCGCGGGGTGGGGGAGCCATGGGCCTGGGGGGCTCAGGAGAGCGAGGGGTGGGAAGGCGCCGACCTCCCATCCGGGACCGGAGTCCAAAGCCCGGCCAGGGCGCCCCCTCCCGGGCAGGGCCGAACAGACGCGGGGGGGGGGGGCGGGCCAGGGCCCAGCCGGGCCCCTCCGGGCTTCTCACCTCCGCGATGTCATGTTCCTCCCGCCCTCCGGCTCCGCGACCGGCCCGCTCCTTACTCAGGCTCCGCTGGACCCGGTCACATCGGGCTGGCCCAAGGGAGGCCCGCTCGGGACCGGACGGGGGCCAGAGCCAGCTGGCCGCGCTCAGACCCCCCCTCCAGGCCTGGGGATCCCAGAGACTGTGCAGCCGCCCCCCAAACCCGGGTCGCTCCTCCTCCCTCCCCGCCCCTCTCGCCGGCGCCACTTGACGTCATCAGCGCGACGCCCGCCGCCGCTTCCTGCTTCCCGTCCGCAGGAGCCCAGCGGCCCTCGCACGTAGTGGTGTTCTCAGCGCCTCCGCCGCGCAGTTCCCGAAGCTCTGTGCCTCTTTCCTTTAAACCCCGGCTGCAGGGTGTGAGCTTCGCGTTCAGCATCTCACGCGCTGGGTCGGGCCCCTCCCACCCTGTCAGTTTCCATCTCCGCGCCGACTGCCATGTCCAGTTTCATTCATTTCCTTCCACACATCGCTGGGCCACTTACTAGCTGTGTAGCCTTGGGAAAGTGACTTAATTTCTCTGAGCCTCAAGTTCCTCCACTCCTTGCTTCCTGTAAAATAAAGATAACGTAGTAATTGTATTTTCTTTATAGGGTTATTGTGATGATTAAATATGTCAAACGCGGCGCCGGGGATTTAGCTCAGTGGCGCAGCGCCTGCCTCACAAGTGCAAGGTCCTGATTTCGATCCCCGATACCAAAAAAGAAAAAAAATGTCAAACGCTTAGGATTGAGCCTGGCCTATACTGCAAACACTTTGTGATTGTTACCTGTTATGATAAACATCTCTTGGGGCTGGGGGGACAAGAACAAAAAATATCCCATTGGGTGTTTTCTAGTTGTTAGGAACTGTTTTCGACTATGGGTATGTAACAGTGAACAAAAAACGCTTGTAGGAGGAGGTACAGTAAACTAGATAAATTTTCTAAAAATTGATTGATTTAGGGGCTGGGGAATTTTGCACAAGGTCCTGAATTCCATCCCCAGCACCGCAAAACAAATTGATTGATAGAATGGCATAAATGTACATATATGCTACACAGAGATATAAAAGGCTAAAAGAAAAGGGCCAGGGATTTAGTTCAGCGGTTCTGCCACCTGCCTAGCAAGCATAACGTCCCGAGTTCGATCCCCGGTACCAAAAAGAAAAGAAAAGACGAAAAAGGAGAGTGAGAGTACAGACAGTACTCCTCTTTCTCCTTGATAGATATGCTTCTTTTCTTCTCTTTTTGGTACCAGGAATTGAACTCAGGTCCTTACGCTTGCGCAGCAGGCGGCGAAACCACTGAGCTAAATCCCTGGCCCCAGTGGCTATGTTTCAAAACCCCTAGTCGATGCCTGAAACTTCAGATAGTACCAGACCCTATACATGCTGCGTTTTTCCCTATACATCCATGTGATAAAGTTTAACTTGTGAGTTAAACACAATAAAGGTTTAACAAAAAAAAAACAATAGACTGTTGTATAAGCTCAATGCTTGCTGTGGCAAAACATTGCTATGAATTCGGAAAACATTTTCTGTTCGTGTCTTCACCCACAAATTTAATGCCTTTTCCTTAACAAGGCACTGAACATGCACTGTGACTGTAACTTTAGCAGTTTGAGAATTTCTCTTTCCTTCCTCACAGTCTCACAGGCAGAAGATTCACTCTTACATCTTTGCAACCTCTGCATCTAATTTCTTTTTCTTATTAAGGTGAGAACGTTCACCTTTTTCACTTAAAAGCACCATTATAGCTTCTCTTTTGTGTATCCAAATTGCCAGCATCATGACTCTTGCATTCAGGGCCGTTATTAAGTAAAAGAAGGTCTAATGGAACAAAGCACTGCAATACCTTGACACAGTATGCAATTTAAAACCTATGAATTGGTTATTTCAGAAATTTTCCAAATAATGTCTAGAGATGACAGTTGAGGGTGGGGGTAGTGGGACAAGTATTCACTGAAACGGCATTTGGGTAAAAACCTGAGCCATTTAGTAAAATACCTGAGCCTACCCTGGTAGCACATGCCTGCAATCTACTGGGGAGCCTGAGGCAGGAGGATCACAAGTTCAAAGCCACCCTGGGCTACATAATGAGTTCAAGACCACCCTGAACTACGAAACAAGACACTGTTTATCATCATCATCATCATCATCATCATCATCATCATCATCATCATCATCCCAGCACTGGAGGCTGAAGCAGGAGGATCCCAAGTTTGAGATCATCCTGGGCAATTTAGTGAAACTCTGTGTCAAAACAAAAAAATAAAAAGGACTAGGGGTGTTGGGAGCAATGCTACATAATTCTAGGGAAAAATCATTTGGTTAGCCTAGTTCTCTTGCCTACAGCCCAGCTACAGAATAACTCCAGTTTGGCCTCTGGTCACAACTGAGACTTCAGTGATCCAGTGATGCTGTGATTCTCCAGGACAAGAAACATCCTGGGAGAACAAACATCTGCTCAGTTCCTCATTGTTCTTGGACTGTTAACATCTTGTTTACCCGAGAGGTACTGAACTCTCTGCAAGCCTTTTGTTACACCTTGTTTATCCCAAAGTGAACTACTGAACTCTCTGCAAGTCATTTGTTACATTTGTTTCTCCCGATGTACTGAATTCTCTGCAAGTCATTTGTTACGAGGTACTGAATAAAAGGTGTTGTAAGCTGGGGGCTTTTGTCTTTGCCGCCCAGAGCAGCACTGATCAGACCCAAAGCTCAGCTTCTTCTGAGTCTCATTTTTCTACCTTTCCTGTAATTCGCCGTGTGCTGCCGTGGCTCGCAGGAGACCAGGACTCACTGCAGAGGTTCTGGTAACGTCCCCTTCCCCTGTTCCCTACATAGGGGTGTAAGTTTAGTACAAAGGCCCTGAATTCAATCTCCAGTACCACCAAAAAACAAACAAAGAATTTACTTAGGTTACCCTGTGAAGACTGAAAGTAAAAGGTAAAGCTGGAAACAGACCATGACCGGAGAGTATTGTGGCTCAGGGTGAGAAGATGTTTAACTGGACAAATGCCCACATGATTCATTAAAGGCTGCAGTCTAGGAAATAACAGAGGCAGAATTTTAGTTCTCATCTAGTCTCCTCCACCCCCACCCCATTCCAGTACTAGGGATTGAACACAAGGAGTGGAATGCTAAACTACAGACTTGGCCTTTTTTTTTTTTTTTTTTTTTTTTTTAGGAGGAGGTGGTTTGGAGAGACAGGGTCTCACTAAGTTGCCCAGGCTGGCCTGAAACTTGTAATCCTCCTACCTCAGCCTCCTGAGAAACTAGAACCACAAGTATAGGCCACCTCACCCAGCTTAATCCACAACTATATAACTTCAAATTCTTGGGCTTGGGATTTAGCTCAGTGTTGCCGCCGCCTGCCTCAGAAGCGCAAGGTCTTGAGTTTGATCCCTGGTACCACAAAAACAAACTTTGAATTCCTCATTTTTTTTCCTAATACTCTCCATCTCATTCGAATACAAACAACTCTCAGCCAGGTATGGTGACACACACCTGTAATGCCAGCACTCAGGAGCCTGAGGCAGGAGGATTGCCCCAAGTTCCAGGCCACCTTGGGCTACATAGTGAGTTCAAGGCCAGCCTGAATTACATAGTGAGACCCTGTCTCCAAACCCCTCCCCCCAAAAAAAGAAAGAAAAAAGAGAGAGGAAGGAAGGAAGGGAGACAGACAGACAGACAGACAGGAGAATGTGTGAGGTTCATTCCAAACACCGTGCCACTGTGCATAAGGGACTTGGAACATCTGCAGGTGCTGGAATCTATCCTATTCCTTGCAGATGCAGGGGCTTTTAGGATGAAATCCACAAGTTTTGTTTTGTGTTTTGTTCTGTTTGAGATAGAGTCTCACTATGTAGTTCAGGCTGGCCTTGAACTCACAGTGATCCTCCTGCCTTAGCCTCCCAAATGCTGGGATTACAGTGTGTACCACCATGCCTGGCTCTCAAAATTTAGTTCTTTTGGCCCAGCATATTCCTCACACCATTCTCCATCTAGAAACAGAACGTCATGCAAGACTGAACCCCAATATTAGCAGCTCTTCCCAGGAACACTGGCACATGACCCTTGATCACATCCTGAAAATAAAACAGAGGGCCCCTTCCTAGGCTCTGGGGGCTGCCTATCAGCACCAAGCACATTGCAACACTGCTGCTGGCTAAACCTCCTGCCTCTCCCCCAGATTACAAGTTCCTTTTAAGGCCATTGACGTTGTCTTCCTTGTCTGCACTCGCCCAGAGCCTAGCACCGTGCCTGGCTTATAACAAGCTCAAGGCAGATTCACTGAAAGATATTTTAGTTGACTGAAAACAATGCAATTTTCTTGCATCAAGCCAAATAAAAATAGCAATTTTGTTCTCCTCAATGTATATATCCTCCTTATCCCAGGCCCCAGCAGCGCTAATGGTTTGGTGGGTATATTTCCACACTTTTCTCTACACTTGTACAACCACACACATCCCATACCTGCTCAAGTACATAATACATATAAGGATTTGTTTTGTTTTGTTTTGGGTTTTTTGGTGGGTTTTTTTGGTACCAGGGATCTGTTTGGGGTTTTTTTGAGACAGTTCCTCACTATGTAGTCCATACTGGCCTTGAACTCAAGATCCTCCTGCCTCAGCTTCCCAGAGTATTAGGATTACAGTCATGTGCCACCATGTTGACTTTTTATATTGGTGTGTGTGCGTGTGTGTGTGGTGTTTTACTGGGGAATGACTCCAGGGAGTGCTGAGCTATATTCTCAGACCACTTGATTTTTAAATTTGAGACAGGGTCTCACTAAATTGCTTAGGGTGATCTTGAATTTAATGTTCCTCTGCTTCAGCCTCCCAAGTTGCTACAATTACAAGCATCTACTACTGTGCCTAGTTTACTTCTCACTTTTTATTTATTCATTTGTTTGAAAGTCCTGGGGATTAAACCTAGGGTGTTCACACAGAATTACATCCCCACCCTCTTTTAATTTTTTATTAATTTTGAGACAGGGTTTCACTAAATCATCTAGGCCTCAGCAATTTAGCTTCACTCTCTCAGACTGCTGGGATTAGAGGTGTGTACCACTGCACCCATATCTCTAGTTTACTCTTTTTTTTTTTTTTTTTTGTACCGAGGATTGAACTCGAGACCTTGCACTTGCAATCTCTAGTTTACTTTTATTGATTTATTTAAGGCTTTTTTTCCAGTATCTGGAATCAAACTCAGGACCTTAAGCTTGCCAGACAGCTGCAGTACCACTGAGCTGAATCCCCGGCCCTTAAGACTTTTTTTTTTTTTTGCAACATGATCTCACTATGTAGTTCAGGCTGGCTGTGAACTCATGGTGACCCTCCTCCCTCAGCCTCCTGAAAGTTGGGTGTGCACCATCATGCCTAGCTTCTAGTTTACTTTTTAAACTTTATATATATGTATATGATTCATAACATGTATATATTTGTATTTGCACATACATGGATATCTGTGCATGTATTTCTGTCTGTATCTACATTTTTTTTTTGAGACAAGGTCTCATTTATGTTCAGGCTGGCCCTGAATTCACTTTGTAGCCCAAGCTGGCCTCGAACTCCTGGCGATCCCCCTGTCTCTGCCTCCCGAGTGCTGGGATTACAGGCGTACGCCACCATGCCCAGCTTGTATCTACATTTATAGGTATATAGATTTAATTTCCAGGGTTTGAGGAGGGTTTTTGCTTTGTTTTTGCCCCAAAAATAGGGCTTCCAAAAACTTCCTTATGAGAAAATTATTGAGTGACTAAATCACTATGTTGACCTTACATTAATACTTAAGGAGGAGGTCTTATCAATATTGTCAATACCATCCTGTTTTATTTTTATTTATAATTATTATTATTATTTGAGATGAGACAGGGTCTCACTGTGCAGTTCTGGGTGGCCTTGAACTCACTATGTAGCTCAGACTGGCCACAAACTCAGGGTGATCCTCCTGCTTCCGGCCCTGAGTGCTGGATTACAGGCTGCACTACCATGCCTGTCCATCTCTGCTTTATAAATGAGAAAGCAGATGTGCCAGGACTTATCATCTAGCAAGCACTTTCCACACGGCAAAGGCAGTGTCCCTCCTGCAGCGCAAATGCCTACTGGACTTGTTTTCATTATAATCAGGTCTCAGTGTTTTCATCTTAAATTCCTGCCTCACGAGGAACTTTTATTGAAACTTATCACGCTTCAGTGTCTGCTAAAACATTTGCTTTGTGATAAAAGCGGGGCACGAATTAACGAGCATTTTATATATGATAAAACCAGGTGCTTAACAATGTTCACTCTATGACCAACATATTGATGCTATTTTAACTCGTGAACCATGAGCTTTGCAATACCACAACAAAACACAAGAGGGCGTTGATTTGCTTTTATATCAGTGGCTGGTCTTTTAACAAACATTTGGGGGCATTTACCAGGTGAAAATCCCTGGCAGATTTTTTTCCCTTTATTTCTTTTATACATTATTTGTGTACATTACACGTGTTGTTTTATGTGTTATGAAGTAGCAAAGGGTTATGTTCTTTTTCAAACGATAACGATTATTTTTTTAATTTTAATATGAGAAAATATTTCTTTTTCTTCATCTTTGTTAATGATCTCTTTCATCTTTATTTTTTTGTAGGGCTGGGATTGAACCCAGGGCCTCACACTTGCTAAGCATTCTTTGCAGTGCAACTTTTTTTTTTTTTTTACCAGTGGTAGTGGGGATTGAACCCAGGCTGGGCTCAAATTCATGTTCCTCTTGTCTCAGCCTCTCAGAATGCTGATTCCAGGTGTGCCCACCAGGCATGTCCAGCTTCTTACAGTGTTTCTAATGTCCTCAGGCAGCAAAATTAAAAGTTGTCACTTTAAACCACTGTGTTCTTTCTTTTTTTCTTGTTTGGTATCGGGGATTGAACTCGGGTCCTTGCGCTTACACTGTTCTTCCTTGCATGGTGGCCCACCCTCATACTGTAGGGTATACTTTTTTGGGGGGTGGGGACAGTATCTCACTATCCAGCTCAGGCTGGCCTTGAAGTCACTATGTAGTCCAGGCTGGCCTTGAACTCACAGCAATCCTCCTGCCTCAGCCTCCTGAGTGCTGAAATTATAGGTGTGTGCCACCATAGCTGGCTGTAGGGTATACTTTTTTACTACTTTTAGTTGGCCCAAACTCGCTCTGCAGACCCTGTTTCTTTTCGTATCTTTAACAAAACTTTGCTACTGTTTTTTTTAAAAAGTTGTTAGCCAGGAGTTGTGGCGCACACCTGTAATCCCAGCACTTGGGAGGCTGAGGCAGGAAGGAGGATCGCCATGAGCTTGAGAGAGCCTAACTATGTAGCAAGACCCTGTCTCAAAAACCAAACAAACAAAAAATTATCACTTTAAGTCAGTTTCCAGAAATACTTTGAGATTTTTCTGATCTGTGCATTTATTTGACAGACCTGAAATAGTCACTGTCTTCTGTAAGGTTTTCAGTACAGAGGCAAGAAAAGGGTGTCCTGGTGCTTCCTATGTCTCATTGGGTGGCCAAAACCAAACTGGGGAATAGAGAGAAGAAACGGAGAATTTTTGCAACTCAGACATAAGCTTGTTCACCTGTAATCCCAGCACTAGGGAGACTGAGGCAGGAGGATCACGAGTTGGAGGCCAGCTTGAGCTATATAGTGAGTCCCTGTCTTGAAATAAAAAAATAAAAAGGGATGGGATATGGCTCAGAGCTAGAGTCCTCAGATTCTATTCCAGTATTAAATAAATAAATTCAGTTTTATTGCAAAGAAGAATATAAAATTTGAATTTACATGAGAAGTATTGGGAAATTATTTCCCTGCACATACCTGATCTGGCTCATTCTACCTTTAGAAGTTTAAAGGTTAAATATTAATTTTAAAAAGCCAGTGATTTTTTCCCCCCAGTACGGGCTATTGGACCCAGGGCCTTGAGCATGTTAGCCAAGCACGCTATCATGCAGATAGCCAGCGGCTCTTAAAATTTAAAATTAAAAAAAAATTGGTGGTTTATAAGATAAAAGTCATTTTTTATTTGTTTTGAGACAGGATTTCACTGTGTAGCCCAGGCTGGCCTTGAACTTGCTGAGATCCTTCTGCCTCAGCCTTTCCAGTGCTGGGATTACAGAAGTGCGCCACAACGCCCAGCTTATTTATTTATTTTTGGTTCCAGGGATCGAACTCGGGTCTCCTTGCGCTTGGCACAGCAGGCGGCGAAACCACTGAGCTAAATCCCATACCCCTACCACGTCCAGTTTAAATGAAACACTAAGATAAACGGTTCTTACCTTTACCTGTTACTAGGACACAGAGCTCCCTAACCAGGACATATTACATTGGCTATGATAGAGGAAAAACTACACTTCCCATGATGTCCCTGACCCGGAAGTAAGTAAGACTCGATCCCTTCCGTCATTGCTTATAGACCGGAAGCCAGGAATTTAGTTCTCTTTCCCATTTTGCAAGGTAAGAACGGCAGGCCTCTGTACGAGACTCGATTCCAGGACCTCAATCCTTCGCCATCCGAAACCAGAGGACTTTAAGTCGATACCTACATGGGTCGGACATGCCCAGGGTTATCTGAGAGGCCTCTTGGACGCCTTATTTCTTTCGACTGGGTTGACGGCGGGGAGCAAAGAGGGTGAGATGGTGTGCAGTAGAGGCTCCGCGGCTGCTCGCAACCTGCTTAGGTTGGCGGGACGCGCGGCTCCTGAGAGACGCCGCAGCGAGCTGACGAGGCTAGAGGGGCAGAGCAGTGGCGCATACTCTGCAATCCTGGGCCCTGGTTATAGAATGCGTCTCTGAGCTTGCCTTAGCCACGTTGAGATTTGTGGCACTAGCCAAGAACTTTTGCTTCCTCACGGAAATAAAGCCGGAAGTCGCGTTTCTGTCGTGGTGGTGAAGTTTTAGCCACGTTTGGGCAGTGTCTCGGTCTTCTAAACCGAATTTCTTGAATGAGACGGTGTTCTTAAAAGTTAAGAGCAGGGGGCTGGGGATTTAACTCAGTGGTTCCGACACCTGCCTCGCAAGCGCAAGGTCCCGAGTTCGACCCCCGGTACCAAAAAAAAAAAAAAAAGAAGACCAAAGGCTTTAAAAGTAAGCGGTTTCAAGTTCTAGACTCTGCTTCCTAGCTTTGGACACCGTTAAAGATTGTCTCGCGGTTTCAAATTCGCAAAACATGAATAAGTCCCGCTAAATATTTACTAAAGGCATAACTACCTGAGGTTTAGGGAAGAAGTCTGCAGTTTTGGAGGAAAGACCATATCTTAGGGGAAGAAGGTTTGTAGTAGGACAGCTCAGCCTATCTATGAACAGCTTTAGCTATGCCTTGTTACGGGATAATTGATGAAATGCTTTTTTTTTTAAACTGGTAGATGGCAGGTGAAAAAGCTGAGAAGCCCAGTACTAAAGAGGAGAAACCTAAAGCCAAGAAGGCTGATGCCACTGGCACGGTTAAAAATGTGAAGACGGCTAAAAAATCCAAGAAGGGGCAGCCCCACTGCAGCCGAAACCCTGTCCTGGTTAGAGGAATTGGTAGATACTCCCGATCTGCTATGTATTCCAGAAAGGCTTTGTACAAGAGGAAGTACTCGGCTGCTAAATCCAAGGTAAGGGAAGAGGGGAATTACTGCAAATTAGTTCTCAACTTTACTTGGCTGCCTCTGACTTACTGATGCACTTGTGTTTGTAGGTTGAGAAGAAAAAGAAGGAGAAGGTTCTTGCTACTATCACAAAACCAGTTGGTGGTGACAAAAATGGCGGTACCCGGGTGGTTAAGCTTCGCAAAATGGTAAGAGTTGGAGGACACGGAAATGGATTTTTAGGTTAGGCTTCAGTGCTATGAAGATGTTTGTATGCACTCATAAGTTTCTGTTAAACAGAAACACGCTAACGGAAGGTAAATGGTTCTGGGTTTGCAACTTGGCTTTAAAATACACCACTTTGTGTAAAATACACCTTAAATAAGTCACCTTTCTTTCTGAGCTTTATTTCTATTGAGGTTTGTAGTGAAAGTGAGCACAGTAATGCTATGGTATGGTTAGAACTAAGTTATTAGGGCTGGGGTTGTGGCTTATAGTACAGTGGTTGCCTAACATGCCTGAGACCCTCAATCCCACATAACAGAAAGTACTAGCTATTGTGAGGTGTAGTTGTTTTTGAGACTGGGTCTTACTGTATAGTTCAAGCTGGTCTTGAACTCACTCTGTGGCCCCCAGGTGGGCCTCCAAATGGCAGCAATCCTCCTGCCTCAGCCTCCTGAGGGTTGAGATTACAGGCATGCACTGCCTGTGATTGTAGTTCTTTATAGTCCTTGTGTATGTGTGTATTTTAACGCTAAGCAAACTGTCAGTGCTAATACCTACTATTTTTTTGTACCAGGGATCAAACTCAGGTCCTTGGGCTTACAAGGCAGGTTATGGAACCACTGAGCTAAATCCCCAGCCCCGTTTTTTGTTTTTTTTGGTACTGGGGATCGAACACGGGTCCTTGCGCTTGCAAGGCAGGCGGTGGAACCACTGAGCTAAATCTCCAGCGTGCCCTCCTTTGTTTCTAAGATATAAAATGTATGTCAGACATGGGGTTTTTTGTTTGTTTTTGAGACAGGGTCTCACTATATAGCCCAGGTTGGCCTGGAACTCAGTGATCCTCCTGCCTCAGCCTCCCGAGTGCTGGGATTACAGATGCACACCATTACGCTGGCCAGGGTGTGTTTTTCTGAAAGAGTTTATGCTACAGGGTCAGCAGCTAGTAAGGCTTGAGGGTGCTGCTCCAGAACTGTAGAAACTAGCCTGCCATGCCATCCCTGAGGTTTGCCTTTATCCGAAGTTTATAAAGGTAACCTGCTTGATCCTGTCTTTGTATTAGAATACACATCTTTTGTTAAATTATTCCCATCATGTTTTGTACATAGAAGATACAGAAGCAATGTTTTCAAATTTTAAATCTACTTAGAAAAAAAGGAAAAGGCAATAGAGTATGGTTTCAAATAAGTAAGAATAGCTGGAGCAGAGGTTCCTTTGCCAACCAAAGTCAGCTGTCCTGAGCTTAAGGACTTTCTTAACTGGAACCCATGTGCTTTCTCCAGCCTAGGTATTACCCTACTGAAGATGTGCCCCGAAAGCTGTTGAGCCACGGCAAAAAGCCCTTCAGTCAGCACGTGAGGAAACTTCGAGCTAGCATCACTCCCGGCACCGTCTTGATCATCCTCACTGGGCGCCACCGAGGCAAGGTGAGCAGAGAACCTTAGCCTGTGGGGCTTGGGCATCTGCCTGGAGGGCTGGATCCTGTGTTTGTAGGATTCTTTACCAAGTTTAATCCATAATCATTTTCTGCTGTTGGTTATATAATAAACGACACAGGCCCATTTGCTCCAAAACATGTTTATGTGTACTTCTTAAATAGGCTAGTGTGATTTGCTTCCAGAAATGCTGAACAACATGCATGAAGAAATTTCCTTTGCCAAATTTAGATGCCCCATAAATTTGATTAATCCAAAAGTCAGATTTCATTGCAGTTAAAAACTATTCAATAGGGCCAGGCATTTAGCTCAGTGGCACCGCACCTGCCTGGCAAGTGCAAGCTCCTGAGTTTGGTCCCCAGTATCGAAAAAAACTATTTCATTTAATTTACAGAGAGTGGTTTTCCTGAAGCAGCTGGCCAGTGGCTTGCTACTTGTGACTGGTAAGAAAATCCTTGCATTTTTTCTTTTTATTATTATATGGGTTTTTGTTGTTGCTGTTGTGTTGCTTTTTTTGAGACAGGTCTCACTGTGTAGTCTAGGCTGACCTCAAACTCACAGCGATCCTCCAGGCTCGGTCTCCCAGGTGGTTAGGTTACAGCTGTGCTCCACCGTGCCTGGCTATATTCTTTGAAATTTGGGGCTCTAATTAGGTTGCTCTGTTTTTGACGCTGTCTTGCTAAATTCCCTCAGCTGGCCTTGAATTTGTGATCCTCTTCCCTGTGCCTCCGGATAGCTAGGATTATATGTGTGTGCCCACCACACCTGGCCACAACTTAGACTTTTAAACACTTGTAGTGCATACAGTTGCTACCCACTTCATGGAAGCCACTTAATGCCAAGAGCTGCTGGGCCCCGTTTTATTGCCTTGTATATCCTAAGGGTTATGTGGTGGTGGGTATTTACATTTTTCATGGCAACACATCAAGTAACTATCGACTAAAATCCACAACTGGCCTCTATTCCCAAGGAAGTCACCCTGCATAAACTTGGAGTTACTGTCACTTGGTATCGGGATGGAGTTTGTAAACATGAAAAGTGAATTGTTGGTTCCAGACAAGCAATATGCAGTTTCGGGGTACTGTAAATGTGACCAGCCTGTATATGTGACTGCGCCTCTTTCTAGCCTGGCTCACTTGAAAAAGATTGAGGCAGAGGGGGGCTAAACAAATGAAGATTTGGGGACATTCCAGGTGCTGGGACAATTTTGGAATTTCTCCAAATCAGGCTTAATTCCTGCTCAGTTATTAAGTGATTATTTCCCTTTTAGCTCACTAAATTAATTTTTTCCTCCAGGTCCTCTTAACCTTAATCGAGTTCCTCTGCGTAGAACACACCAGAAGTTTGTCATTGCCACCTCCACCAAAATTGATATCAGCAACGTGAAAATCCCCAAACACCTCACTGATGCTTACTTCAAAAAGAAGAAGCTGCGGAGGCCCAGACACCAGGAGGGTGAGATCTTCGACACCGAGAAAGAGGTGAGGTTCTATCCTGTCCCTCTTCGTTGGGATTGAAAATAGAGCAGGCTAAGCTTTATTGCACAGAAGGAAAAACAAGTGTAA